>NC_054372.1:69997839-70319505 GCF_017654675.1 Xenopus laevis | reverse complement strand
TGTATAGGTGTACCCAAGCACGTGGCATATAGGGCCCCAAAACAAAGACCCCCAAATGGTCTGTCATTTCAGGTACTGCAAAATCAACACATTTACATTGTTTTGGGGGGGGCAAAGGTAGAAAAAAGTGCGTTCACCCCATAAAACCATATATTTTTGGAAATTACACATTCCTGCGAATCCAAATTGGGTATGCATGTCTTTGTACTCCAAAGTACCAAGTCGCAAGCCTTTCCTAAATTTGGCGATAAAAGCAACTGTTTTTACATTTCTGAAAATCGCCTAAAAATATTGCAATTGGCCGCATTTATCTCACACAATTTCTTACATACAATTGTAAAACACCATAAATATTGATGCCAAGGGTCTACTGAACAGTTTGATGCCCAATATGCATAGATATACCAAGGCAGCTGGCATGTGCGGACCCCAAATAAAAATAGTGAATATGATTTTTCTCCGCTGCCGATTCGCCTTCTGTGAACATAGACCCTTGACTTCATATTATTTGCCTCAAGACCCTCCTAACAGCAATGACCCCCCAAAACCATACATTTTTGGAAAGTACACATTCTGCCGATTCCAACAAAGATAACGACGTCTTTCTACACGAAACTACCAAACTGCAAAGCTTTTCTAAACATATAGGTTTTTACAACATTTCTGAAAATCGCCTAAAAATGTTGCAGTTTGCCGCATTTATCACACACAAGGTTTTACGTACAAAGAAAAATCTCTCTAAATATGGACGTCAGAGGTCTAATAAATAGTTTGATGCCCAATATGTATAGATTTACCAAAGTATGTGTTGTGTATGGACCCCAAATGAAAAACGTGCCTATGAATTTTCACGCTAGCCAACTAAGCTGCAGAAAAGAGAACCCTAACTGTACGTTATGTGCCGTAAGACCCCCAAACTGTAAAAAGACCCCCAGAAACCCATATATTTTTGGAAAGCACATATTTTGGCGGATCAAACTAAGTAAAATCTATCTTTCTATACCAAAGCACCAAACAGCAAAACGATACTAAAGATACATAAGGAACAATAATGCAGGGATAAAATTGCAATAAAACCACAAAAATAGCGTAAATCAATGAAATAACAAAATAATTGTTCTGACAGCGTAATTAGTGGCCGAAATCGATTATCCAATAGTTACGCTGCCAAAATAACACGTTTTTAGGCAAAAAAAAACAAAAGATAACAGTATAATGAATTCGTAAAAAAAAAAAAAAAACACCTGTTTGTGTATACATATTTGTGCACTAATAAAAGTTATCTGAGTGTGCAAATACATGTAAATAAGTGTAAATAAGTGTAAATAACTGTACAAAAGGGACCAAGTGTGCTAAAATTAAAAAATTTTTTTTTAAAAAATTCCAATCTTTTCTAAAATGCATAAATGTACTGTAAGTATGTGTAGGTGCAGGTAAGTGTGTAAAAAAACGTGCACTTACCGTTTTTGGAGCAGGAGAATCGCTGTCTTCTTTGGAGGAGTCCTGGCAGCGTGTCTGCAGAGTTGCTGCGCAGCAGGAAGTGCGTGGGCGGCTCTGCAGGCAGGAAGAAGGTGAGTGTAGTAGCAGACGCTCCATGCGATGCGTCTGCTACTTTGAAGTCGGATCTGCGACAATCGAGTCGCAGATCCGACTTGACAGCCCCCCAGCCTCGTTGCCTAGGGGGCTGTCTTCTCTCCCCACTCTCTGCGGAGGCGGCAAAAGCCGCCGAAGCAGAGAGAGCGCTCAGCTGCTAAAGAACGTACAATGTACGTTCTTGGCAGCCTGAGCATTTGCCTGCCAGCACGTACGCCGTACGTGCTTGGCAGGCAAAGGGTTAAGAGTGAAGTTAGAGATCGCCACAGTCCGCTAGAGTGAAATTCCGACACTCTCCATTCATTTCTATGGGATGAGTATTTATCAATGAGTGAAAGTGAAAGTTCATCTTTTGATAAATATGCCTTTCAAAATGCATAAATATGCCTTTTCAAAAAGGAATGAATGGAAAGTGGCAGTAATTTCTCTCTAGTGACTGTGGTGATCTCAAACTTTAGTCTTTGATAAATCTATCCCCTATGACTTTAGCAAGTTCATCCTCTAACATCAGCTTTTCACACACATATTAAATAATACAATAAAAATATATTTACATACATGAATATGTAAGTAGTAATTATTATTAATTACTGTAGCACTGTATATTTTGCTTGTCCTAGAAGCCGTCTACGTCCCTTTTAAAAACATTAAGAAAATCTGCATCACATCATTTCCTGTGGCAAGGCATTCTTACTTCAGATGGAAATAACTTTCTTTCAGGCTAAACTGGATGGCCTCTTGTCATTACAGTATTTATATGTGGACAAGATACAGTGTTATTAGTCTATAATGTCTTCTAAAATATTAGAAAATATTTGCAAGCTACACTCAAAATGTATTTTCCAGAAAAAAAAAACGTATTTTGATTGTTCAGGAAATTAGAAATTAGCGATGGGTGAATTTGGGGCGTTTCGCTTCGGAGAAAATTCGTGAAACGGCGAAAAATTTGTGAAAAGGCGCAGATGTCTCGTTTCTGACGCCCGCATCAAGAACGAGATGGCGGCGCCGCAAGACACCCATGATTCGCCGCCAAAAATTCACTGGCGAAAATGCGCCAGCATCCAAAAAAAACGTGGCGGTTTTGTGAATCGCTGGAATTCGCGCCTGGCAAATAAATTCACCCATCACTATTAGAAATACATTCTGTATATTAGTTGTGCAGTGTTGAGCTGACCCTTAGAAGCATTGACAGTTTGTTTCGCTTTTTAGGAAAGACAGTTCTTTTCTGGGTGTACGGTTGTATGGTGTAATGGAAATAGAGGTTTCTTCCCAAGATGGCGACGGCGTCCAAGATGGCAACGGCGTCCAAGATGGCGACTCCTGGCCCCACCATGTGGATCCTGCTGGTCGCAGCTCTATGACGCCTGCGTCCTCTCGCTTGCCGATTGGTCGCCAGCGTCGGAATGGTCGCCGGCGTCAGAATGGGCGCCGGCGTCAGAGCGTCAGCGCCAGGACGCCAGCGTCAGCGTCATGACGCCATTGCGTCCAAACTTTGGCGCCAAACCTGGCCTATATAAAGCCCTGTGGACATTAAAGACATTGCCCAATTATAGGTTTATCTTCGTGAATTCTTGGGTGTGATATTATTGACTGATTTCCTGTGTACCTACCTTGCCTGTTATTCGGATTGACCCTTTGCTGCCTGGACTGAACCTTTTGCCTGAACTTCGACCATTCTACTGCCTTATCCTTCTGTTACCACAAACTCGGCTGTTACCTGCCACCTCCTTGGTCCACACTCCTACTGTGCCTTCGGGCCCTTACATTATAATTGGGCCATGGACCCATCTGAGGAGGCTTCGGCTCAACCAGACTTTGGAAGAGCTTTTCGTGGGATAGCCTCATGCATGGAGGCCTGTGAAGCTCGGCAGACTCACTTTGGTCAAGCCCTTGAGGCCATTTTGGAGAAATTGTCTGCTCTCTCTCCTACTGTTCAGGTTCCTGCCTCCGCTTCGGCCACTATTCCAGTGGCGCCGGTTCATGTCTCTGAACCTCGCATTCCAGCACCTCCGCTCTTCAGTGGTGATTCTGAGGCCTGTAGAGGGTTCATCAATCAATGTGAGATCCAGTTCACACTGCTACCCCATCAGTATGTCTCGGAACGTGCCAAGGTGGGATACATCATTACCCGCTTAACTGGCAAAGCCTTGGAATGGGCATCTCCGCTGTGGGAGAAGGAGGATCCCCTGATTGATGACTCAAAGGCCTTTATCCGTGATCTGCGCACCGTATTTGATGCTCCCGGCCGTGCATCGTCTGCCTCTTCCCGCCTGTTCCAGATTCGTCAGGGAACACGTTCTGTGCCCGAATATGCTATTGAATTCCGCACACTGGTTGCCGAGACCAACTGGAACAACGACAGTTATCATGCTGCCTTCTACAATGGGTTGTCCATGCGCCTCAAGGACGATTTGGTCTCACGAGAGTTACCTACACGCTGGGAGGATCTGGTGGCCTTGGCAGTCAAGGTGGATACTCGTCAAAGAGAACACCAAGTTGTTAAAGAACGAGTGAGAAAGTTTCAACCTCCCCTGGCTCCTCGCTTCCAGAGACCGGTTCTTCCCAGCACTGCCTCATCTTCTTCTTCGGCTCCGGTTCCTTCTCCCACTACCACTGAAGAGCCTATGCAGATTGGTCGTGCTCGTCTTTCCGAACAGGAAAAGTTGCGGAGAAGGGCTGCGGGACTTTGCTTATATTGTGGGGGCAAATCCCACTTTGCCCATGAGTGCCCTGTGAAGTCGGGAAACGCCAATGCCTAGGTAAGTTTGGGGAAACTTACCTGGGCGGAATTGATCATCTTCCCCAATCCTCTGCTCATCGCTTTCTTCTTCCAGTACAGTTCCAGTTTGCTTCCAAGACCATCACTACTCAAGCCTTCCTTGACTCCGGTGCAGCTGGAAACTTCTTGGACAAAGCTTTTGCAGAAAGTCATTCTATTCCTCTTCAAAGTCTGGCAGTTCCACTCCGAGTCCTAGCCATTGATGACTGGCCTCTTTCTTCTGCCTTCATCTTCAAGTCTTCTCATGAGTTATCTTTCAAAGTGGGCACCTTGCATACTGAGAGACTCTCGTTTCTGCTTATTGATTGCCCATCGACTCCTGTAGTCCTAGGACTCCCTTGGTTGCGCATCCATAATCCTGTCATTGACTGGTACGCAACTCAAATTTCTCGCTGGAGCTTCTTTTGTCAACGGAACTGTCTTCCGGCTCAGTCCCTGGTCAAGGTATCTTCTGTGGTTCCAAATCCCACAATTCCTCCTGCTTATCAAGATTTCTCAGATGTTTTCAACAAAAAGTCTGCCGAAACTCTACCTCCTCATCGATCTTATGATTGCCCTATTGAGCTTCTTCCCGGTACTATGCCTCCTCGAGGACGTACTTATCCGCTCTCTCCATCTGAAACCGCGGCGATGAAAGAGTACATCCAGGAAAATCTCCTGAGGGGCTTCATTCGTCCATCTTCTTCTCCTGCTGGGGCAGGCTTCTTCTTCGTTGAAAAGAAAGATGGCAGTCTACGACCGTGCATCGATTATCGCGGATTGAACAAGATAACTGTGAAAAACCGCTACCCTCTTCCCCTCATTTCCGAGTTATTTGACCAGCTCAAGGTTGCCAGCATTTTTACCAAGTTAGATCTTCGTGGGGCCTATTATCTCATCCGGATCAGAGAGGGAGACGAATGGAAAACCGCATTTAATACTCGGGATGGGCATTACGAGTATCTCGTGATGCCCTTTGGACTGTGTAACGCTCCTGCGGTTTTTCAAGAACTGGTTAACGATGTTTTTCGGGATTTACTTGGCCTAAGTGTGGTCGTGTACTTAGACGACATTCTAATTTTTTCTTCAAATCTTACCGAACATCGGATCCAAGTGCGGGAAGTCTTATCTCGTCTAAGAAAAAAGAATCTTTTCGCCAAGCTGGAAAAATGCTCCTTCGAAGTCTCCTCTATTCCTTTTTTGGGGTACATCATTTCCCAACAAGGCTTCAAGATGGATCCAGCTAAGGTTTCGGCGATCCAGGATTGGCCTCTCCCCACCAGCACTAAAGCTATTCAGAGGTTCATTGGTTTTGCCAATTATTACAGACAGTTCATAAAGGGCTTCTCGTCCAAAATTTCTCCTATCCTGTCCCTCATCTGGAAAGGAGGAAAACCTCAATGCTGGACTCCTCAAGCTTCAGAAGCCTTCAAGATTCTCAAAGATTCTTTTTCTTCGGCTCCAATCCTTAGGCACCCTGATCCTCTTCTACCATTCTTCATTGAAGTAGATGCATCTGATGTCGGGGCCAGAGCTGTCTTGTCCCAAAGGTCTTCTAACGATGGGAAATTGCATCCTTGTGCTTTCTTTTCTAAAAAGTTTTCTTCTCCTGAGCAGAACTATGACGTGGGAAACCGTGAACTGTTGGCTGTCAAACTGGCGCTTGAAGAGTGGAGACATTTGTTGGAAGGTTCTTCTGTGCCTGTGTCTATCTTTACTGATCCCAAAAACCTTGAATTCATCCAGTCTCTCAAACGTCTTAATCCCAGGCAAGCAAGATGGGCACTCTTCTTCTCTAAATTCAACTTCATTATCACATTTCGTCCAGGGTCCAGAAATAAGAAAGCAGACGCTCTTTCTAGAAGCTTCATTCCCGAAGATACTAGTTCCGAAGATCCTGAACCCATTGTGCCTCCCATCAAGATTATTGTTGCTTTATTTCCTACCATGGCTTCCCAGTTGTTATCTGCACAGTCCTCTGCTCCTGGTGACACTCCTTTGGGAGTCGCATTTGTCCCTCCAGATCTTCGTCACTCCATCCTTTCTCAGTCCCATAATTCCAAACAGGCCGGCCACCCTGGAATCAAGAAGACTACTGAACTTCTGTCTCACCTGGTATGGTGGCCTTCTCTTCGAAAGGACGTCAAAGACTTTATCTCTTCTTGTTCCATTTGTGCTGCTTCCAAGTCCGGTCACTCTCCTCCTAAGGGATTGCTTCTACCTTTACCCATTCCCTCCCGTCCATGGACTCATTTGGCGATGGATTTCATTGTGGATTTACCTGTCTCCCTCGGTCATACGGTCATCTGGGTCGTGATTGATAGATTCAGCAAGATGGCCCATTTCATTCCTCTACGCAAGCTGCCTTCTGCTCAAGAACTTTCTAAATTATTTATTCAGCATATCTTTCGCCTTCATGGATTCCCGGCTGAAGTGGTATCCGACAGAGGTTCCCAATTAGTTTCCAAATTTTGGAGATCCTTATGTAAAGCACTCCATATCTCTCTCCAGTTTTTCTCTGCCTACCACCCTCAATCCAATGGAGCTGCTGAGAGAGTCAATCAAGCTTTGGAGCAATTTCTTTGTTGCCATGTGTCTTTGTGCCAGGACGACTGGGCAGATCTTCTCCCTTGGGCGGAATTTGCTCACAATAATGCTATGCACGCTTCTTCTGAGAAATCTCCATTCTTTTGTGTCTATGGGTTGAATCCTCTAGCATTTCCTCAAGACCTTCTTCTCACAGACGTCCCTGCAGCCAATGATCAAGCCGCTCACATGCTCGCTATCTGGGTCGCCACTAAGGCTAATTTGGAAAGGAGTTCTCTTTCTCAGAAGAAATTCGCTGACAAGAAAAGAATTTCGTCTCCTCAATATAACCTTGGTGACAAAGTCTGGCTTTCTACACGAAACATCTGTCTCAGAGTCCCTACTCCCAAACTTGGCCCCAAATTCATCGGTCCTTTTCCTATTATTGAGATTATCAATCCTGTGGCGGTTCGTCTTCAGCTTCCCCCTGAAATGAGGGTTCCTAATGTCTTCCATGTGTCTCTCCTCAAGCCTGCAACAAATTCTTCTTCTTCTTCCTCTCCTACTCCTGTTCTTGTTGATGGGCACCAGGAGTTTGAAGTCAAGAGGATTCTAGACTCTCGGATTTCCAGGGGTGTGTTACAGTATTTGATTGAGTGGAAGGGGTTTGGTCCTGGGAGTGCTCCTGGGTGAAAAGTTCGGACGTCCATGCTCCCCTTCTTATCCGAAGATTTCACAAACAGTTTCCATCCAGTCCTAGTCATGGCGGTCCTGAGGCCCCCCTAAGGAAGGGGGTACTGTAATGGAAATAGAGGTTTCTTCCCAAGATGGCGACGGCGTCCAAGATGGCGACTCCTGGCCCCACCATGTGGATCCTGCTGGTCGCAGCTCTATGACGCCTGCGTCCTCTCGCTTGCCGATTGGTCGCCCGCGTCGGAATGGGCGCCGGCGTCAGAGCGTCAGCGCCAGGACGCCAGCGTCAGCGTCATGACGCCATTGCGTCCAAACTTTGGCGCCAAACCTGGCCTATATAAAGCCCTCTGGACATTACAGACATTGCCCAATTATAGGTTTATCTTCGTGAATTCCTGGGTGTGATATTATTGACTGATTTCCTGTGTACCTACCTTGCCTGTTATTCGGATTGACCCTTTGCTGCCTGGACTGAACCTTTTGCCTGAACTTCGACCATTCTACTGCCTTATCCTTCTGTTACCACGAACTCGGCTGTTACCTGCCACCTCCTTGGTCCACACTCCTACTGTGCCTTCGGGCCCTTACATATGGAAAGCTTGAAACACCATTTAACTGAAGCAAAAGATAATTGGTTTTAAATGTATGAGTGACATATGCGGGATATAAGGTATATAAAAATGTAGAAACTAAGAAGGTGGATGGCAAGTTGGCAGAGTGACAATAAACCAGACTGAAGGCATTTAAATCCCTGTCACAAAGCTTTCACAATTGACTTACCTTATGCAGCATTCAACTGTTTCCAAAACATTTCAGTAATTTAAATAGCTTTCGGCTTCAACATTTTTCATATTTCCTAACCCATGTACTGAAAGGAATAGGTTATGCATAAAAATTTCAGGATAGAAAATTTGTTGTTTGTTCTATGCAAACAATAACGTTTCGGCTGTTACCCCAGCCTTCCTAGGCTAGGTTGAGATTGATGAATGGCGAGCACCCAGGCTTCACTGAGCATGTAATCGATATATATATATATATATATATATATATATATATAGTCAACTACAAGAGGTCCTCTGCACTCAACCCATTATCAATATATTTAAGACAGAGACATTTTGTGCATACTGCTACTAAAAAATGCCTTACCCTTTAAACAACACAGGGATTGTTTGTCCATATATTGCAATATATTCAAGCTGGCCAACTACGTCAAAGTCATCCCATATCTGGCCAGTCCTAAGCTTAATTTTCATCTGATTCATTAAGAATTCAATTGCTTATACATTTTACAAAGGGACTAAGTTTTACCTGCAACTTACTAGCTGCTTTCAAAGTAAAACTCCCAAACTTGGCTGCCCTTTTATTAGACACCAGTGGGATCACCTGACTATAGCTGGGAGGGGTGGGAGCTACAACATAGAGCTGGTCACTGCTCCTGTATAACTATAACAAACAAGGGAAAGTTGTGCTCACCACTATTTTTTAAAACCATTAGGCGGGGGTGCAATGAGGGTGTGACCACAAAATACATATAGTCAACTACAAGAGGTCCTCTGCACTCAACCCATTATCAATATATTTAAGACAGAGACATTTTGTGCATACTGCTACTAAAAAATGCCTTACCCTTTAAACAACACAGGGATTGTTTGTCCATATATTGCAATATATTCAAGCTGGCCAACTACGTCAAAGTCATCCCATATCTGGCCAGTCCTACGCTTAATTTTCATCTGATTCATTAAGAATTCAATTGCTTATACATTTTACAAAGGGACTAAGTTTTACCTGCAACTTACTAGCTGCTTTCAAAGTAAAACTCCCAAACTTGGCTGCCCTTTTATTAGACACCAGTGGGATCACCTGACTATAGCTGGGAGGGGTGGGAGCTACAACATAGAGCTGGTCACTGCTCCTGTATAACTATAACAAACAAGGGAAAGTTGTGCTCACCACTATTTTTTAAAACCATTAGGCGGGGGTGCAATGAGGGTGTGACCACAAAATACATATAGTCAACTACAAGAGGTCCTCTGCACTCAACCCATTATCAATATACTTAAGACAGAGACATTTTGTGCATACTGCTACTAAAAAATGCCTTACCCTTTAAACAACACAGGGATTGTTTGTCCATATATTGCAATATATTCAAGCTGGCCAACTACGTCAAAGTCATCCCATATCTGGCCAGTCCTACGCTTAATTTTCATCTGATTCATTAAGAATTCAATTGCTTATACATTTTACAAAGGGACTAAGTTTTACCTGCAACTTACTAGCTGCTTTCAAAGTAAAACTCCCAAACTTGGCTGCCCTTTTATTAGACACCAGTGGGATCACCTGACTATAGCTGGGAGGGGTGGGAGCTACAACATAGAGCTGGTCACTGCTCCTGTATAACTATAACAAACAAGGGAAAGTTGTGCTCACCACTATTTTTTAAAACCATTAGGCGGGGGTGCAATGAGGGTGTGACCACAAAATACATATAGTCAACTACAAGAGGTCCTCTGCACTCAACCCATTATCAATATATTTAAGACAGAGACATTTTGTGCATACTGCTACTAAAAAATGCCTTACCCTTTAAACAACACAGGGATTGTTTGTCCATATATTGCAATATATTCTGGCCAGATATGGGATGACTTTGACGTAGTTGGCCAGCTTGAATATATTGCAATATATATATATATATAATATATAGTGAATAAAGTACCCCCTCTTGTAAAATATAAGGATATTATAAGTTACCGAGGAGTTTCATGACCATATAAAAACACGAGGCCGAAGGCCGAGTGTTTTTATACAGGTCATGGAACTCCGAGGTAACTTCTAATATCCTCATATTTTGCAACTGGGGGTACTTTATTTATTATAATACACAAATTTCAATGAGTCATGTGACCGAAATGACATCAGAACTCACCGTTTATAACTGATGACATCAGAACTCACCGTTTATAAGGATATAATTTACAGGATATTCATGGCTTTTGTGTATTATATATATATATATATAAAATTAAAATAAACTTGTTGCACTCACCCATATCAATATATTATTAGTTAAGACATTTTATGATAAATGCAGTCCTTTTTTTAAAAAAACAAAAAAAGAGGGAACAGGCTAACACCTAAAAGCATCCAAAGTTTTTCTTTGTTCTAAAGCCTGTTGGGGTAAAATTACAGAAGTTGCACAGATTTTTTGGCTCAAAACCCCAGTGTAGTTAGGAAACAAACAAAGGGTTTCCTTAAGTATTGCTTGTGCCACAAAGCACAAACAACCTTAAATATGCCCCTTAGTTTTTGAGATTGATGACCTTTATTAAAGTATTGTACATTGATATGGGCAGATTTAACACAAATATACTTGAGAATATTTTTTGAAAATGTGAATAGTTGCAATTTATGAAAAGAAACAAATGTCTGAGAAAACTCTGCAAAAAAACAGACAATGGGGACTCACACCAGTAGACTCCAATGAGAATTGATTTGAATCAATTGATTTGAATTTAATTTTTTCCCAGTTTATAAAGTTGAGATTTTCAGTCTCATTTAAAATTAATGAAACACAGTGATTTTTTTTTGGGTAACTTTTTCCACAACAAAATGTGATCTGGACAATTTTGTCCAAGTTTATTTTTAATAATGCCAGTGTTTGACAATAAAAAAACAAGGTTGTGAAAAAAAAATTGTGAGTTTTGTTGCAGTTTCTATGATTGTGGGTTTTTTCCTTAAAATTTAACATAATTTAATTTAATATACTGGATATAAAAAAAATTGTGCTGTTATTTTCTGCTATTCATTAACAGCATATTACATACACATTTCTTTTGTTGCATAATTTATTGTTTACAAACTATAGAAAACAGAAACCTGTTTACAACAAAGGGAAGGTAAAAATATAGATTTTTCAGTTATGTGCTTTTTTCTTCAGCAATTAAAATGGATAGTAATACTTTATTTTTTTACTTTACACTTTTCATCAAAGCAACTTCTAAATTCACAAAAAATAGCTAAAATCTTCCTCACCATTATAAGTGCCAGAGTATTTTATAGTTCAGCTATTTGCAGTGAGAAACTGAGAAATGTCCTTTAGGACTACAGTCAAGTATGTATACTTATTTAGCAGCCAGCAATTTACTCACTTTTTTTTATGGCCCACTGCTGGAAAGGCAGATGATTTCCCTGCTTTGTACGTAGTGCTGTGTTTTGGGTAATTAGTATTTTGTAAAGTCATTGAAATAATTTCCTAGTACAGTGTACTTTCCTTTCCAGATTCTATTCATTAGGAACGTTTATTTCCCTGTCCAATATTGATCGAAGCTTTGCTGTTTTCAAAACTCAAATCGGTTCTGAAAATTAATGAGAATCTAAAAATCAGACTTAAAAAGATTTCTCATTCCAGTGTAACCTTGTTGTATATACTATCCTAATATTATCGTAAAGGTGTTTATTCAAGGAACAATACTCTCCTGGCAGAGTGGTTGTATATTTGCAGTCCATGTGGATAGCCAAATAGCAATATTTTGTTAAAGGAGTTTTACACCTTTAAATAAACGTTTCTACTATGATGTGGAGAGTGATATTCTGAGACAATTAGCAATTGTTTATTTATGATTTTGAGTTATTTAGCTTTTTATTCTGCAGTTTTAGTAATGTGGTTGCTAGGGTCCAAATGACCCTAGCAATCATGCACTAATTTGAATAAGAGACTGAAATATGCATAGAAGAAGCCTGAATAGAAAGATGAGTAATACAAGTAATAACAATACCTTTGTTGAATTACAGAGCATTTGTTTTTAAATGCTGTCAGTGACCCCCATTTGAAAGCTGGAAAACCGAAAGAATACAAAGGGAAATAATTCAAAAACGACAACAAATAAAACATGAAGACCAATTGAAAAGTTATTTAGATTTGGCCATTCTATAATATACCTGTATAATACAAGTTAACTTAAAGTTGAATCACCCCTTTAATTCAGGATAGCAGCCATGTCTAGCAGTGTCACATTTTGGTGCGCAGGCTCTTTATCTCGCTGACAAAAATCATGTGCACCGGAATCCAGGACCCAATCAGCTTCCATAGCATATGCTCCTCCTTGGTGATCAATGACTGTAAGCTTGCACAGTGGATGTGGCATGGCCAGACATAGTGGCTGCCAACACATGTATGCTATTAAGGGGTCCGTTTACTAAAGCGCGGTAAAAATATGTGGACAAAATATAGACAAATTTGACGGCAAATATGTTTTCACCAGTTTACTAACCTGCGGTAAATATAAATTTGCAAATTTTCTTGCGCAAAAATGTTTTAGCCAGTTATCGTATTTGCTGAAAATAACGCTACGTACACATTAACGCCTGGTTTATTAAACAGCGAAATGTGCAAAAGACAAAATTTACTCAAGAATATTCGCAAAATATTACCGCCACCTATGTAGTGGTGTTAAATTATTTTTTTCGCCAGACAAAAATTCTCAAGGGGCAGGAAATATCCCATAATATTTTGTTTTTACCCATCATTCTTTGCTGACAAGAGAGAGAGAGAGATCTGTAGCTATTGCTGACAAGTTATTTTGGCTTCTGCTTCTATCCGTTGCAGCAGCAACAGTTTCAGCTCAGAGACGTATTATTGGCAGCGGGCATCACAGTCCAAGGATTTGTCAGCCTCTTCGCTTTTTTGGTTTCATTGTGATTGGCTACATTAAACTGTGCATTTCTACGAAGCAAAGAGATTGACTGGTATGATTTCTTGTTCATATGATTCTATTGGCAGAAGGGTTTATATGATGCATAAATGTTTGATTGGTGTTACTCTGGTAATGTTGTTGGATGGTATAATCATCATTCAATAAAGTTTCTGAGTTTTGAAGATGCATTTCCGGTTATAAATGTCACAGTAAAAATTGCCATAATAACCGCCATAAAACAAGAATATTTTATAGCATAAATATTCGCAAAACCGCAATTTGTCGCCAGAAAATTTGCAACTCGCTAAACTTACCACTAATGTAAGCTGGTTCATTAACGTAGTTACCGCAAGTGATCGCAATGACTTCTGAGCGCAACTAGTAAACTCAGTCGCTGTGAATATTCGGATGGAAAGATATTCTCATCGATAACATGCGGAAACTTAAAGTCAGATTTACCGCACTTTAGTAAACGGACTCTTATGTTTGCTCAGATCTGGTACATAGCAAGACAGTAACCAATGGGGAAGCATTAGATATGGTTTGGAAAGGGGCCCTGTGCAGGGGTGTACTTTAGAAAATCAGCAAGGAGGATTTGGTTCTCCTTTAAATATAGTTTATAAAATATTACCTAAATATTTAAGTAAAGTAAAGTAATGTTTACATGCTGTTTATGAATGGTGTATTGCACATTCCTGACTCATGAGGCAATCAATACTTTAGATCAGATAAACTCTTTCAGCAGCTCACAGCAGGACTGTTTTTTGAAACAGGGAAAAATGTTAGGGATTCATTTGTGACATTAACCCCTATTTGTCCAGTAGTGGTAACATATAACAAATAAGATATTTGCTCTTAAACAATTGACCAGTAAATTCTACCTGAAGCTTACAGTATGTAAGAACAGCAGTGGTTAGCATGCCCCTTTTGATAATACCTGTTTAGCAATGCTAAGGTCCATGATGGTTATACAGAGTGCCAGGTAGGGCAACATACAATATATATCTATATTAAAATATATATATATATATATATATATATATATAAATATCCTGTATCAATATTTAATCATACCCTTAGGGTAGCTAGTGGGTAACATGAGTCTATACATGCTATGGTGAAAAATAATACTAACCTGGTTTTCACTACCAGATATAATATAGCCTCAGGGTATATGAATAAAAAGATTAATGAATACTGGAACAGAGAGAGCTGACAGAGTTGAGATCAGAGATTTCTGATACTCCATTGATTAATTTAAACTGGGGAATGAATGTATTGGACTTCCTAGTACAGACTGACTAACAAGTGTTAAAGTTTTATCAGAAGATACAAAAATCTTGGTTGAGAAGTGACAATCCTGGATGTTGTCAGTATATCCTAATTTTTAAATGTGTTGAAAGAATTGTGCTACAAAAGCGTTATCCTTCATAAAAAAAACAGTGATGTTTGTATCTAGTAAGATAACTTTCCTATTTTATAAAATATGAAGTCACCAATTAATACAGGATATACAGTCCCCTGCACTTGTCAATGACAGTTCTTTACTCAGGGTGTGACTTTTAGGGGGCAGATTTACTAAGGTACGAATAGTAAATTCGAACTTTCACTTTTTTTTTGGTCAAAACAAACAAATATGAATTTAAAACCACCAACTCGAATTTCAGTTCAAATGTGATATTTATCACACCTCAACCCTGTAAACCGTTCTAATTTGACAATTCCCCACCTAAAACCCGCCGAGATCATGTAGAGTTCAAATGCAGAGGTTCCTTGAACTGTTTGAAGATGTTAATAGTAGTGATGAGCCAAATTTTTGCCAAGTTTTGCTTTGAAATGACACCCCATAGACTCCAATGGGAGAAAAACAAATGTTGCGCATCAAAAAAATTTGCCGCAGATCAAAAAAATTTTGATGCCCAAAGATCAAGGTTTTTTTTCAGAGGTAAGCTCACTTCAAATTTGATTCAAATTCAATTCAAGTTTTTGGTGTGGTACAATTTGATCGAATTGTACCACACGAATCGAAATTCGAAGTTTTTTTACTTCGAATCTTAGTAAATGTGCCCCTAAGTGGTACTGTAAATTTGAATACTTGTACTAATTACCTCTAATTGTACCATCCACACCATATTACATATACCACACTAATTTTCTTGGTCACTTACCCTTGTGACTTGTCATATGTGGAGAAAACTGATCTTTAGACCCAGGATGGTAAAACATCTAAATCTGTGGCCAGTCCCTTTTAGAGAGAGGCTATAGATTGCTTATTTTTAGATATATAGAGACAACCCCCCTATAGGTTACATCAAATGTAACTTTTGTTGATAACAAAATGGAAGGTATTAGCACCCCTTTTGACTGAATAATCATTCTTCTTTCTTTGCTTTCTAAATCAACATTGAATTTTGCTACACAGTACAGGTATGGGACCTGTATCCCGAATACTCGGGACCTGGGGCATTCCGGATAATGGATTTTCCATAATTTGGATCTTCGTACCTTAAGTCTACTAGAAAATGATGTAAACAATAAATAAACCCAATATGCTGGTTCTGCTTCCAATAAGGAGTAGTTATATTTTAGTTTGTATTATGTCCAATGTAGAGTTTTATTAATACAGAGAAAAATAATATAATTGTTAAATATTTTGAATATTTGGATAAAATGGAACCAATGGGAGATGGCCTTTCCGTAATTCAGAACACAGGTTAGTTTCCACACTCTGGAATATTCAGACTTCTCACTAAGTCCCTTCTGACTCCTCCCTTCAGGGATATCGGCTCACCAGCTTCAGGCCTGTCTCACCTCAATCACTTTATACTCAATTACCTGGTCACATCTCCCTCTGCTCCTTGCAGTTAGGGATGTAGCGAACTGTTCTGCGGCGAACTTGTTCGCGCGAACATCGGCTGTTCGCGTCCGCCGCAAGTTCGCGAACGTCGCGCGACGTTCGCCAATAGGCGTTCGCGTCAAAATCGTTCGACCATTCGACCATTCGATCGCTAAAATCGAACGATTTTCGTTCGATTCGAACGAAAATCGTTCGATCGAACGATTAAAAATCCTTCGATCGTTCGAATCGAACGATTTTCGGATGTTCGAAGTTCGCGAACATCCGAAAATCGTTCGATTCGAACGATCGAAGGATTTTTAATCGTTCGATCGAACGATTTTCGTTCGAATCGAACGAAAATCGTTCGATTTTAGCGATCGAATGGTCGAATGGTCGAACGATTTTGACGCGAACGCCTATTGGCGAACGTCGCGCGACGTTCGCGAACTTGCGGCGGACGCGAACAGCCGATGTTCGCGCGAACAAGTTCGCCGCAGACTGTTCGCATTTTTTGCCGGTGTTCGCGAACGGCGTTCGCGAACACATACTCGGCGGTTCGCTACATCCCTACTTGCAGTGGTAGTTAGAAACCGCAACCCCTCTTGGAGTTCTTAACACAGTCAGGCAACCTCTCGTTCGGTGCCCTGATTAGGGTTGCCACCTGCGCGGTTTTGACCCCGTTTTGCTATCTTCCTTAACTCTGTATTCCCTTACTTGCTAAAAAGCCATCCAACCCCTTCTTAAAGCTATCTAATGCATCAGCCTGTACGACTGATTCAGGGAGAGAATTCCACATCTTTATTGCTCTCACTGTAAAAAAACCCTTCCGAATATTTAGGCGGAACCTTCTTTCTTCTAATCGGAATGGGTAACCTCACGTCAGCTGGAAAGACCTACTGGTAAATAAAGCATTAGAGAGACTATTATATGATCCCATTATATATCTATACATGGTTATCATATCACCCTTTAAGCGCTTCTTCTCCAGCGTGAACATCACCAATTTGGCCAGTCCTCAAAGCTAAGATTTTCCATACCTTTTACCAACTTAGTTGCCCTTCTCTGTACCCTCTCTAATTCAATAATGTCCTGTTTGAGCACTGGAGACCAAAACTGTACTGTACATATTCTAGATGGGGCCTTACCAGTGCTCTATATAGTGTAAGAATGACCCCCTCCTCCTGTGAATCAATGCCCCTTTTAATACAGCTCAATACCTTATTTGTTCTTGATGCTGCTGACTGGCATTGCTTGCTACAGCCAAGTTTATTATCTACAAGGACTCCAAGGTCCTTTTCTATTATGGATTTTCCTACTTCAGTCCCATTAAGGGCATAAGTGGCTTGGATATTCTTACATCCCAGGTGCATGACTTTACATTTATCAACATTGAATCTCATTTGACACTTAGCTGCCCAGATTTGCCAGTTTGTCAAAATTCTGTTGGAAGGATGCTGCATCCTGCATGGAATCAATTGGGTTGGATAGTTTTGTGTCATCTTCAAACACTGATACATTACTTACAATACCCTCCCATAAGTCATTAAAAGACATGTAAAGTCTAAAATAGAATAAGGTTAGAAATGCTGTATTTTTTATACTAAATATAAACATGAACTTACTGCACCACAAGCCTAATCAAACAAATAATTTATGCTTTCAAAGTTGATGTAAGGAGTTCTTACCTGGCGTCCCAAGATGGCGGCGTTCTCCATGTGCTTCCTTCTGGTCGCAGTTCTGTGACATCACGCCAGCGTCAGAATATCCGCCAGCATCGGATTGGTCGCCGGCGCCTAAGCGCCAGCGTCAGAAAAGACGCCAGCATCAAAACGCCTGCATGAAGACGCCAGTGCGAAGACGCCAGTGCAAAGACGCCAGCGTCATGACGTCAATGCGTCTGTTTTGGCGCCAAAGGAGGCCTATAAAAGATGCTGAAGCACTGCAGACTGTGCCCTACATAGGTTCTTCCTCGTGAGTTCCTGGGTGCGCTTCCTGTGATTATCATTCCTGATCCTGTGTATTGACCTTTGCCTGATTTTGTATTCTGAACCTTTGCTGCCTGAACCGACCTTATTGCCTGGACTTCGACCACTCTCTTTCTATACCCTTGCCTGTACCTCGAACTATTGGACTGGTGCTTCCTCCTAGGTCCGCTACTCCTGGCTGAACCTTCGGGCCCCTTACAGTTGGCTACATGGGGTCACCATCTTATAACTTTGTTAAACATCTTTGCAAGACTAAGACTAAGTGCACATGCTCAGTGTGGTCTGGGCTGCTTAGGGATCGTCACAAACAAATCTGCTTGAGTTCTGCATGGCTGGTAAGTAAGGTGGGGGCTCCCCCTGCTGTTCATAAGTATTATTGTTTCCCTGCTCAGCAGTTAGGGACCATCTGACAATTCCTATACATTGCAGTAAATGAAGGAAGAATTTCACTGCATACAGTCAGGTTTCATATAAAAAACAGTACAGATTTTTTAATTAAAGTACATTGGAGATAGGTTTCTTTTTCATTAAAGAAAGTAAAAAAAGGGATTTTATTTTTTTGGCTTTACATGCCCTTGAACAAGTTAAATAAAAGTGGACCCAATAACGAGCCCTGTGGGACCCCACTAAGAACCTTACTCCAAATGGAGAATGTACCATTAACAGCCACCCTCTGTACCCGATCCAACAGTACAGCTATGAAGTGAGCCTGGGAACCCTGACTCCTCTATTGTATACACTGAAGAAAAGAACTGATTTAGCACATTTATCTTTTCTGTATCTGTTACAACCATACTGGTGCCATTATTTAAAGGAGCAACACTCTGAACCCGCATATTTTTACCAATAATACAGTATACTTAAAAAAACTTTTGGGGCTTAGTCTTCGCCTCAGCCGCAATGCGCTCCTCATTTCCTGTCTTTGCCTTCCGGATTGCTGATTTACAACATTTATTATAGGGCTTATATTCTTTAAATGCAGCTTCTGTCCCAACAAAATTTTTTTGACGCGCGTCTTTTTAATTTTGACGCACAACGCCATACAAGTCTATGGGCGTTATTTTTTCGGTGAAACAAGGTGAAAAAATTCACCCATCCCTATGTACCATACAATTGATATTAACTGCCCAGTCATGCAACTCATTCAGCCACACCAATCACATTATAATTTTCCTCCAGCACCTCCAGCTTTTCCATTTTACCAGTCAGACTCCTTGTATTTGCAAACATACATTTAATACTGGTACCATATTGAACATATGACATGTGGTCCTCCCTGTCGTTAATAGTACCCCCACCCAAATCTCCTCCCCTATTTTCCCTTCCTTTGACAATTACCTCATCTAACCTGTCTTCCACTGAATCCTTTACTGAACCCTCCACTCCTAGTTTAAAATCTCCTCCAAACGTCTCACCAACTGTCAGACTTACCGAACCGGGTGGAACCACTGACGAGAGGAAGACAGCCCTTACAGCTCCTCTACCGATACACCCTCCAATGGGAACAGAGGGAGATCAGTGAAGGTGTAGTAGGGGAGCCTGGATTCCTGGCGGGGTGCGCTGGTCTGTGAAGGAGCAGGTCAGGTGCCTGTGAGGATACAGGAAGGCATGGGTTAAGTTTGCTGAGTAGTAGGAACAGGGAGGACGTGCAGGAGCTGGGCGACAATCACCTAAGTGTTACTGCTGGTTCAGGATGGAAGAGTCGTTGGCGAATAGCAGGCTGGCACCAATGACACTTGGGCTGCTACACAGAACTTGCTGATGGAGTAGGAGCGCACGTAGGTAGAATCACAGGAGAAGGCTCCCAGGGAGAGACAGTAGTGGAGACGAAGGTGGGTAACTGGATCGGCAGCAAGGATAATCTTCAGTCGATAGGCAAAGGTCAAGGCAATGCGTAAACGAAAACAGGCAAAGTTCGGCAACAGGTAATCAGATACAAGCAAGGTTCCAGGGGTTAAGTCAGCAGCAAAGTCAGGAGGCAGGCAGAAGTTTGGCAACAGGAGATCAATACATCAAGCAGAGTTCAGAGGGTTAACACAGAAGCGTAGTCTTAAACAAGCAGGTTCGGCAACAGGAGTTCAAATAGTCAAGCAGGGTTCCAAGGGGTTAAGCAGGAGCGTAGTCAAAAGGCAATGCAGGGTCAAAACCAAAGTACAATAATAATCAGATAAACTCTTACTCACAACAGCTAGAAAGCGATGTCCGAGCACTGGGAGAAACTCTGCGCCGGCAGAAATACCATCGCCTGCGTCATCACGCTGCGCCCAGCAATTCCCCTGCGCCGGCGTCAAGGCGCCCGCGCCGTCACTGGAACGCAGCGCTGGAACGCATCGCGCCGAAGATCCGAGTCTCCCAGAATCGCGGTGAGTACCTGACACCAACTTCTCTCCCAAAATAGCTGCACCATCATCATTAAGGTGCAGCCCATCACAAGCAAAGAGCCTGTAGCCAATTGAGAAATCAGCACAGTTCTCCAAAAACCCAAATCCCTCCTCCCTACATCAATCTCTCAGCCATGTATTAATCTCCCTAAGCTCCCGCTGTTTAATTAGCGTTGCTCGTGATACAGATAATATCTCTTAGAAAATTAACTTGGCTGCCAATCAGCTGCATCAAGGGTTAATAAGGTCTTGAGCTGTATTAAAAGGGGCATAGATTTACGGGAGGAGGGGGTCATTCTTTCACTGTATAAATATGCCGTACAGTTTTGGTCTCCAGTGCTCAAACTGGACATTACTGAATTAGAGAGGGCCCAGGGAAGGGCAACTAAGATGGTAAAAGGTATGGAAAATCTTAGCTATGAGGCCAAATTGGGGTTGTTCACACTGGAGTATGTATAAATATATATAATGGGATCATATAATAATCTCTCTAATTTACCAGTGGGTCTTTCCAGCTGATGCGAGGTCACTCATTCCGTTTAGAAGGAAGTTCTGCCTAAATATTCGAAAGGGTTTTTTACAGTAAAAGCTGTGAAGATGTGAAATTCTCTCCCTGAATGAGTTGTACAGGCTGATACTTTAGATAGCTTTAAGAAGGGGTTGGATGGCTTTTTAGCAAGTGTTATGGAAGATAGCTCATAGTACAAGTTGATCCGATTGCCTTTTGGAATAAGGAATGAATTTTTCCCCCTCTGAGGCAAATTGGAGAGACTTCAAAATTTTTTTTTGCCTTCCTCTGGATCAACGAGCAGTTAGGCAGGTTTAAAAAGATGAAAGGTTGAGCTTGATGGACATGTTTTTTTATCAACCTAACTTTCTGTTACTATGTCCTCGCCCTCGACTTCACACCTAGTTTTTTAAAATCATCATTGAGGACTTCACCACCTCCTCTAACTTTGTTGTTGGTACCTATGTGTACTGAGACTGGAGGGTCTTCCCCAGTCCCTCCCACCCAATCTATACACTCGTTCCACCACATGCCGAATCCTAGCACCAGGCAAGCAGCAGACTGTTCGGCATCAAGGGTCCTTACAACAGATTACCATATGCACCTTTCTAAAAATTTAATCCCCTATAACTAAAACCTGCCTACCCTTCTTTCCACTCCCCACCTGTATTAAAGACACTGCCTCCCAGGGTGCTCAGAGAGTCAGCCTGCTGTCCAGAGCTGTCCTCCCCAGCATCTTCAGCCAAAATGGCGAATCTGTTGGTTTGTGAGCTGTGGACAAGGCCCCTATCTTTCTGTCCCCTACTCCCCCTCCTTACTGTAACAACCCTTCCTCCCTCATTAGCCTCCATTGCCCTTCTCCACCACCACTACACTAGCCCCTGCCAGTGGTAGCTCTGTGAGCCTCCTTTCCTTCCCCATGTTTGCTGCTGTCGTCAGTGCTGCAAGTTCCCCCCTTAGAGTCTGCAGCTCAGATTCCAAGATGAAAACCCACAGAAATCTCTCACATGTAAATACTGCATGGAACTGCTGCTCCAACACCACATACATGTGACAAGACACATACTGAGTAATACCAGCAAACCCACTTGCACTGGGTACTTACTGTCTCCCCAGTGCAATTCCTCACAAATGCCTTTTTGGTTTTAAACACCAAATGCTGCCTTTTTGGTTTTAAACACCAAATGCTGCTTAACACCTAATTCACATGCAGCACTTGCTTAGCAGCTCCCACACTAACTGTGCAGACGGAAAGTTATTGAGGATTTAAACCAAAGAACACAAAGCCTGATCAGAATTTACTTGATTAACTCCTCCCCCTTAATTAGCAGGCAGAGGGAAGAGAAAAAATGCTGTTAGTTACCAGCAGTAAACAAAAACCCTTATTAACTGTTCCTCTTAGAAACCATATTTCAGACAAAAACACAAAAAGAAAATAAATGCACTAAATGTATCTACCAGTTTACCTCAAAAGAGAAAAGAAAAAGCTGTTTGTCATAGTCAGCTCACACTCACATGCATCACTCGCTTAGCACCCACCACACTCGCTGTGCAGTCACAGACTTGGTTTCAAACCTTGTTTTTTCTTGAATGCTAATATACTGCACTGCTAGTTAATGAGGTCCCAACATGATTCTGCTATACTTCTATGCCTTAATAATTACAGTTATTTTAATGTGAAAACCAACATTTTACTAAACTCTTTGTAACTATAGATTTCTAATTAGGTTCCTAGTTAGTGATGGGTGAATTTTGGGAAAATTTTTTGACGCGGGCGAATTTTTTGGGCGAATTTTCGCGGGCATTTTGCGAATTTATTCGCTGGCGGCGAATTCGAGCTTGGTGAATAAATTAGCCCATCACTATTCCTAGTTACTCTCCAAACCTGGCACATCACCATTAAAATTAAGCAGTATTTAACAAGAGAAAAGAGCATAATTTCGGTTTTAACCAACCCAATATAGGAATATATTTTAATTAATCTAGCTGGAAGTTCATTACATATTTAATATTTCCTTTCCTGTATATGCAGGGATTTCAGCCAATATAGTTTGGAATCTTAAAAAAAAAGCAGCATTAATATCATTACATGTACATTGTACCATGTTAGTGATGCCTATTTAACATGCTGGGTTAAAAATAGACACTAACATGCTAAATCAACATAAATTTATCATACGCCATGTGCGCAAACATTTTTTAAACCATTGTGAGCAGAGTGGGGAATACAAAAAAAAGGATGTACATACTACATTTTCTAAATGATTTGCTGTGAGTGTTGGTGCAGACACGTGCACATGCAGGAGCTTTGATTGAACACTGGTTGATATGGTTATGAAAACAATATTCTTTATATACAATAACTCTAATTGACTTCATACTGTATTTACAGCGTAGCTATGGTATTGTAATGCATCTTATTGTCGTGTATTGCAGTGTATCCAAATTGACTATATTGCATTTTTAATGTTTAGATATTAATAAATAATAGTAGGATAATTCTAACTGGCTTCATATTTACAGCCTGTTATATTTTTTATTTTTATTACTATGACAGTTTTTATTTCTATGTCTGTTTATACTATATAACCTTATACAAACTTGTTAGCGGTACACTTTTAACTATTACCTTAACTATCACCTTATAATATCCTAATATTATAGAAATATTACCTTGCTATGTATATCTCTATTCCTTTTTTTCTAAGAAATATTCTCCTTCAGAGCAGACTTCAGGATATACTCACCATCAAATTAGCCACAGAGGTATGGCAACATTGTGTGAATGGAACATCCTTTCCTGTTACCATCTTTACTGATCATAAAAAAACTTATCCACACCCCTCATAATGATTGTGTGATGTCTAGGCCTAGTGATGTCTAGGCAGGCATGGTGGAATCTCTACTTTGCATGATTTAACATCATTATTACTTCCAGGCCCCAGAAAATAAAAAGGCAGACACTGTATTGAGAAGTTTCATCTATGAGCAAGGACCCAGTTACTCCCCTTTTTAAAATAATTGTCTTTCTTTTCCCCCAAATTGCTTCCTAGATTCAGTCTGTTCAGTTCACTGCTCCCCGAAATTCTTTCATTGTTCAGTCACTTATTAAATCATGTCACTTCCACCTAAGGAACGTATCCAAAATACGATCATTTATCACCCAAGACGCTGCCAAAATTCTTATTCACTCTCTCATCATATCGCGTCTGGACTACTGTAACTCTCTTTTAATTGGCCTCACCTCTCCAGTCCATAATGAACACTGCTGTAAGACTCATACACCTCAGCAACCGCTCCTCCTCTGCCTCGCCATTCTGTCAATCCCTGCACTGGCTTCCGTTACCTTTCAGATTCAAATTCAAATTAATGACACTGACTTTCAAAGCACTTCATAACTCTGCCCCACCCTACATCTCTGAACTCATCTCTTTATACTCACCCAATCGCTTACTACGCTCCTCTACTGACCTGCTACTCAACTCTTCTCTCATTACCTCCTCACATGCTCGCATTCAAGACTTTGCAAGGGCTGCACCCCTCCTCTGGAACCCTCTCCCACGGTCTGTCCGACTTTCTCCCAACCTTTCTGCTTTTAAGAAATCTCTGAAAACGCACTTCTTTCGAGAAGCCTACCCTCACTCTGCTTAACTACCAAACGCAACACCGCATACAGTACCACATTTCTCACCCACTTAATTCGATCTTGCCCACTCCCACACCTTGTGTATTACTCCCTTCCCTTTAGACTGAATGCCTATGCATAGGGCCTTCCTCACCTTTTTGTACCTGTATTGATTGTGATGTTTGTTACTCAAATGTTCTATGTATATAATTCATGTGATTTAGCTGTATAATCACATTTACTTTACAGTGCTGCGCAATATGTTGGTGCTATATAAATACATGTTAATAATAATAATAATTGTCATGACCTTTGTTTCTCCTGACATTCGTCACTTCATTTTACAGCAGACCCATGGCTCTAGGCAAGCTGACCTACCAGGGGTGTAAATTACTTTTAATTTGTTGAATTGCATTATATGGAGGCTATCCATGTAGAAAGATGTCAAAGACTTTACCACTTTCTATATTATCTGTTTGTTTTATGTCCTTTGTGTATATGTTATTACTTTATATGGTTTTAATAGAATGAATTAAAGGTTTTAATTCAGTTAATTCCAAATCTGCCACTGTGGAGATGTAACAAAAATACATTTGGTGTGCCCTCTACAAAAGTTTCTTTCTTTCTTTCTTTCTTTCTTTCTTTCTTTCTTTCTTTCTTTCTTTCTTTCTTTCTTTCTTTCTTTCTTTCTTTCTTTCTTTCTTTCTTTCTTTTTCGTAATACATTCAATTACTGACACAGCAGCACCAGTAATCCATTCCCAGGATCCAGGTGGCCTGCCTATGCGTGTGTGGACTAAATTTGTATTCAAAAGTGGAATGCCCATAGCTGCAAAGACATTTTCAGTGTTCGTGTTCTTGTTTTTGAGTTTTGTCTCCTTGCTTCTCTACTTATTTAATTTCTAATATTATAAAGTCAGTTATCTATCCCCATCCAGCTCTGTTCCAGCAACCAACTCGGATCTTTTTGGGCTCCCTTGCTTGTTAGCTACTACTCTGATCTTTACCTACCCTGCTGTCTGCTAGTTTTACACTCTTTTGCTACTCTTTCCATCCTAGCACTGTCCTTTGACCATCAATACTGTAGCTCTTTCT
The DNA here is from genome assembly GCF_017654675.1 of Xenopus laevis. Lineage (NCBI taxonomy): Eukaryota > Metazoa > Chordata > Amphibia > Anura > Pipidae > Xenopus > Xenopus laevis. Next base: position 70,293,801 of record NC_054372.1, on the reverse strand, counting down.
CATATATCCTTTATTTCTATCCTTCTGTCCCTAAGGATTTATTACCTATCTAGAACATGATGGATTTCTTTAAAGGTATAAGTGCTTCCCTGATATAGTAACAACAATAATTGTTCTTATGCTCTGCTTGTGTTTAGATAATATATTGGTGTGTCGATATGCAGACATATACAGACAAACAAATAAATACATAAATAAATAGAACAAATCAATTCGATTTCCAAAGTTTAAAACCTTTCTTCAATTTGCAGTCAGTGTGCAACCCTTTCAGCTGGATATTTTATGTCTGTCCCATGTGTTCAAGTGTTCTAGTAATTTTAGCAAAAATCTTTCTCTGCTTTCATTCTCTTTCATCTGGCTGGTTAATAAAAAACCTTTGACTTATCATTAAGCAAACTCCTATGGTGACCGCATTTAGGTCTTTCACTGTGAAATGCAATTAGCCAATTTTTTTTCGTGTTCTTTGTGTCTTATTTTGGTTTTCAGCATCTTTTGTGTTGGGTTCATCTTAAGGTGACCCCGTAAAGGTTTCTCCATTTGTAGAGTTTATTCGGTTTACTTGTGCCTTACAGTCCATACTGTGATCTCACTATCAAAAGCTAGAATAGGGAACTGAACACCACAAGCTTAGTTTCTAAAATGGCATGAGTCAATAGGATATCTCCTTCAGTATTTGTTTTCAGTAAATGCTTGTCCAATCTTTAAAAGCAAGGTGTAGATTGTTGCAACATCAGCATTAATATCACCCTAAGTCTTATGTTATTACTAAATTAACTTACCCCATGGACTGATCTAAGTGAAAATGTCTGCCATTTCCTGATTGTATTTAAAGCTTTTCAGTTCATTTATTTTAGCTATTGCACAACTCATTATCTTCATGAAGATATTTCCCAGAAGGAAAATGTGACCCTGAACTTTAATAATGTATTTTGCTTATTTTGAGCAGTTACGTATTATGTTTTCAGTGTTAGGTTTGTATTTGCATAATTCAAATGTAGCTGCATTTCCTGTGATATATAACTCAAACAGAATGCTGTTTTCATTACTATGAAAGCCATGCTGTGTTAAGTGCTTGCAAGAAGAGCCAGCCCTCAGGACAGCTGTCAGTGGCTCACTGAATTACCATGTAAAATATTATATAGAGCTACTAGATATCTTAAAATAATTTCAAGTAAAGCAATGGATACTTTTTAATGTGCTTAATTTACAGCTACTGGAAAAGATTAAGAATTCGATTGATTTATTTATTACTGAAGAGGCTGGTGAAAGGGCAGATCAAGGGCTAACTGAAGAGACAATTCTGGGAGCTTGGCATCCCATCCTACACTTTGATTCAATCAGAAAAGAGCAAAATGTAAATCTACATTAAGGGGCAGATTTATCATGGGTCGAATTTCAAAGTAATGGGAGATTGAACTCCCATAAATTTGAAATTCGAATAAAAAAAGACCAACCAAAATTTATCAAAAAAATCCAAGTTTTTTTTTTTTTGGGTGAATAGGCAGTTTTCAGTCAAATTAGAATTGTACAAATCGCAGTAACATTGCATTCGATCGAATTTGATTCAAAGTTTTTTTTAAAAAAAAAACCTTAGATTTTTCATAGTTCACCAATTGACTCCAAATGGGTTCTAGGAGGTCCCCCATAGGCTAAAACAGATATTCGGCAGGTTTTAGATGGCTAATGCAAAAGTATCCAGCGCTGTACTGGGGGTTCAATGTAAATCAATAAAGCCAACTTGCGGTAATAGTATATTACTAAATATCTATACGTAAGCAGGGGCCGCTCACCATTCTCATTCAATGGCCCAGGTGCAATTGGTCCTGGACCCGGCACTTGTAAAACGGAGCTGTTACACCTCCGCTTCAATACAGAATTCAATACTGCCTTATCCGTTAAAGGTCTTACCCAGATGTGACCCAGGTGCTCCTGCCCTGAGTCCGTCACTAAGAAGAACGGATGTATCTACTGCACACTAGTGATGGGCGAATTTATTCGCCAGGCGCGAATTTGCGGCGAATTTGCGCGATTCGCGCCGAGCGAATAAATTCGCGAAACGCCCGCGAAAATTTGCGGTAAAAATTCGCCGGCGTTTTTTTCGAAAAACGGACGCCGGCGCCAAAAACGGGCGGCGGCGTCGGAAAAACGGGCGCCGGCGTCGAAAACGAGACGCCGGCGCCGTTTCGCGAATTTTTCGCCATTTCGCGAATTTCGCGAATTTTTCGGCGAAGCGAAACGGCGCAAATTCGCCCATCACTACTGAACACCTCAATTCCCATGGCGGCGCACTCAAGAGTCCAAAGAATCGCTCAATTCAAAGGTTTTTCATTAGGTAAAAAACGTTACTTTATTAAATACATCTTGACACTAAGAACAGCGTCCAAGGTCTGACGCGTTTCGTGTCACTGCACTTCCTCAGAGACCTCAGATTCTCATTGGTTTACACATTATTTAAACCCAAAGTTACCCGCCCAGATTGTTAAAACAATTTAACCCTTTCCAATCTATACAAAACAGTTACAAATCCATCAAAAGTTGTAAAAAATCGATTAATCAAAGATATAATACTCAGTTCAAATAAATCTTTGCGCTCCCAGAATTAAATAGTTAATATCATCTGTTTAAATTTAATAATAATTCATTTAAACTGTTTATAAGATAAGTAATTTGATCATTATTTATCATGTAGTAAATATATATACAACAGTAATCATGTCTTATCTCCTGTGGGTAATAGATACTTAATTGTAATAGTTAATAGAAAGTCAAAATTACAATGATCTCTGATTATACATGTATATAGGGTGTATTTCCCTACATAATGATAAAAAGAGAAAAGAAATCCACATCTGGGTTTCAGAAGATCTGGGAATTATGTATCCATCCAAATACAACATAACAAAAAAGAAATTTGTTATGGGTAAAACCTGCGCAACAAAGAACCCCTAGGCAGACTGTAATTAGTCATTGCTTGTTGCTCTTTTAAATCTTTTTAGAATTTATGATGATTTTATATTTTACCTTTTAAGAGATACATTTCCTTACTAAATGGGTCAGAATTAGCAGGTCAGTGCTACACACAACTCACTGCCCTTCACTCAGGCACAATTTGTTTATTTGGCATCCTGTGAGAATGAGTGTTTTCATGCAGTGTCGGACTTGGACACCAGGGGCCCACCCAAAAACCTTAGACCAAGGGCTCACCAAGAAAATTTAGACCAGGGGCCCACTGTCATTACTATTATTCTTCCTCTCTTCACTCAACCTCTATTCTCTTAGTCTCTTTAGTTATACATACTATAACCTATTATTCCATCTATTTAGTCTCTTTATTCTCATAGAAATAGGGAATGGCGATGAAATAGGCCAAATGTTTAACAGCATTAGGGTACAGCAAAACCCGAAACGTTGCATCGCACTCTGCTTTGAAATAAATATCGAAGATTTCCTACAGTCCTGTGTGCCATTGGAATTCCTTTGCTGTACTCTGTTGTGGAGTGGCCGAACCTCTACCATTGTGCACCAGGCATATCGTTGTTACTGATAGGGTGTGCGAGAAAAAATTCGCCCATCCCTAGTTATATGAAGTATCAGAAAGGGTTTTGTTAAGGATTTTGATGGGTGGTGAGCCTTTCAGGAGAGGAATAGGTGCTGTGACTTATAAGGAACTAGACGGACAGGAGCAGGACAGAGCGGGCATAGATATAGGAGCTAGACACACAAGTGGGACAGAGCAGGTGTAGACTCAGGAGAAGGAATAGATGAAGGAGAGAATATTTAGACATCAGTTTAACACATGATGTTTCTTTTTAATGCTACTATGTGTATACAGTTAATAGTTAATGCAACTAAGTACTTTAAAATAAAATGTAATAGCTAGGTAATTTACGGAGTACCAGTATAGCAAGATGCAATAGCTAGTGGGTTAGTGGCATGTGTTTGTAAGAGAACAAGTGATGTATTTGAAGAAAATGCAGCAGTAAGACTATGCCAACAGCTATTCTTTCTGCAAAACTGCTAAACCATCAAGGATCACTGGTTCATGAAGGAAATAACACAGTCTTTAGTTCATTAATGCAGAAGAATTGTATATATATATATATATATATATATATATATATATATATATATATATATATATATATATATATATATATATATATATATATATATATATATATATATATAAAGATCCAAACTGGTGCACTCCTCAAAGAAAAAGCTAACAGCCTGGGTGCTGGTAAAGACTTACATATAATAAATGAAAAAGACCGCACTCACAGGACTTCTCATGAAAAAAAAAAGCCACAAGGGCTGTGGATTTATTCCTCATTATAAATCCACAGCCTTTGTGGCTTTTTTTCATGAGAAGTTTTTTTCATGAGCGGTCTTTTTCATTTAAAATATGTATATATATATATATATATATATATATATATATATATATATATATATATATATATATATATATATATATATATATATATATATATTGTGGTAGAGTGACCAAAACAGTGTGGGAAAAGGTGTTTTTTCCCTTTAAGATCTCCATAGTGGGAAAGGTAGGCACCAAGATGGGTGTTAATGGACAGAGAATATGTTCTCTGTTTAAAGGCTTTGGTGGCCAGGTCCTGGAAACTGGAGTATTCTGGCAAGAACAGGTACTCTAATCCAGTAGTCCAGCTCACGGATTGGCGCTCACCTTCCACAGGAAGGCTGTCCTGTGGAAAGGTATTTAGTTCTAGTGAGGCTGTTAGGAAGGTCTCTCAGAGCACGACACAGAGCAGGAAGGACACTGCCTGTGTGAGGAACTCCCAGAGGGGCTGGGGGTGCCATTTGCCACTGCAAGGTGCAGAGAGAGCCGAGACCTAGTGACACAGAGTCTGTCTGAGAAAAGCCAGGAGGCTGAGCAATCCCCCAGGAGAAGAGTGAGTACAGGGGTGACCCCCAACTTATCTGTTTGCTTACTGGTAGTCCACAAGGGGCCCAGTTTAGTGTGGAAAGGTAGAGCCCAGTGGACAGGATTTATTTTTATGATTTGTTTTGTATCCTGAAATGGTCACCCCTGTATGTAAATAAAATGTCTTAAAGAGAAGAAAAGTGTCTGTTGTGGTGCGGGTGTCCGCACTCTGTCTTTGTCGCAGGCGAGGTGGACGATCAGTTGGAATGATACAATCGATGCAGGGATCAGCACACTCTAGTAAAGGTGAATTAAAGTGTTTTTATTTGTAACACAGCATATATATATATATATATATATATATATATATATATATATATATATATATATATATATATATATATATATATATATATATATATATATATATATATATATATATATAACAAACGGGAAAGTTGTGCTCACCACTAGTTTTTAAAATCATTAGGCGGGGGTGCAATGAGGGTGTGACCACAAAAAACATATAGACAAATACAAGATTCCTCTGCACTCAACCCATTATCAATATATTTAAGACAGCGACATTTTGTGCATACTGCTACTGAAAAATGCCTTACCCTTTAAACAAAACAGGGATTGTTTGTCCATATATTGCAATATATTTAAGCTGGCCAACTACGTCAAAGTCATCCCATACCTGGCCAGTCCTATGCTCAATTTTCATCTGATTCATTAAGAATTCTATGGTTTAATTATACATTTTATAAAAGGGACGAATACGTTTTACCTGCAACTTACTAGCTGCTTTCAAAGTAAAACTCCCAAACTTGGCTGCCCTTTTATTAGACACCAGTGGGATCACCTGACTATAGTTGGAGGGGGTGGGAGCTACAACATGGAGCTGGTCACTGCTCCTGTATAACTATAACAAACGGGAAAGTTGTGCTCACCACTAGTTTTTAAAATCATTAGGCGGGGGTGCAATGAGGGTGTGACCACAAAAAACATATAGACAAATACAAGATTCCTCTGCACTCAACCCATTATCAATATATTTAAGATATATATATATATATGCTACAATAGTTCAACAATGCCAGTAACCATCGCACAAGGAAAGCAGTACCATGCAGAATGCTAGATTATTATAAAAACAGAGCAGATTGATAGGGATGTAGCGAACGTCGGAAAAAAAGTTCGCGAACATATTCGCCAACTTGCGCAAAAATGCGAGCGGTTCGCGAACGGTTCGCGAACCCCATAGACTTCAATGGGAAGGCGAACTTTAACATCTAGAAAAGACATTTCTGGCCAGAAAAATGATTTTAAAGTTGTTTTAAAGGGTGCAACGACCTGGACAGTGGCATGCCAGAGGGGGATCAAGGGCAAAAATGTATCTGAAAAATCTGCCTGTGTGTGCTTGGAAGAGATAGTGTAGGGGGAGAGCTGTTAGTGATTTCAGGGACAGATGATAGTAAGCTTGCTGGCTAGTAATCTGCTTGATACTGCTCTGTATTGGAGGGACAGAAGTCTGCAGGGATTTGAGGGACATTTTAGCTTAGGTAGCTTTGCTGGCTAGTAATCTACTGTTCTCTTTAAACAACTGCCATACGTTGACCTTGTAGGCATTGTTTGCCCAGTTTTTTTGGACGCAGCCACTGAAGCACAGTTGCCAGAAAAAATATGCCATATAAATGCTGAAAATAGTAATTTTTCGCCATACGTTGACCTTGTAGACATTGTTTGCCCAGTTTTTTTGGACGCAGCCACTGAAGCACAGTTGCCAGAAAAATTATGCCATATAAATGCTGAAAATATAAATTTTTTTGGTTGCAGCCACTGAAGCACAGAGGCCAGAAAAATTATGCCATATAAATGCAGAAAATATGCATTTTTTTGGTCGCAGCCACTGAAGCACAGTTGCCAGAAAAATTATGCCATATAAATGCTGAAAATATAAATTTTTTTGGTTGCAGCCACTGAAGCACAGAGGCCAGAAAAATTATGCCATATAAATGCAGAAAATATGCATTTTTTTGGTCGCAGCCACTGAAGCACAGTTGCCAGAAAAAATATGCCATATAAATGCTGAAAATAGTAATTTTTTGCCATATACGTTGAGTCAACGTATGGCAAAAAATTACTATTTTCAGCATTTATATGGCATATTTTTTCTGGCCTCTGTGCTTCAGTGGCTGCGGCCAAAAAAACTGGGCAAACAATGCCTACAAGGTCAACGTCGTTGACCTTGTAGGCATTGTTTGCCCAGTTTTTTTGGCCGCAGCCACTGAAGCACAGAGGCCAGAAAAAATATGCCATATAAATGCTGAAAATAGTCATTTTTTTGGTCGCAGCCACTGAAGCACAGTTGCCAGAAAAATTATGCCATATAAATGCTGAAAATATAAATTTTTTTGGTTGCAGCCACTGAAGCACAGAGGCCAGAAAAATTATGCCATATAAATGCTGAAAATATAAATTTTTTTGGTTGCAGCCACTGAAGCACAGAGGCCAGAAAAATTATGCCATATAAATGCAGAAAATATGCATTTTTTTGGTCGCAGCCACTGAAGCACAGTTGCCAGAAAAATTATGCCATATAAATGCAGAAAATATGCATTTTTTTGGACGCAGCCACTGAAGCACAGTTGCCAGAAAAAATATGCCATATAAATGCTGAAAATAGTCATTTTTTGCCATACGTTGACCTTGTAGACATTGTTTGCCCAGTTTTTTTGGTTGCAGCCACTGAAGCACAGAGGCCAGAAAAAATTAAACCAGTAGGGTTTGCACCCTAGTTTGTAACGGTGGCGGAGGGAGGAGGAGGACGCTAAAGGACAGCTGTGTGTGGAGTCATGAGGCTTGAAGAGAAGGACAGCTGCATAGAAGTCAGAACAAGTCTTCCGGCGTGCAGTAACCCTCCGAGATCCACCCCTCATTCATTTTAATAAAGGTCAGGTAATCGACACTTTTGTGACCTAGGCGAGTTCTCTTCTCAGTTACAATCCCTCCTGCTGCACTGAAGGTCCTTTCTGAGAGCACACTTGAGGCTGGGCAAGACAAGAGGTTCATGGCAAATTGTGACAGCTCTGGCCACAGATCAAGCCTGCGCACCCAGTAGTCCAGGGGTTCATCGCTCCTCAGAGTGTCGATATCTGCAGTTAATGCCAGGTAGTCCGCTACCTGCCGGTCGAGGCGTTCTTTGAGGGTGGATCCAGAAGGGTTGTGGCGCTGCCTTGGACAGAAAAACATTTGCATGTCTGACGTTACAGACTGGCCAAAGGGCTTTGTCCTTGCAGGTGTGCTCGTGGCAGGATTACTGGCACCTCTGCCCCTGGAATGTTGATGAGTTCCTGAAGTGACATCACCCTTAAAAGCATTGTACAACATGTTTTGCAGGCTGGTTTGTAAATGCCGCATCTTTTCGGACTTGTGGTATGTTGGTAACATTTCTGACACTTTATGCTTGTACCGAGGGTCTAGTAGCGTTGCGACCCAGTACAGGTCCTTCTCCTTAAGCCTCTTGATACGGGGGTCCTTCAACAGGCATGACAGCATGAAAGACCCCATTCTCACAAGGTTGGATGCAGAGCTATCCATCTCCGCTTCCTCATTATCAAGGACTGCATCATCCACGGTCTCCTCCCCCCAGCCACGTACAAGACCAGGGGTCCCCAAAAGGTCACCACTAGCCCCCTGGGAAGCCTGCTCCTGTTGGTCCTCCTCCTCCTCCTCCACAAAGCCACCTTCCTCCTCTGACTCCACTTCTGGCACCTCTCCCTGCGTTGCAGCAGGTGCCTGGGTTCGTTCTGGTGATTCCGACCAGAAATCGTGCGCTTCCAGCTCCTCGTCACGCTGGTCTACAGCCTCATCTGTCACTCGTCGCACGGCACGCTCCAGGAAGAAAGCGAAGGGTATTAGGTCGCTGATGGTGCCTTCGGTGCGACTGACCATATTTGTCACCTCTTCAAAAGGTCGCATGAGCCTGCAGGCATCGCGCATAAGCACCCAGTAACGGGGGAAAAAATCCCCAGCTGTGCAGATCCAGTCCTACCACCCAGTTCAAAAAGGTACTCGTTGACGGCCCTTTGTTGTTGCAGCAGACGTTCCAACATAAGGAGCGTTGAATTCCAGCGAGTCTGGCTGTCAGAAATCAAACGCCTGACTGGCATGTTGTAGCGCTGCTGAATGTCAGCAAGGCGTGCCATGGCTGTGTAGGAACGTCTGAAATGGGCCGACACCTTTCTGGACTGGGTGAGAACGTCCTGGAATCCTGGGTACTTGGAGACAAAACGTTGGACTATTAAATTTAACACATGTGCCATGCAGGGCACATGTGTTAAATTGCCTAGTCTCAACGCTGCCAACAGATTGCTTCCATTGTCACACACCACTTTTCCGATCTGCAGTTGGTGTGGTGTCAGCCACCGATCGGCCTGTGACTGCAGAGATGACAGGAGTACAGATCCGGTATGGTTTTTGCTTTCCAGGCACGTCATCCCCAAGACAGCGTGACAACGGCGTACCTGGCACGTCGAATAGCCTAGGGGGAGCTGGGGGTGCACAGGTGTGGAGGAGGAGAAGGAGGACCCAGCAGCAGAGTAAGAAGAAGAAGAAGACGAGGTAGAGAGCGATGGAGGAGTAGAGGTGGTGGCAGAACCGCGTGCAATCCGTGGTGGTGACACCAACTCCACTGTTGTTGTTGAGCTACCCATTCCCTGCTTCCCAGCCATTACCAAGTTCACCCAGTGGGCAGTGTAGGTGACATACCTGCCCTGACCATGCTTGGAGGACCATGCGTCAGTAGTCATATGGACCTTTGGCCCAACACTAAGTGACAGAGATGCGGTAACTTGGCTCTGCACATGTTGGTACAGGTGTGGTATTCCCTTTTTAGAAAAAAAATTGCGGCTGGGTACCTTCCACTGCGGTGTCCCAATTGCTACAAATTTGCGGAAGGCCTCAGAGTCCACCAGCTGGTATGGTAAAAGCTGGCGGGCTAAGAGTGCAGACAAGCCAGCTGTCAGACGCCGGGCAAGGGGGTGACTCGCAGACATTGTCTTCTTACGCTCAAACATGGCCCTCACAGAAACTTGGCTGGGGGCAGATGACTGGGAATGGGAACTGGTGGTCAAGGTGGAAGGCGGAGTGGAGGGTGGTTCAGACGGGTCAAGGACAGCAGAGGTAGAGCAGTAAGATGCTGGACCAGAAGGAGGGTGGCTTTTAGTTTGCCTGTTGCCTTTGAGGTGTTGCTCCCAAAGTGCTTTGTGCTTGCCGCTCATGTGCCTTCGCATAGAAGTTGTACCTATGTGGCTGTTGGGCTTACCAAGGCTCAGTTTCTGACTGCACTCATTGCAAATTACAATGCTTTTGTCAGAGGCACACACATTAAAAAAATCCCACACTGCTGACTTTTTGGAAGTGTGCGATCTGGCCGGTAACAGTAGAAGTTGGCGGAGTTGGCGGTATTGGCGGCAATGGCGGGTGCGTTGGCCGGCTGAACACAGGTGCCGATACATGTTGTTGCCCTACTGATCCCTGCGGGCTGTCCTCCCTGCTTCTTCTAAGTCTTATTCTCCTACTGCCTCTCTGACTCTCCGTCTCTCCATCTGAACTACCCTCCTCTTGCTCTCTTCTACTAGGCACCCACAAAACATCAATCTCCTCATCATCATTCTCCTCAGATGCATCAATTTCTTCTGACACATCACAGAAGGAAGCAGCAGCGGGGACCTCCTCCTCATCACTCATTATGTCCATCTCTATCGTGTTCTCTGCCAGAATTAAATCTGGTGTAAGGTCCTCATCTCCTTCATCTTCTTCTGGCAATAATGGTTGCGCATTACTCAGTTCAAGAAACTCATGGGAAAATAACTCCTCTGACCCCAGTGAAGAAGGGGCACCGGTGGTGGAGGAAGTGTTACGTGGGGTGGCCATAGCAGTGGAGGATGAGGAGGATGTTGTGGTAAAGTTAGAAACGGTAGAGGATGGGGTGTGCTGTGTAAGCCAGTCAACTACCTCTTCAGCATTTTGGGAGTTCAGGGTCATTGGCTTTTTAAAACTGGGGCAATTTGCTAGGGCCACAGGATTGCATAGCAGCACGGCCCCTAGCACGGCCTCTGCGTGGCGGCCTGCCTTTGCCTGGCATTATTTTTAAAAAAACAACAACAAAAACTCAGTTGGTTTTTCTGGAAACGATAATACACACAGCTAGATGGCGGGTTGAAGAAAACAGTGTGCAAATAATGCCTACAAGGTCAACGTATACACTACTACAGCGGTGGATACGGATTACGTAAAATATATTATGGCTGCTTGAAAAAAGTCACTCCGGTGTTTTTTCTGGAGACGGTAATATTATGGATATTTAGACAGAATGTGAACAAGGTCACACAGCTAGATGGCGGGTTGAAGAAAACAGTGTGCAAATAATGCCTACAAGGTCAACGTATACACTACTACAGCGGTGGATACGGATTACGTAAAATATATGAATGCTGCTTGAAAAAAAGTAACTCAAGTGGTTTTTCTAGAGACGATAATATTATGGATATTTAGACAGAATGTGAACAAGGTCACACAGCTAGATGGCGGGTTGAAGAAAACAGTGTGCAAATAATGCCTACAAGGTCAACGTATACACTACTACAGCGGTGGATACGGATTACGTAAAATATATGAATGCTGCTTGAAAAAAAGTAACTCAAGTGGTTTTTCTAGAGACGATAATATTATGGATATTTAGACAGAATGTGAACAAGGTCACACAGCTAGATGGCGGGTTGAAGAAAACAGTGTGCAAATAATGCCTACAAGGTCAACGTATACACTACTACAGCGGTGGATACGGATTACGTAAAATATATGAATGCTGCTTGAAAAAAAGTAACTCAAGTGGTTTTTCTAGAGACGGTAATATTATGGATATTTAGACAGAATGTGAACAAGGTCACACAGCTAGATGGCGGGTTGAAGAAAACAGTGTGCAAATAATGCCTACAAGGTCAACGTATACACTACTACAGCGGTGGATACGGATTACGTAAAATATATGAATGCTGCTTGAAAAAAAGTAACTCAAGTGGTTTTTCTAGAGACGGTAATATTATGGATATTTAGACAGAATGTGAACAATGTCACACAGCTAGATGGCGGGTTGAAGAAAACAGTGTGCAAATAATGCCTACAAGGTCAACGTATACACTACTACAGCGGTGGATACGGATTACGTAAAATATATTATGGCTGCTTGAAAAAAGTCACTCCGGTGTTTTTTCTGGAGACGGTAATATTATGGATATTTAGACAGAATGTGAACAAGGTCACACAGCTAGATGGCGGGTTGAAGAAAACAGTGTGCAAATAATGCCTACAAGGTCAACGTATACACTACTACAGCGGTGGATACGGATTACGTAAAATATATTATGGCTGCTTGAAAAAAGTCACTCCGGTGTTTTTTCTGGAGACGGTAATATTATGGATATTTAGACAGAATGTGAACAAGGTCACACAGCTAGATGGCGGGTTGAAGAAAACAGTGTGCAAATAATGCCTACAAGGTCAACGTATACACTACTACAGCGGTGGATACGGATTACGTAAAATATATTATGGCTGCTTGAAAATAGTCACTCCGGTGTTTTTTCTGGAGACGGTAATATTATGGATATTTAGACAGAATGTGAACAAGGTCACACAGCTAGATGGCGGGTTGAAGAAAACAGTGTGCAAATAATGCCTACAAGGTCAACGTATACACTACTACAGCGGTGGATACGGATTACGTAAAATATATTATGGCTGCTTGAAAAAAGTCACTCCGGTGTTTTTTCTGGAGACGGTAATATTATGGATATTTAGACAGAATGTGAACAAGGTCACACAGCTAGATGGCGGGTTGAAGAAAACAGTGTGCAAATAATGCCTACAGGGCAAATAATGCCTAAAAGGTCAACTTATACACTACTACAGCGGTAGTAAAATAAAAAAAAGTAAAATAAAAAAAAAATGAATATTAAAAAAAAAAATTAAAGTTGGTGCTGCTGAACTACTAGGAGCAGCAGATTAGCACACCAGTCCCACTCCCCAACACTGCTAGACTAATAGCACTGGGCTCTTATAGTAGTAGTAGTAGTAGTAGTAAAACAACAAAAAAATAAATAAAAGCAGTCCTTACAAGGACTACTGTTATTGCAGCAGTCAGCAGATGAGATCAGAAGCAGGGCAGCTGCCCACTGCAGCTACATACAGAGCACTGCAGTAGAAGGTAGATTACTAGCCAGCAAAGCTACCTAAGCTTAAATGTCCCTGAAACCCCTGCAGACTTCTGTCCCTCCAATAACAGAGCAGTATCAAAACGATTACTAGCCAGCAAACTTTCAACTGTCCCTGAAATCACTAACAGGCAGCAGCTCTCTCCCTACACTATCTCTTCAGCACACACAGGCAGAGTGAAAAAACGCTGCAGGGCTTCGGTTTTTATAGGGAAGGGGAGTGGTCCAGGGGAGAGCTTCCTGATTGGCTGCCATGTACCTGCTGGTCTGGGGTGAGAGGGCAAAAAAAAGCGCCAACAATGGCGAACCCAAAATGGCGAACGTCGCGCGACGTTCGCGAACTTCCGGCGAGCGCGAACACCCGATGTTCGCGCGAACAAGTTCGCCGGCGAACAGTTCGCGACATCTCTACAGATTGACAGTGTAAAAATTACTTTCCAAATATGTATTTTTGTGTTTATATGCTTTGTTTGTGTGAGCCCAATGTTCCTTTATTTCTTGTTTAAAACGAATATCAGATTAATAAAAGCAGAGTGTGTTGTGTAACGATACAGTAAAATCTGACTGTACTAAAAAAAGAGATATGAACTTCCATGGGTGCAATTAGGTAAACTAAAATAGAAACAAATAGCTCAAGCACAGTCTAGAGAAACGGAAATCTACATTTTTACGCAAAAATAATCCTAAATCTATTTGTTATATTTAAAAGGACATAGGAATCGACATGTTGTATTTGAAGGAGGTTTAAGAGAGTCTGAGGGTGCTCTTGAATAAAATTTTATGTTTTTAATTTAATCTAAACAGCTACGTTAGTTTTCCCCTTTAGTGGAATCAAACGTAAGGTGAATTATTATTCTCGATCAGTAACACTGATTTCTGACCTCAATACTTCTTGACAAATAGGTAGCTTTTATATGGTACAAAATTCTCTCCTCTGTTTTTTTTTTATTTATTATTTACCCAAGATTCCTGAACAGATTTTGTTGCAACCTTTAGTAAACAACTTCTATGGTTCTTGGGGGGGGGGGGGGCAGGGATGTAGTTGAGGTCTTTTTTCATGTTGAAACCTTCTATCCTCTATCATTCATAATTTCATTGTAAACTTCATTTGGGATTGTTGTTGGTGTAGGGGGGCTCTGCACTCTTTTCTCTGTGTTGTTCTGTGCGAGGAGGGGGGGTCCCCTGTGAGCTGACAGGAAGGAAGTGCTGCAGAGGAAGTGCTGGGAAAGAAGCAGCACAGTGAGAGCATCAGGGGGCAGGCCGTGTGAAGTTGGGATGGGGCAGTGATGTCAGGGGTGGAATGGATGATGGAGGGCAGGGCTTGTGATGTAGGTGGAGGGTCTGATGACGTAACAATCAGCGATTGGCTGATTGCCATGTCATTCACTTAAATGTCCTGTCTGGATTTCTTAATTTGGATATCTGGACAGGCTCTTTTCACCCGGGCAGCCCTTTCAAAAACCGGGCTGTCTGGATGAAATCCAGACAGGTGGCAACTCTAATCCCAACTATGATATAAAACTGGGGCAAAGCCAGCCTATTGTGTTTATTTAATGGTTACATGATTTTCTAATAGACTTAAGGTATGAAGATCTAAATTATGGAAAGATACATTATCTGGAAAACCCCAGGTCCTGAGCATTCTGGATAACAGGTCCCATACCCGTATAGAAAAAGCCACTAGCACAAGACCAGAGGAGTGAGAAACAAAATAACACTTAAGGTAACTGATAAGAACACCGACATGCAGAGGAGAGTCAGCTGGAGGATTGCTGAGTAATGCTGACAGCAATGAAGCAGTCAAACTCCTAGCAAGCAGGGAACAATAGGAGGCTAGGTCATTCAATGAATGGGCTTAACAAACAAAGCAAAATGAATTCAGAAAGGGCAAATTCCAAGATTCCTGGAACAGACTAATTTCAGGCACTCACAATTTCAGGAACAAAGTAACACACAGCATCGAATCCTATTAAATCAGGCAAGGAACTGAACAGGGGTGGGTCTATAAAAAGCCTTGTCTGGGCAATGATTTGGAGGAGGTCAATCAAGTAATTAACCGCTGCCAAATCGTCCAAGAGTTCTCTATGTGAGGGCTAGTAACCTCAAGATATAAGATGAACAATATTAATACTTGATTCAAGGAGCTAGGAAATGCAAGGTGCAAGGCATCGAAATTCATTAAAAAAGCTGTTGCCTTTGCATAGACTCAGAAAGTCAAGAAACAGTATCACTTGTAATACTTAACACATCATTTATATATCAGTGTGTAAATTAGCATACTAATACAAGGTTAATAAGACAATATTGAAATATATTTATGCAATAACACATTTGTCTAAATAATGATATTAAATAAACTGCAACACGATTATTAGAAGTACATACCAGGGAAGTTAAAGATCATGTAATTAAAGGAATTGAGGTAGTTAATACAAATTTTAAAAAAGATGGGTATTTATGGATTTATATATGTATAAATGTCTATATTAATACAAGTTTAAGACTAGTATTAAAAGATTTTAATGGTATATTAAGTATAAATCTGAATACTTATTTAAAGGTGATACAATAAATAACCTTTAGCATAATACAAATACATACCAGTGACTCAAAAGGTATCAAAGTAAATACCAGCTTTCTTTAGTGCTCACATTCTGAACCATGTCTTACTTCAGCATGTGTCTATCAGCATCTAGAATCCTGCTCAACATTCCTTCTTCTTCCTTTTTCCCACCTGTAGCCCACACTTGGGTACACTTCGTATAGATAGATAGATAGATAGATAGATAGATAGATAGATAGATAGATAGATAGATAGATAGATAGATAGATAGATAGATAGATAGATAGATAGATATGACAATGATGATACCCAAAGCTCCCCAATAAGTGCTAGCATAAAGTGTTACCTCAGGGAGACTTGTTTGTGTCATATTGTTTTATATGTAATATGTACATATTATTTGAATATGTTATCCAGAATCCCATTAATCAGAAAGCTCGGAATTATGGTAAAGCAATCTCCCAATGATTCCATTTTAATCAAATAATTCAACATTTTAAAACATGTTTCCTTTTTCTCGTCGCCTTGTGTGCCAGCTTGTACTATTCGGTGTCTAAGTATATCTCAGTCATCGGCATACAGGTGGTATTTAAGGTCAAATGAAGATATGAGGTCTAAAGAGAGAGTGTACAAGGAGAGCAACAGAGGACCAAAAACAGAACCCTGAGACATTAAGCTGAACAGCGGGAGAGGATTTGTTTGCAAAGGTAACAGAGTCAGAAAGGTAGGAATAGAACCAGGATGCAGCTTGACCAATTGAATGGAGAACTTACATTAGAATAGAATGTTTAACAGTATCAAAAGCAGAAGATAAATCCAGGAGAATGAGACTAGAGTAATAAATGTTTGCCATAGCAGTCTGGAGATCATTTGCTAATCTACATAAGGCAGTTTCAGTGGAGTGTGCAGGTCGAAAGCCAGACTACATAGGGTCAAGCAGATTATTGGTGCAGAGAAAGTTAGTAATACAGGAGGAGACGAGACGTTCCAGAAGTTTAGAGGCTAGCGGTAACAGAGAGACAAGGCGGAAGTTAGACAAACAGGATGCGTCCAGTGTATCCTTTTTCAGAATGGACTTAACGCAGGCCTGTTTGAATAATGAGGGGAAAGTAGCAGAAGTTAGCAAGGAACTTACGAGGAAATGAATATATGAGTAAGTACTGGAGTAAGGACAGGAGCACACTGTTTTAGTAGAGGTGATGGTATAGCATCAAGTTAATGGAGAGGATAGAAGAAGTTTAGAGACTTCAGGCTCATATATAAGATCAATAGAGTTGAGAAGGGAAATAGCAGAAATACTTCATAGATTAGGCTTATCATGACATATATAAAATATATAAAGTGGATAAATTAATTAATATATTAAGGAATTTAAAACAATTTCAAAATTTCAAAAAAATTCTAAATAAAAACAAAGAATTAAAGAAATAAAAAATTAATTCATTAAAACATTGAATTATTGTGCTGAATAATGAGAAAATGAATGTTTAAATGTTAGTTACAGAAAGATAGCTCTGTGAACCATTATTCCTTTTGACGTGTTTAAGACATCATATGAGATATAACAGGCAAATCAGCATTTTATAATAATTATGCTATAAAATTACTAGAATATAGGCATTCTAAAACTACCAGAAGGTACAGAAACTCAATTACACTCTTTAAAACAACCGATAACAGATATAGAAGTACGTACAGTAATTAACACAGCCCCAAAGGGGAAAGCACCGGGACCGGATGGGCTGACCTCCCTATACTATAAGCAGTTTAAAGATATATTGACCCCCAACTAACAACGCTTTTCAATGCAATATGTATGCAAGGAGTACCCCCAGCAGAAATGTTGAAGGCAATAATAGTCACCATACTAAAACCGGGAAAAACTCCAGATCAATGTACAAATTATAGACCAATATCATTGTTAAATTGCGATATTAAACTATATGCGAAAATATTGGCTAATAGATTACAGGGTATATTACCAACCATTATACACCAAGACCAAACAGGTTTTGTAAAAGGGAGACAAGGAACTGATAACACTAGAAAAATGTTGGCAATTACAGAAAAAGCCACAAGGCAAAACACACCTACAATTCTCCTAGCCCTAGACGCCGAAAAGGCATTCGATAGGGTACATTGGATATACATGGAGGAAGTACTGCAAGCATATGGCATGAAAGGAACAATACTTCATGCAATACAAGCCTTATACACTAAACCATCAGCCCAAGTAAACAATATGGGCTTTCTATCGGAGCCAATTGCCATCTCCAATGGAACGGGGCAGGGATGCCCTCTCTCCCCAATAATTTTTAATTTGATTCTAGAACCATTGGCAAAAATAATAAGAGACTCAGAAAAAATAACAGGATTCTTGATAGGACAGTTAGAAGTTAAAATGGCACTCTTTGCAGACAATGTAATTCTATCACAGACAAATCTGAGTCAATCTTTGGGAGAAGTTTTTAAAACACTTCGGAGTATAGCCAAGTCTCCTATTATAAGCTAAATATAAACAAAACACTAGCATTGCCACTTAAAATGCCAGCAATCCTCCCTTCCAGTGGAGACAGCACAAAATTACTTACTTGGGAATAGAGCTGGGAGATACTATAGGTACAACATATAGCAGCAACTACCCCCCAATTCTTAATAAAATACAAAAACAACTAGATGGATGGGACAAGTGGCAACGATAAAAATGATGGTTCTACCACATTTAATTAATTATTAATGTTGGATAAGTTTATATGGAGGGGGAAAAACCGAGGATTAAGCGCAAATACATTCAACTCCACATGAAAGAAGGAGGTTTTGGAGCACCTAACATAGAAAACTATTATAAAGCCGCAGTACTGGAACAAATGGCAATGTGGAACTTGCCTCCCTCCCAAAAACAATGGATATATATAGAGCAGGAAGTAATCCATCCTATTACACTCCAACAAATTATGTGGGTTAGTAAAATCGAAAATCCCTCAATAATGACAAAAATATACCACACTACGGAAACAGCATTAAAATTTGGGAATACAATTAAGAAGCAGAAACATATACACGTATATATCTAGAGAAACAATCTCCTATAAATATATTAGAATCTATAATCTACAATTCCCGGGGTTAACAATAAACAATTGGAAGTTGAATGGACTGCAAACAATTGGACAGTTACTTCAGGAAAATAAATTAAAGATATATGAAGAGTTACAAAAACAGTTTAAAACCCCCAAAGCAGGATTTTTATAAATATCTAAAAATTAGACACCATCTATTACCATTTATGAGAGACTCCTCAGGACAGCCAACAAATTTTGAACAAATTTGCTTTAAAAAAGCAGGGCAAAAGAAAGGCCTGTCCAGAATGTATAAAATAATTTCTGAGCAACCACGAATCCAAAAAACACAACATATTATTAAATGGGAAAAAGATCTACAAATCACAGTACCACTCCATCAATGGATTCAAGCAGCAAATCTTCCTCTCAAATTATCCAAATGTACCAATCATATGGAAAATCAAAGGAAATTATTATTCAGGTGGTACAGGACACCTACAATGTTTCCATCGGTTCCCACGACATGCTAAAGATGCAATAATACGGAATGACCATTGTTACACATTTGGTGGACATGCCCAAACATTGCTACCTTTTGGATTGAAGTAGCACAGCTAATGGAAAAGGTAACAACAGTATCCATTCAATTAACACCAGGACTAGCCCTTTTAAACTTGGAAATACAAAATTACCCTCCAAGAGTAAGAAACATACTTACCTCAGCTAGATTACTCATATCAAGACAATGGAAATCGATGGAAATTCCAACATTGGAGGAATTGATAAACCTTACAGATTCAAATTTAATGTATGAGAAATGGCAATCAACAAAACCCATGCAACAAAAAATATAGATTCTACGCATCAAAAATGGGAACAGTGGAAAAAGCAAGATTAAAATATGCAGAGAACATAATTAGAGGAGAAGCTGGAAGATGGTAAAATAAAAAAAAGAAAAGGAATAATAAAAAAAAAAATTCCCAACAGAACAGCAATAACAGTAGCCAAGCAGGGCCCGAATAACCCTTCTTTTTCTTGAACTCTTACCTAATTATTTCTCTTTAGTTTTTTCTCTTTCTCTCTTCTCTTGCTTTTCTTTTGTGTTGTTTTCTTAATTATGTCCCTGATATGGAAGATGGTATGGGAAATAGAATTTATTTATATATACTTAAATGCAATTAAAATATAGGGGAATGGTACCCACCCTTCACATCATCACTGACACTGTCCCTTCACAATACACAGGCACAGGTCCCCAAGAAATAAAGCAACACATAGACCCTACAGGGTTAGAATATTGGTCACTCACAGTAATTAAGGCACGGGTTACTGATAATAATATAAGCACATATTGGAAGGGGTAGCACTTTATTTGAATAGATATTTGTCCCTTTAAGTAATTTCACAACCGTTTTAATAATAATAAAAAAAAAAAGAGGCACTTCCCCTTCTCTTATGGACAACACAGATAGGTCCCACATAAGAATAAGCACACTTTTTTTTTTAGGATTAAGAAACACTAACACTAACCCTTCACTATAATTTAGACTCACATAATAACACTAAAACAATTTTTAGAAGAGTAAAGGCACATGTCTCCTATATAAAAGGAACACCAACAACTATTATGGGTATCATAGGTTTTTCTGTTTTCCTCCAACCAATGTGTATAATAATGTGGATAATATGTATTTGATATGATAAAATCTTTAATTAAAAAAAAAAGAATATAGGAATTAATAGAACATGAGGATTAATTGATTAATGGATTTCTATGGATATTTTTAAAGATATGTATATTATGTCACATGGTTTTTGTCATTAGATTTTAATATTTAATGTACCATCATATTGGTTTATATAAAAATACATACATTTCCTTACTGAAGGTGTGTTTTATAATTATCAATTGATATGAATTTCTTTATAATGTATGATTGTGTGTATGGAGTAATTTCTACTTCACAGTACATATGATTATTTATTCATATATTGATCCCTTTTAAAAAATACTTGTTTTACTCTTGCAATGCAGACATATACACAGTAAACTCTCCAACTTTTATTACACCTTTGATTTGAGTGGATTAGGTAATTGGAAACCAGGAAAAGTGCATTTTTATAAACTTGTTTCTCTTGGAATCATCTGACTCTGCCTGCAGCAATTTAGGTGTTCTGGAAGTAGGGATGTAGCGAACCGCCGATAATGTGTTCGCGAACGCCGTTCGCGAACACCGGCAAAAAATGCGAACAGTTCGCGAACAGTTCGCGAACTTTGAACATCCGGAAATCGTTCGATTCGAACGATCGAAGGATTTTAATCGTTCGATCGAACGATTTTCGTTCGAATCGAACGAAAATCGTTCGATTTTAGCGACCGAATGGTCGAATGGTCGAACGATTTTGACGCGAACGCCTATTGGCGAACGTCGCGCGACGTTCGCGAACTTGCGGCGGACGCGAACAGCCGATGTTCGCGCGAACAAGTTCGCCGCAGAACAGTCCGCGACATCCCTATCTGGAAGCTGTCTTTTG
The DNA here is from genome assembly GCF_017654675.1 of Xenopus laevis. Lineage (NCBI taxonomy): Eukaryota > Metazoa > Chordata > Amphibia > Anura > Pipidae > Xenopus > Xenopus laevis. The sequence continues at coordinate 70,272,462 of NC_054372.1, read as the reverse complement.
CTTATCACATCTTGGGCTAGCATGTCATCCCAGATTCAAGTGAACCTTTGAGACATACAGTAACCTGGAACTTGTTCCTTCTATTCAAGTGGTGCATTGTATAAGTGGAAATTTGATTTTTTGGGAATAGTCATATAAATGATTTATTTCACATAATAATATATGCAGTGCTCAAAATCAAATATTCTTATGGTTGTCATTTGTTCCATTTGGATGTGGACAGTCCATTGAGAATGTGGGCTGTCCAGTTCAAAACTTTGACTGTCCAGAGCTCTAAAACCTGAACAAAAATCTACCAATCAATCACAAGCATATACTTGCTTCACCTCATATGCCATATGCCATATACCCACCCCTAAACATCCTCACCATACCCACTGACACCATACCCGCTCAGTTTACAAAATAGGAAAGGTGGCCACCCTGCATATACTTGTATTGTGCCTGTGAGTCAACAATCTGAAATAACTATAGAAACTTGGCCAGAATGCAAACTTTACTGCCTTTATATGCCCTTGACTGTGATACTAATCTCTTTGAAGTGTTCATAAATTGTAGAGTGCAATGCATGATGTTCTCGAAGATGCTAGAAATCTATACATATTATTCTATAAGATATCTGAATACTGTCAATCTAACATTTTACTTTTGCTGCATTGAGTTTCACATAATGCTCCGCTGACCATTCTTGACTTACTGGTATCTGTGAATGGAATAAAACTGAATAGAAATAAAAACTGTACTTATCCTTTGACATTACATTCTTTGCAAATACAATACCAACTGTATGGACAACCATCATTAGGCAAGGGGAAAAATCGAAATAACAATGTCTAAGCAAGTAGCACTTCAGTTATAGCTATTATTTGTTACAACTTCAAAAGCTTGAATTGGGCTAATTTCAGCTTTATTTAATGTCCTGTTACAATTGGTCAAAAGTGATTTGGTTTACAGAATAGTGGAATTCTGTATTACTTTTTTACTTTGTCTTCTTTACTACTAGAGTCGATTTATTTTTATAGAATGTCAGCCAATTGTTTTGAACACACCGTTACATAGTGATGTAGGCTGAAAAAAGACACCACCATAGAGTCTATAGAGCATGTTCATCATTTTATTTCCTGACTCCAAGATGGCAATTGAACTGAGCTATTTTCTGTAACCCTGTGTCTTCTCATTATTGGCATATTTCTCAAATCATTCCCCAAACTGATTCAGCTCCAGTTTAAATAGTTCATTATTCTAAAGAATATTTCCTTTTATAAAATATTGCTTAAGCTGGTCATTAAAAGCTATTTGGAAAGAAATCCTTTTTTATTCACTTTATCAATTCCTTTGTACTGAAAATTGTAAAAAAAAGTTTCAAGTTAAGCCTTGGTTTTTACATTCTATAGGGAAAAGTTGAGTATTACTCTAATGCATCTACAGGTATTTAGGCTCACACTTTAAATACAGATCACTCATTTCCAACTGTGCACAAATAAACTGCAGAATAAATCACATAAACCTTTTTTAACAAAGGTAGTGTCAGTTGCATGTGACAAGTTGCATTGCTCCCTAGCCAACTTTAATATTGACATTTGTGAATGCTGGTTGACGATTTGAGTCCTGACTGTAGCTATTTATTAGAAACAGAACAAAGACATTTTTTCACTATAGGTTAAAATACTTAACAATGAATAGGTTATTTAAAAGTAGGAGTATGGTGCAGTTGATGTTGTAAGCCTCGTTTGTAAATAATATACAGCACCACAAATCAAACTACTTCATTATTTTACTGAGCATAAATGCAGAGAACTATAATTGCACAACAGTAAAATACAGTTACAAATGCGGAAGCAAAAGAACAAATCATGGTTTTGAATGTAGACCGATCTCATTATTTAATTAGGAAAACAATTCACAGAAATCATGTTCAGTAGGGATTTCCTTCCTACCATTAATTAGCAAATGATTTTAAACTATGGTATGCACTGATGGAAACAACCTAATTATGTAGTGGATTAACTAGACCCTTAAGTCCTCAGGTAATTGTATTGCAATCTCAAACATTTCAGTCTTCCAAGGTAGATTCAACATATGGCAGACTCATTGAAAGTAAAGAATGAAAAGGAAAGACCCTGGCGCTAAAAGTGCAGGGACCTCATGAAAAGGTATCCGAATGACCAGCACCCAGATTATACTGGTCTTGGTTATAAATGGACAGAATCACATGTAGCTGTGTTTACGTTAGAAGGAATGAGTTAAGGCAGGAGATGGCAGGGCTCAAGGACAGATAAAGAGAGGGTTGTGATGTCAGGGGAAGAAGCAATTCACTTTCTTATCATATGAGTTGGTAGAACCATCCAGGAAAGAAGTTCACTGGCACACAGTTAATGCTAGCAGGGTGAGACCCTTGCTTTAAATTTATTTAGTGCGGCATGCAACGTTTCGTGGACAACCCCTTCTTTCCTGCATTGTTGAGGGGTTTGCCGATCCTCCGTTTTGCTGGGCACCCGGGACTCAAGTTCCAGGAGGGCCAGGGTGTGCGTGTGAATTGGAATAATCGATATTGGTAGGAACATCCCACATCCCAAAATGTCAGGAGTTCTTCTTTATGTTTTCATACTATCTATTAGTAACTAAATATTGATATTTTCTTGAATGTACTGTCACATTTTGGTTTCAGTATCTTTATACTGTACAGCATAAATGTGAGATTCTGGATTGTATTAGTTCATGTTAATGTCAAATGCTTGATCCAGGGAATGTTTCAATAATGTATTTCAAGTTTTATTTGTCACAGCAGCGGTAGGACCTTGCCAGAGTACTGCACATGTAAATTTAGAAGAGGGAGAAATGAGGTTCTCTCCTTTGACTGCAAGGTGGGTTGATTGATACAGACATTACTACTGCTTGTGCTGGGTAATAGCCTGCTTGGATTTCCTATTATTGAGACACTGCAGATTCAGGGCCTCCAGCAGGACTGCTGAACTTTTCTCATGTTGGCGGCAGAACATAGTAGCAATCTCTTGTTAAATTTATGCTGGGAAGGATATTTATTTCATAAAATTTGAATAGAAGCTGTGACCATTTTACGCCCATCTCTGCCTCCTACTTGAGGTTTATAATTATGGGGTTCAGTGGGATGGCTCTAGGCGAAGGAACAAAATAAAGGAGTCCCCTCATCATGTGATTTTACTATGTTTAGGTTGCTTTTTTTCAACAACATATATCTGCAAAAGAACATGAACATTAAGCATGCGTAAGTCTTTATTGCATTAAGTAAAGAGATACCCATTTTCAATAAGTCTGCCACTTTCACTAAAGTATAGAAATTTATTTGGGTCAAAGCGAAGCGTGCAATTATAATTACTAAGAATTGAGAATACAGGAGAAGCTGATAAAATAGGCAGAATTAGTCCAGGCTTTGTACTAAGCTCAATTGGGCTGCCAAATAAAGGCAACAAAGGACCTGATAAGTAGCAGCCTATTATACTGTATGTACAAAACTGATGTAGCAAGTTTTATCCTAGCAAGGGAAATCTCAACACTGATCCACTGAGGACAAAATATGGGACAGTGACAGTCATTCTCATGCTTTAATGTTTATACCTTTTTTTATTAGAAGGAAAGTTAACTCTTACAATAATAAATGAATACTCAGACTCTACAGTCACACAAGGTATCAGTTAGTTATAATAAGAGAAAAGGAACCTTGTTTTGTAACTGTATCAAACACTACACCTCTGTAGTTCACCCACTTCTCTCCACATATAGTTTCGGTTTGTTGTATAATTTAACAAGGGAATCCTTAATTGTTACAATAATCCAAACCGAAACTATGTTGGTAATCTTAGAAATGAACTGATAACACCAGATAAAAATGTTACAAAGTTGCTTGTTGTTAAATTCTAGTGAATCTGACTCTTTTCTGCAGAATATGACAAGTCATATGCAGTATTCACCTTCAAACACCTTTAACCAGTAATTCTAATAAAGAAAAACCTTTACAATTGGTATCGTTTGTTATTTTATTCCAGTTTAACCCACACAGTCGATAACCAATAGATTAGGAGTTCGTTACTCCCTATTCAATCACTTGTGATTGAAGGTGCCGTTTATCTTATGAGGATTCAAGTTCATTCAGAAAATTCATTAAATTCACTCTCAATATTTTTAACCAATTTAACCAATAAAAGGTTTACTATTATAATTCATTAATATAAAGTGACCTGTGCAATTAATTCAAAGTTGATTAATTCTTATGTGCTCTGATTAATAAAGTGCCATGTGCAATCGATTAATTCACCATTCCATTTAGTGATTTGTGCATAAATTAATTAAAATCTGAGAGTTAATCCTTATGGTCACAATTAAAGAAAAACCCTGGTTATCGATCTCTGATTAAAATTTGAGAAAAGTGAAATTGTATAGAGGGTGGAGTTGCTCCCAAGATTGTAACTATAGTTTTTTTCTAAGTCCCTAGGAGCACCACAAAGATGTAGAACGACAGGACCTGTAGGGCTGCGGTCTCAAAAGTACCTTTTCTAACTGTTTGAGAGAGGCTATCTTAACCTGTAAAACCGCAAACCCCACAGTCCTTAGAAAGGAAAATAGATAAGTAAAAAGAGTCTGAGAATGTTAAAAAGATTTTTAGTTTCAATCCCGCCCCACCATCCGATGGTTCAAGGCTAAAAACAAGGAGACCGTCAGTTGCCCTGACGCACGTTTCGCAATTCGCTTTTTCAAAAGGCAATTACCGCTCGCTTTCTAACGCGGTTCTTTATAGCCGCATTCACTTCCGCATATCTTCTGCACTGACGTCATCCTCTCGCGAGATCACGTGCCCGACTATGACAGACGTGCATCTACGCGAGTTTCAATGACGGGCGCGTGTCTTAATTCCAGATTTTAAATCCAGAGATGTAGGGGACTTCTTTGTAAGTTAACCCCCACGTTACTGGAACTAAGGTGATGATTTTGGGGAATTGGATGTAGCGGTTTCTATACTAATGATGATACCTTCAAGCCTATAACATGTAATCCTGTCATTTTATTACTATCATTGTGAGTTTTGATATTGTTCAAATATATGCTGTAAATAAATTATTTTCATTAATGCCTCGGGGTGCAACTGTGTCAAGATTAAAGATCCAAAAGGTTTCTCTTTTGAGAAGTTCTTGTTCTAGATTACCACCTCTAATTCCCAATATCACTTTTTCTATCGCCCAAAACGATAATTTTTTTGGGTCTGATTGGTGTTTGGCCCTAAAATGTTGTGCCACAGTGGATAAGATTTTTTCAGTTTTTTTGTCATTTTCGGCATTCTTAATGGTGCTGCAATGTTTCTGCATCCTTTGTTTCAGCATCTGGGTAATCATTCCAATATAACGTAAATTGCACGGGCATTCGATACAGTAAATTACACCTCTTGTTTTGCAATTTATATAGTTTCGTATTTGTCTATTTTTCCCGAATCTATCTTGGAATGCTTCCTTTCTCACCATTTGTTTGCACATATTGCACTCTCCACATGGATAGGAGCCTTTGATCTTTTCTGGGATTTTTTTACTGCCGAAATGGCTGTGGCACATCAGATCTTTTAGATTGGGGCCTCTTCTGTAACAGACCTGTACCTGATTAGGTAATATTGATTTTAATGTTTCATCCATTAGGAGAACACTCCAATGCTTATTAAATGGAATGGTGAATTAATCGATTGCACATGGCACTTTATTAATCAGAGCACATAAGAATTAATCAACTTTGAATTAATTGCACAGGTCACTTTATATTAATGAATTATAATAGTAAACCTTTTATTGGTTAAATTGGTTAAAAATATTGAGAGTGAATTTAATGAATTTTCTGAATGAACTTGAATCCTCATAAAATAAACGGCACCTTCAATCACAAGTGATTGAATAGGGAGTAACGAACTCCTAATCTATTGGTTATCGACTGTGTGGGTTAAACTGGAATAAAATAACAAACGATACCAATTGTAAAGGTTTTTCTTTATTAGAATTACTGGTTAAAGGTGTTTGAAGGTGAATACTGCATATGACTTGTCATATTCTGCAGAAAAGAGTCAGATTCACTAGAATTTAACAACAAGCAACTTTGTAACATTTTTATCTGGTGTTATCAGTTCATTTCTAAGATTACCAACATAGTTTCGGTTTGGATTATTGTAACAATTAAGGATTCCCTTGTTAAATTATACAACAAACCGAAACTATATGTGGAGAGAAGTGGGTGAACTACAGAGGTGTAGTGTTTGATACAGTTACAAAACAAGGTTCCTTTTCTCTTTTTCTTTTCCTTATTAATGTTTATACCTGTGAATAAAAATATATAAAAATATATATGTCAAGGGGACACCGCAACACTAATGCAGAGAGCGCAATTGTGCTCTCTTGCACTAGTAAAGCAGAATTTCCATTTTAAAAGCTGGAAAATCGACTCTTAAAGGTGCCAGGAGCAGCTTTTCGTCACCCCTGGTAATTTGCTTGGCGCTGCCACCTGAGGCGAGTTCTTCAACTCACCTAAAGGAACAGAAACAGAAAATACAGATTCAGACCAAGTAAGTACCTGTAACTTGCTAGGATAGATAGAGAGTGAAAGCAGATTAATTTCAGATCACTCTAATAGTGACTAGTGAGAATTAAATAACCATCAAAAAGTCTCAATGAGGAGTGAGTTTTTGGAGTAGAGCCCCTGGGCGATTGCGCACCAGTTAGGGAATTGGAGCATTCAGGAGTAGATTAGATGAAACACTGTATGCCTGACACTGCAGAGAAACAGGGGAATGTGATAATCTCCTGTGTGCATCTTCCTTTGATGCACGCCACTTCTGGGTTTGTCGCATCCTTTTATGTTCAGAGTGCCGCATTTTACATCATCACGATTGACACAAAATACAAATGTTTAAAGGGGCCGCGGCAAATTACTTATTGCCCAACATAGGTCTATTTCAGATAGTTCCTAGGTGTGATTCAAGCCTGTTTATCATTTCTTTGACCCTTGCCTGTTCCTGAACTCTGCCAATTCACTGACTGTGCCGACCTTTGCCTATTTTTTCAGGATCTTGACTTTGTACTGAGTTACTGATTGATTTCGACCCCGGCCTGTATCCTTGACTGTCAGGAACAGCCAGGAATCGAACCCTGGTCCCTGTTGTTGGGAGGTTCTGCATTACCAGGGTGAGCCACTGGAGGATCTCTGTCCTCATGTTAGACACTGCTCTGGACAGACTTGAAATATATTCTTTCTCCCCTGCCTCATTATCCACATGTGTCTTCCATTCCCAATTAATGACCTTTATAAGCCTGTCCCTGCCCTAAGATCCTGGCTTGATTATCTGAGCTCCTGAGCCCGATCCAGCCCCTTACTTGCGACTTCTGACTCCTGTGTCCCCTGCCTGGTTCCTGAGTTCCCTGCCTTGACTCCTGATTCCTGTTCCCACCTGGTTCCTGATTCCTTTCTCTGTGGATTCCCTGGTTTGACCTTCGGCCTGTTATCTCGACCCTGCTTGAACGCTGCCTGCCTTTGACCTTGCCTTCTCTTTGGACCTTGCTTGCCTGCCGCCTGCCCAGACCTTCTCCGTCTGTTTATTGGACTTTGCTTTGCCTTTACCCAGGTTGTATCTTTCAGTTTATACTGTTATTGATATTTCATTCATCTCCATTAAAAACTCCTTTATCATAACATGGCTTTTGCTGTTAAACCTGCAGTAAATGTGTATCACCTGGGTTATCCAGCATATAGGCTCCATTCATCAGCACCCAAACCTGACACTTGACTATGATTCTGGTTCCTTATTCTGTACTGCATTGGTATTGACCCTGGCCTGTCCCACAACTATGCTTACTCTGTCCTCGTCTCTCCTGTCATACGTACATTACGGTTCCCTTGTCTGATCAGAATTCTTGCCATGGTTTCAATTTAAGACTCGGTGGCATCCGAGTAGCTGAGAGGTCCTACAAAAGTGAAAAGGCAGCTGTTATAGGTAGAAGCGTGAGCGTGACTGGAACCTTGGGGTTTGTTCTGGGTTTTTGTCTACCATACGTGACAGGGAAGTTTATTGGCATTGGAAGCCCCTTGAACAGCAGTGCACTTCTACATGACAGATGTCCTGGAGGCTTGGTGAGGGGAATGCTAGACGTGTAAGTGAGAATTAGAGAGGCTCCTATGAGAATAGTATTTAACGTAACTTAATTGTTAATCAGGTTGCTCCAGCCTTCCCTAGTGAACCAGTTTGCTTTGGTTCATCATTCAAAGTATGCCATGTCTATTTTTTAAACTTGGTGCCTTTGCTGGGAGCGTATCAGTCACTGGTACCAATGTTACACACATATAGGCATGCTCTTTGGTTTACTGTGTGCATTATATGTGCAATATGTTCAGTCTGAACTTGTAGATTGGTTAGATTTAATGAAATTTACCCTAGTCTGTCTTTTATTTTCACTGAGATACGGACTGATGTGAACACCGATCATTTGTGAATAATTTCTGAGATTGTGTTACTAACATGGACTAATTGTAAAGTATATACAGTATATTATTTTTTGCCATTGTTGCTTGCTTAACTTTATTATTCTCGGTTTGTATAATGTATATAACAACTAATGAAATCATCTGTTCCAAACAATAACTATTCTATACTTAATGGGAAAATTAATATTAATGCTTTAGTGATGATGACCTTATTCTCTTGAATAACACACTGGATATGAGATTCATCTGTTCATTTTGTCCTTTTTTTTTTTTTTTGATATTCCAAAAATTCATACACAGTACACTTAATAATGCTTTTATAACCAATATCTTTTCTCTTGGGTCTTCCCATTGACAACAGTGTCAAGCGCATCTATAATTGTTAGAAATAAATTGACAACAATGTAAAGAGTAATCTTAATTGTCAGAAAAAGATGGTTATTATGCTATTGTTAACTAAAGAGCAGCTTTCTGTTTTCCTCACATTAAACAATATAGAAGTTCCTATTCATATACAGGGCATAAAGGTGGAGAAAAAAACATATCTTTGTTCACAATAAACTGTATTTTAGTATTAATAATTGTCTGGCTGAAATAATGTCTCTTGAGTTTTAACATTGACATCCGCGTCATGATCATTTTTAATTGTCAAAAATAACTGACATTATGTCAAGAATATCTTTAATGGTCTGAAAAAGATGGCTATTTTGCTAGTGAAATGTTGCAGCATGTTCACTATATGCCAATCATTTATAATGCCAAAGCTCTTGCCTTTTACTTGTTCACCCAATTTATTTCCCTTCTCTTCCTATTCTATTCCACACTTCCATTTTAAATTAATATCTTACCTAGTTCACTTGCCATGCAAACTGCTGCAAACCTGTAGGAACATCCCATTTTAGAACAACTAACAAATATATATAATCATAATGCTACCAGTAGTTACCACATTTTTGCAAGGACACTGTGATACAAAGAAAGTTCTATCACTCTGATAAAAGGGAAGTTATAATCAAAAATAAAGTTTGACTATGTGCCTAAAAATCAGCAGATTATTTATTGGAACGAATAATAGAATTATAGTCATGCTTGGACTTGCATAATACTGTAAGGGGCAGATTTATCAAAGGTCGAGGTGAATTTTCGAATAAAAAAATTCAAATTTCAAGCTATTTTTTGTGTACTTCGACTTGGGAATAGTCTAAATTAGATTTGAATTTGAGAGATATTCAAAAATGTTAATATCGAAATTTATGTACTGTCTCATTAAAAATTTGACTTTGACCATTCGCCATCTAAAATCTGCCGAATTGCTGTTTTAGCCTATGGGCCTCCTAGAACTATGACCTCCTAGAACTTATTTGTAGTCAATTGGTGGACTTTTCAACTTAATTTTCAGTAGGTCTTTTTGAATTCGAATTTCGACGTTTTTTCAACTAGAAATTCGACCCTTGATAAATATGCATAGCATGGGTAGTTTCATAGGCTGTGTAAATAATTAACTTTCCGGTCTATCTATCATACCACAACTTTTCCACCCAAGGGTTATAGGGGTAAAATCTTTGGGTATAAGGGTGCAACTAAATGAGGCGCAACCTGAATGCCCAAACAAAACAAGGGAAAGATAGAATTCATGTCAGATGCATGGCTGCTAATGGGGCCAAACCCACTACCAAACAAACCAGGTGTATAACAAATAAGACACTTGACATCGCTCTGGAGGAAATAAGGCCACAGCTTTGTTAATTATTAACATTATAACCAAACCTTACATATTATGCCAGCTGCTTAACAAAATCAGCAGACACAAAGTGATAACACGATAAATAGGAGTCTCCTGCCACAAAAGTGGGGCAAGTCGTAGGTTGTTGTCCCCCTTGCGGCTTAACTCGCCAAATTCGAATCCAGAAATATCTGTTGCCAATGCAAAGCCCCTAAATACTGTGTGACACAAGAGAATAATAAAACATAATCAGAATTGAGAACAGTACATTGTGTTAAACAAATGTAAACATGAGGAGCATCCTTCTACTATAGGGTGGGTAGCTGCCTTCACTAGGCTCTTCCATGCCCAAGTGATCTGGTAGATATAGTGAAAGGGGACTTACTGGCTGCCCGCCAAAAGCCAACCAGTGGGGTTTGCCCATGTATGAAAAAACCTGAGGGTTGCACCCAGCAGCCATGGCCCACTCCCATACACGTTGTCATGAGTGTTGGGCAAGCTTACTCAATATATCGTTAAATGAAAAGTAAAGCTATAATGTTAGACAACCCCCACTGATAATAATCTTATTTGATATCCAGTCTGGTTCTCCTGTTTGTTGGAAACTGCACTAGTCCAGGGCATGTCCGGACTGAGAATTAAAATACAGTAGACCCTGACATTTCAGGTATACAGAGGCCCAATCAGCCCATACAGAGGCCAAAAGAGCCCCCACCAGCCCTCTAAATACTGACTTTCTATGGCACCTTATAGCAGCCCCTCTGGCATTTGCCAGAACCCACAGATTGCCAGTCCGGGCCTGGTCCAGGGTAAATCTGTAGGAGGACCATGACTCAATCTTCTTCAGCTCCTTCATTCTATATGCCTAGTGTGCATGTGCAATTAAGTGAAAAGTTAAACTTTAAGCAAAGTGTATATGTGTTGAACAGAGCCAATAAAGTTTGAAGAAGCAGAAGTAAATGATTACTCCTTGGTGCTCCTACAGCATTACTCTGGTCCATTGCAGTTTTTGGCAAAATAGAGCGCTGGTGCAGGTATTTGATTATAATAACGGGAGTGTGCATAACGGGAGTGTGCCTAACATTTGCCTGATTTTATTTTTCCTTTTAAGGCTTTAACATAATATCAGTTATTATACATTACAGGCCTATAATAACATACCCAGTAATTAGTTTTCCAAATGAGCATTAGATATGGCCAGGGACACTCAAGCAGTGAAAATATACACGCACCAGTCAGCAATAATAGCTTAGGGGCATAGGGAGGCCCACAACTGCTCAAACAATCATACCCTGGCATTGCACAATGGATGCAGACTTAACTGTCATGATTTTTATTGTGAAGTTTTAATTTCTACTTTACACTACAAATAGTTCTCTCTACCATGTAAAATGTTATTGCTAAACCAACAAGTGTATTTTTCTTTGTAATCAGTAAAATTGGTGTGTTAGCAGCCTTCTCAAGTCATTGTGCTTGATCCTGTGCTTTCAGAAAGAGGCAGCTGTGCACAGTGGAACTTCTTTCAGATTAGCTTTTGTTTCTCTTACTCAGTGTAATTGGAGGAGTCATAGTGGGACTTGGATTTTTACTAATTTACTATTCGTAATGCATTTAGTCAATGGGCGTTTTTCTTATGGTGACATTTTTGAGCGAGTGACTTTTTTGTCTCTGCGATTTATTTGTCTCAGCGACTTTTTCATCTCTGACTTTTTTGTCCAAATGCATTACAGACAATTGGCTTTCACATGGTGGCTTTTTTGTCTCAGCAACAACTTTGTCTTGGCAACATTTTTGTCGGGGCAAAATTTTTCAAAGCAGATTTGTTCTGTAATTTCATGAAAAATGGCAAAGGGCAGCTAGCAAAATGCAAAACCAAGTCTGGCAAAAAAAAATTGCTCATCACTATTTACTATAAATTTTTTGTTCTTTTGCAAACAAATAACATTATGTGTGTGTGTGGGGGGGGTTAATTGTGCACTGGTAATCTAATTATCTACCTCACAAGGCCAATAACTTGTTTTTCCAATGTAGCTTAAGAAATAACAAAAACATAGAATTTTTGTGTTTAAAACCATAGTCAAGTATGTTCTGCACAAGCCTATTCATTAAACCCTTGTTAGAATGAAATAATCAGTGAATCGGCATGTAAGTCAATATAATACACTCTATGTTTACTCTATTTGAATTAGGAAAAAGTTCAATAAATGTAATTAAACACATAGTGCTAATTTGAATCAAATTACATTAACTAATTATATTACACGGGAACAATTAGATGGCACCAAAGTAATTCGATTTTGATGAGAACTGTTATTTTTAATACAAAAACCTAATTAGTTAATTGTGCAGTTTGTATTGTCAAAAATGTAAGAAACATCAGTTTTTTCTATATACTGTATAACTTATTATCATGTTCCTATTTCATCCATATGCAATGTCTTCCTCTAGCAAGCAATTTTGGGCTTTCAAATGGGCTACTTTGACCTTTGTCTACGACTTCGACTTCGAATCGAAGGTTTCAAACTAAAAATCGTTCGACTATTCGACCATTTGATAGTCGAAGTACTGTCTCTTTAAGAAAAAACTTCGACCACCTAAAAGGAAGGTCCCCATAGGCTTGGCTAAGTTTTTTTGGTCGAAGGATAATCCTTCGATCGTTGGATTAAAATCCTTTGCGCATATTCGATATTCGAAGTCGAAGGATTTTCATTCCCAGTCGAATATCGAGGGTTAATTAACCCTCGATATTCGACTAATGATGAATTTGCCCCTAAGTGTAAAAACCATAAATACCTCTAATGCAAAAATTTGCCAAATAAAAGTTGGCAAGGTCCTGTTATTAGGAGCTGCGCTGATCTTATTGGGCCGCCTTTAATCATTTCAGACTTTTAGAGGTTTTCAGATTTTTTTTCTCGGTAGGCATTGTTTTGTTCATCGCTTTTTTTCATTCGTACTACTTATCTTCAGCAGATATTTATTCGCAAATGTTTGTATTGCCCGTGCTTTTTCCTGAACTCTAAAATATTACACTGCTGTGCTTGTCGTTCTGTGTTTTATAAATTCGCATTGCGCAAACATTTTCACAAATGGCTAGCAAATGATACAAATGTTTGCGTGAGTGCGTCCACTGCGCAAGGTTGTTGTGTGTGAAAAAATAGCATTGCGAGTAACTTAAATTAGCAATTTTTTAATATTTTCTCTGCCACCAAAGTCGTGTCATAATTCAAACGCAGAGTGTGCACATAAATATTCACAATTTGTGATTTTTGCCATATTTAAAAATCTCCTATGGACATTCACAGTGCAAAAAAAAAAATGTTCAATTCTCTTATCCAGCTTTATAAATAAAAGACCATTGGTGTTCTGTGGAAACTTACCTTTAAAATTTGGCAGGCAGTCTTCTTCCGGCAGTTTCTCCTTTACTTCACTTCAGCTCAATGCTTTGGTCCCCATTCAACAGCTCGCATCTATATCTCCCATTCAGTTGGCTCGCAACTTCAGCTCCCATTCAGAGACTAACAGCTTTATCTCCCATTTCGGCATGTCTCCACTCCAGCGGCTTGCAACTTCGGCTCCCATTCAGTGTCTCACAACTTTGGCTCCCTTTCGCCAGCTCACAGCTTCGGCCCCCATGTTCCCCTTGCCTGCTTGGCTGTAAATGGAGCAGCCCACTGAGCAAATGCACAAACTGACAGATTGCCAGTCTGGGCCTGGTATCTTTCTTTGTGTGGTTTGCATTTGTATTGGGAGCATTGGTTTCAGTAACTTCTATAGTTTTTTGTCTAGTGCTTACTCTGCTGTAATAAACCGAAGCCTAGAAATAATTATCCTCTCGCTATGGATACTTTTCTATGTATATATGGTGAAAATATAAATTATTCTTAAGGTTTTTTCATCTAGGTTTACATAACACATAAATGGCTTTACCCCTGAAACTGAAGATTATATGGTTTATAACAAAATAGAAAGTAGAAAACACAGAGGATTTGTATAATGGCTAGTCATACCAACACAGGAGGGATCTTTTATAGAGACTTTAGATGCAAGTGTAAGAGCACTAAGGAGAGCAAAAGCACTTCCCATAGTGCTAATTTTAGAAACACCTGCATACAGGGTCTTGCTGCACTCTGTGTCTAGCAACGGATTGGAAATCTGGCACTAAAGTAGGTACAGAGAACAGCAGCTACCCCTATAGCCACTTTAGGAAAACTCTTTAGTGTCATCAAATCTTGGCTCTTCAGCAGTGACGTAACTACCAGGGGAGCAGGGGGTGCAATTGGGCCAGGGCCCGCACCCCGCAGGGCTCCCCGGGAGTCACGCGCCCACTGGAGTTGTCTGCAGCCGCACGGACGAGGGTGGGGGCGGGGCCCGGCTGCACGGCCCGCACCAGGGCCCGCCCCCACCTAGTTCCATCACTGCTCTTCAGCTTGAAGTGGAATATTTAGACTTAATTGCTCTCATTTTCCATGCACTACATAGGTAAAATAAAAGGGTAACTATGCCCTTGTTAAGTCTAAATACTTAATATGGGATCCAATATCTGGAATTCTGTTATTTAGATAACTCTGAATAATGGGATGTCATCTCCCATAGACTCAAATAATTAATCAAATAATTCACTTTTTTAAAAAAGTTTTCATTTTTTTTGTAATAATAAAAGTACCTTGTTGTTGATCCTAACTCAGATATATTTAATCTTTACTGTAGACAAAAACAATCCTAGGTTTATTTAAAGTTTCAATTATTTTTAATAGACTTAGGGTGTGGACATCCAAATTATGGAAATATGCCTTATTTAGAAAATCCCAGGTCCCAAGCATTCTGGATAACAGATTCCATACCTGTACTTTTCAACAAGATTCAGTTTTACTTAAGTAACACTAGTTTTCTGTGTCAGCAAAGGAAAAAATTGTGTTTTCAACAAATTTTACATTGGGGCAAATAATATCTAAAGAATAATTAAAAAAAACTATCCTTGGCTAGATCTGTAAAGTTATAAATCCAAGTTAAATCTGGCTTGGCTGAATGTAAGCCAACGTGCATTTTAAAAATAAACAGCTTATCCACAGTAGAGTTTTACTGAAGTATGAAGTTGAAAGAGATAAAAAGGAATTAGAAACATTGAAACGGGAAGAGAAAATATAAATATGAAAAAATAATCTATCATCTCACATTTCCAAAATAATAAGCTAAAATAAGGGATATGTTTATAGTGTTAAGTGCTTAGAAATGTATATAGTCTTAAGTTTTATAAACTTGCAAAAAATGAAAGCAAGTTTTCTGGTTATAGGAAAAGTTTTAGTTTATAGCAATACAATAAAAGGCAAAAGAAAAGATAATTCTTGCCATTCATCTGGGAAGAGGAAGATATAAAAGCTGGAAATCACTCAGGGGCATATTTATCAACGGTCGAATTTAGAATTGAAAAAACTTCGAAATTTGAATTCAAAAAGACCAACCGAAATTTAGTCTAAGTTTTTTTTTTTGGTCAAATAGGTCTGTATTTGAATCATTCGAATCGAAGGAATAGCTCATTCGATCTAATTCGATTCAAAGTTTTTCAAAAAAAGATTTTTCAAAGTCCACCAATTGACATATAGGTAGGTTCTAGGAGGTCCCCCATAGGCTAAAACAGCAATTTGGCAGGTTTTAGATGGCGAATGGTCGAAGTCAAATTTTTAAAGAAACAGTACATTTTTCAAATTCATTTTTTTTCAAATTCAAATCGAATTCGGACTATTCATAAGTCGAAAAATAAAATAGCTTTGAATTTAAATTTTTTTTCATTCGAAAATTCCCCTCGACCCTTGATAAATCTGCCCCTCACTGTCCATTCTACTTCATGTTGTCTGTAACAAAAAGGATCAAACATTGCATGATATGTAGCATTGGCTTTATTAGCCATTATTTATATGTATTTATACTATCTGTACTGTTATGGTACAGGTATTAGATCCATTATACAGAACACCTTATTCAGAATTAAGGGACTCAATTTTAATCAAATAATCAAATAATATAATTTTTTAAATATTGCACTGTATTTCCTTTTTTTTCTATAGCAATAAAACTGCATTTTGTACTTGATCCAAACAAAGGTATAACTCATTCTAATTGGAGACAAACAAATCTATTTAGTTTTTTTAATGGTTATATGATATTTACTTAATGTATGGAGGTCCAAATTATGGAAAGCTCCCATATCCAAAAACGCAAGTCCTCATGTATTCTGGGTAACAGGTCCTATACCTGTATAGTGAAAATGTACAGCTATAAACATAAATATTTATGGATACATGAACTATTTCATGCTGTTGGAGCAGCAGAAGTGGACACAGGAACATGAATAGTATGTCACCTTCCCACAGACTCCACTACTCTATTTTAAGGGGCAGATTTATCAAGGGTTGAAGTGAAGATTCAAAGTAAAAAAAAAAATCAAAGTTCAAGCTATTTTTTTGTGTACTTCGACCAGGGAATAGTCCAAATTTGATTCCAATTTGAAAAAAATAACGAAATTTATGTACTGTCTCTTTAAAAATTAGACTTTGAACATTCTCCATTGAAAACCTGCCGAATTGCAGTTTTAGCCTATGGGGGACCTCCTAGAACCTATTTGGAGTCAATTGGTGGACTTTGAAAATTTTTTTTTTTTTGAAAAACTGTTGTAATCTTTCGTAGCAAACATAACAACGCTTTCAGTAAAAAGTTTTATTACATTCGCTGCACACTTGCCTAAACTCAAATTCGAAATGTTTTCTCTACTGTCAGAAATGACAGCAAAAGGCATATCTTTTTACCAACTTTTATTACATTACCCCATAAAATGTTTTCATTTGGTGAAAGGTCTGACTGCAGGCAGGTCAGTTTAGCATCCGGCCTCTTTTACTATACGGCTTTGCTGTTTTGATGCATTCAAAATGTTTTTTTGCATTGCCTTGCTGAAAATAGGCAAGGACTTCTCTGAAAAAGATATTGTCTGAATGGCATTATGTTGGTCCAAACCTGTATACATCATTGGTGCTTTCCCAGATGTGCAAGTTACCCACGCTATATACATTAATGCTCGCCCCATACCATCACAGATGCTGACTTTTTTAAACTTCAGTTTTATTTGCAATATTTGCGTGGGGGGGCGTGGGGGGGGTGTGGGGGCCCCCAGAGGCAGTCTGATGCTGATTGTGCCCTTGTTGTTCATTAAACAAAAAATGGGTGCTAAGCCACGGCGCAAGTCCTTTGGAAATTAGACTTCTCGGAACATAATCTTCTAGCTCATTGTAGTTCCATAATAAGGGACCTGTTATCTAGGGGGGCATATTTATGATGCTTTGCAAAACCAAATTCATTGAAAAAACTGTTTAAAAAGATGTGTATAATAAATGACGACGGTATGTAATTTTATGCCATGCGAATACCAGGTTAACCACTGTTAACTTCTGGTGGAAGTTACATAAGAATAGGACGCGTAAAAATTTTACACCATTTTTTACATCGTTTTTTACATGGTGAAGCATGCAGATGTGTGGTGTATTAGCCCACCTTGGTGAAGGTATGTCATTTTTTGCTATGCAAATGCTAGATTTGACAATGATATTTTACATTGCTTCTGACAGAAGTCACATAAGAACACATAAGAATTACACAGCATAATTAATATACCCCTACATCTACAAATTTATTTTTCTGTTTACTTTATATTAGAAAATATAGGAAGTTTGAGAATCTATTCTAGAAATTCATTAAATGTATCAAAGCATGGTATCACTAAATGAGTGAATGCTGTTACTTTGAAAAGTTTGGTGAAATTATGAATGCTTGAAAAATCCCTAATCTTATTTGGTATATATAGAGGTGACAATGTTATCTTCATTGAGCAACAGTCTAGTTTCTACATTGTCACTACCTCCTTTTGGAAATTATGTCTACCCACTTTTCTGCTTTAATACAGTTTGGGGAGCATATGCCCCTGGCTAATTTGCATTCTAATTTTTCTTTGTAGCAAGAGTGTGTAATGTGCATTAGAGCACAGCATATGGCTGATGTGGGCAGTATTGGGAGGCACAAGGTTACGTAAGCCTTTATAAAGTCATTGCTGATATTTCGGGAAGGGTTATGTTGATGTACTGTAGCTCAGCCCATCATGCATTCTGTATGTCTGATGGCCTTTGCTGCACATAGCTGAGTGATAGACAATGTCTTAGTGTTGTTTAGGAATAGTGGAACATTGCCTTTTCTTGTTGAGTTTAAAGTGTCTCTTCTGCCCCAAACTAAAGGTATTACAGCATTGTACTTTTAAAAGATTACATGACGTTGATGTGATATTTAAAAAGGGTAACAATTTCACCACAATTATGCAGCAACTTCTGTATGGATATTCTTTGTGTACAGCCTGTTTCTCAATCAATCTGTATCATTGCATGTTCAGACAGCGGGCAGAAGGTTTTTTGTTAGAATACTCATCGGAGCAGATGTTAGTCCCTTGAAACTGGATTGACAGAGATGTTACTTAAATTAGGCACTAACTGATATTTCTGTCAAAGCCATTCTACTGTATAATCATTTTATCCATGAAACACCTACGGAAAAAAAAGTAACATAGAAGAAAAACTGAAGGGATCTGTATACATTTATATTGAATGCATTTTTGATTCAAAATCCATACCTGTTATGTTTTACAAATATGATTATCATCATTATTTTCTGTAGAAACCGCATGCAAATTCCTTTAATGTAAAAATGAATCATCCTTCCAAAATAACTTTCACATATTTTTCTTTTATCAAGTTATTTCTGCAGTAAGCAAGCAAACAGAAATGAACTGTATGCAGGTGCATAGAGTGCAACTGGTGGAGGGGGGGTTAGGACCCTACACACATACCTCTGCCTTTTCAAACTGCCTGGTATGTGCTGGTGCTGAAACTGCAATGAGATGAGGGAGATATAATATAATACAGGTATGGGGTCCGTTATCCGGAAACCTGTTATTCAGAGAGCTCCGAATTACAGAATGTCCACCTCCCACAGAGTCCATTATAATTAAATATTCCAAAGTTTTAAATGTTTTTCTTTTTTCTGTAATAAAACAGTACATTGTACTTGATCCAAACTAATTGGTCTTATTGGGTATAATTTAATGATTTTCTAGTGTACTTAAGGTATGAAGATCCAAATTACGGAAATATCCGTTATC
This sequence comes from Xenopus laevis, assembly GCF_017654675.1. NCBI lineage: Eukaryota > Metazoa > Chordata > Amphibia > Anura > Pipidae > Xenopus > Xenopus laevis. The sequence continues at coordinate 70,253,068 of NC_054372.1, read as the reverse complement.
TGGAAAACCCCAGGTCCCGAGCATTTTGGATAACATGTCCCTTAGTTGTTTTAGTATAATCCACAAAGTGTGTGAAGGAGTGTATAATAATGTAATTGTCACAGCGTCACGTGGGTGGTGTACTGCCCTCATTAAACCTACAATTTAAAAAAAAGAAGGGTAATCAGCCACTTAAAATGTAAAACACAATTAAGAGTATAATTTAGTGTGTAACCACATACCAATCCCCACACTTATCCACAATAATAGTGCATTAATCGACACACAATTTAATTCTCTATACAGTAGGGATGCACCGAATCCAGGATTCTGCCTTTTTCAGCAGGATTCGGCCAAATCCTTCTGTCCGGCCGAACCGAATCTAATTCCTAATATGCATATGCAATTGCAAATTAGGATTCGGATTCTGTTCCTTATTCGGCTGAATATTTCATAAAGAATTGGGTGGTTCACCGAATCTGGTGCATCCCTACTATACAGACAGGGTGTCCCCATCCATAAAATCTCTTTAAAACTGGCAAATAAGACACTAATGGGGAATGTAATAAGACACTAATGGGGAATGTAATAAAAGTCAGAAACGGCGCATGCGCAGTAGGAGCATTTCGCCGGTACGGATCTACTGCGCATGCGCCAAAAGTCACGATGTCGTTTTGGCAAATGCGCGGTAGATCGTACCTGCGAAATGCTCCTACTGCGCATGCGTCGGTCAAAGCAGGAAGAGGATCGCGTGGAAGAAGATGTCGTCTGCGAACTCCCTGGACTGGACCTGCGCAGAAGGGTAAGTAACAAGTAAGGGGCATTTGCCCAGCGGGACGGGTAGGCCAGGGGGGAGGAGGGAGGGTGGGCAACACATGGGAGGGGGGGCGGGTTTTTGCGCCAACTAGGTTTCATTCCCCTTTAAAGGGGCGAGGAGAGAGGAATCATAATCCCAATACATGTACCTTAACTGCCCAAATACCAGCAAAAATAGCGTGAATTACTTCACTCTTTTACCTTCCAGTAAAGAGCATGCAACCAGTATCTGTCCATAACAATTGTGGAAAGGGGTAAAGCAGTCACAATTTCAGGCTCAATACTTGAGATTTTAGCCACTTGAATCACCGAACCTCATTGTTCCAAACACACCACTTGTGTCTCCTTTGCCAGTAACGCTTCATCCCAGTTTCATGTTGGGATCTTAAAATTTACTTTTTGTAAAATTAACTTGTCCCGATCATCTCCTCTAGTGGAATATTTGACATGCTCAGTGCCCCAGTCTGACTATGGCACTATACATCTCCTATAAATATCTAGAAATGGAGCATTTTTCATCCTGATTGCAAATGGCCCTTTCTGTTTTTCAAAATTCTTTCACCCATCTGCCGCGTGGTGTTTCCGACATAAATTTTAGAGCAAGGTCACTTTAAGCCGTATACTAATACTCTCGTTTTACAGTTAATAAAGCTTTTTACTTGGTCCCCATGGAATCAAAACATTCTTTCACTTTCACCATCATTTCACATACATCACAATTCCCTCATGGATATGATCATTACAAAAGTTCTATTGGTTTGACCAAGTTCAAGGGACATTGCTACAAATTTCACTTCTTGTTAACAAATTGCCCAAATTCGGGGCTCTCTTGGCCCGTTATAGAAGTTCTATTTCCCACCCACCAATAACCTCGTCAGTACCTATAATTTGCCACTGTTTAATTGAGACGAAAGTATGCCATTGATTGTGAAAAAGAGTAATCAGTCTCACTATATTCTGTTGTTGCTTATGTTCACTTCTGTGTCTCTGTCCTGGTGTACCATGCAACCATTTTTTTCCCTAGTAGTAGGCTTTTTGGTATGCCACTTGATCCACTTCTTAGGGTATTGTCTCTCTACTAATCTACTTCTTAAATAATGGGCCCACTTTTCAACTTCTTCAGTGGAATAGTTCCTCCTTATCCTCATTCCTCTCAGCAGTTTACTGTGGATAGACTCAATTTGCAGAGGGAGAAACTGAAAAGCTATTTACTCTTAGGGATGTAGCGAACTGCCGATTTGGTGTTCGCGAACACCGGCAAAAAATTCGAATGTTCGCGAACTTCGAACACCGCTAAAATCGTTCGATTCGAACGATCGAAGGATTTTAATCGTTCGATCGAAGGATTTTCATTCGAATCGAACGATCGAAGCCATTCGATCGAATGCTTTTCATTCGATCGAATGCTTACAATCGTTCGAACGAATGGAAATCGTTCGATTTTTAGCGGTCGAAGGAATTCGAATGGTCGAATGGTCGAACGATCGAACGCGAACTCAAAATGCGAACGTTCCCAAACGTTCGCGAACATTCGTCGGACGCGAACGGTCGAAGTTCGCGCGAACTAGTTCGCGGGCGAACAGTTCGCTACATCCCTATTTACTCTCCTTTTAGTGATTGCATTGTTGTGGACTTTGTTGCTGCTAAACACCTAAGCATATTTTGGTGGCAATAATGTGAGCAGGAAGGAATAGACTGTCACTGGATATTAGCCTGTGATAACTTTCACCACGTATGGTTAAGGATTTGGGTAACAATCATTGCCTCCTAAATATTGGAATCTATACTGAGCATGCATCATTTTAAACTGAGAACTTTCAAAGCCCAATTAATAGCAAGTGTTTGAAGTTTGACTATCAATGTGTTTATGCATAGAAACTGGATATTCTGGGGCAAATTCACTAACCTCCGAAAATTCGCAGCTACGGCTTCGCTCACAGCACAACACTTCGCCAGGCATAGAATAGCCAGGACAACGCTAATTCACTAAAATCCGAAGTTGTGTCCAGGGCGCTGAACGCTGGCGAAGTTGTGCTAGTGTTACTGTGCCATGCGAAGCGAAGTAGTGCTAGCGTTGGCTAATTTGCATACGGCGGGAAGCGGGACGTATATGTTGCACCAAATGCATTACACTCCACAAGCCTGGGAAACCTTACTAAAATAAAATAAAGTTGTTATATTGCCCTACACATGAGCGCAGGGTATAGATTAGGTGCCATCTGTTAGGAAATGTAGGGGGAAGCTGGTTACCCCAAAAAAAAATTACGCTATTTTTCAGCCTGAAAAAGGAAAAGACGCCAGCGTTCTTTGGGACTTTTTATCTATTTTTTGAGGAACTCCTATCTACTCCATTGCACTTCGCCTGGTCTGAGGTGGTGAGGGCAAGTCTGGCGCAAGAGGTAACGTTCAGTAAAATCCACATCTTAGTGAATTTGCATAGTTACGTCCATTCACCAGAGCGCAAATTCTCCAGGCGAAGTACCGCTAGAGTCTATCTAATTTACTAGCGAAGTTATGCCAGCGAATTTTCGCCCTTTAGTAAATTTGCCCCTATGTATCTTATTTGTTTTAGAGATTTTATATATTTTAAGGGAGTGCCCTTAAAAAATTATATTGTAGGGTCCTGTAAATATTTACTTTAACTGAAACCCAGTTGCTTCCCAATGACCTTCCTAAATAAAAATAGGGATAGAGTTCTGTGTACTAATATCCAATTCATAAAATGCTCCATAATCATATGTATAAACATACGGGCTACAGCTCAATGGCGTCAGCCTTGAAATATCTATGGCTTCAGAGCTGCTAGTATTTTGTGTATAATTTTATAATGTCAGTGCAGGCTTGTAGATGCAAATTGGTATCTTGATTTTTTTTTTTTTTTAAATACTTTATTTTTATGAAGTAAAAGAGTTATCCATATCACAGATTTTCAACTTTATCTTTACATCTTAGTTCAGATCATACATATATAAACCATCTTTCGTCTTTACTTTTACTGTATTTTTATATACATTACATACATAAGACTTGTCAACAGAAACCCGTAGACACAAAAAGAAGAAAAAAGAGTAAGAAGAAAGAGAGGAGAAAAGAAAGAAGAGGAGAAAAAAAAAAAAAAAAAAAAAGAAGTGATAGTATGACACGTAGCCACTACATTTTATCCGTTGTATCCCGATAATATTTTCTCATATTCTTTTGACTCCTTGTTTATCATCCATAGCGCCCACGTTTCCATATATTTCTCTTGGCTCCTATTAGCATGTGCAATTAATTCTTCAATTTTCCTCGTAGACTCCACTTCCAATACCCACTCCCTCGCCAGAGGGGGTTGTTCAGATTTCCATCTCCTGGGGATCACTGCTCGGGCCGCTTGTACTGCATGTCTCATGAAGCTTTTCTTTATTTTTCTTATAGATCCTGGTAGAATCGACAGAAGCCACACCTCAGGTGTATCCGGTAAGTCTATCTTAATTACTTGTGATATGTATGTCTTAATTTGTTCCCAGTAGTTTCTGATGTTAGGGCATGCCCACCATATATGTAACATAGTTCCTTTATTTTTTTTACATCTCCAACATAAATCTGAGCTAGTTGGAAACATTTTTTTCAGTTTTGTTGGATACATGTACCATCTTGAAAGAATTTTGTAATTTGTTTCCTGGAGCTTAGATGCTATGCTCATTTTATGAGCTAAGGCAAATGTTTTCTGCCATTCGCTGTCTGTGAAAGTTCTTCCTAGTTCTTTCTCCCATTGTATAGTAAATCCTGGGCTGTCTTTATATTTCAGCTCATTTAGTATCTTAACTCCTTTCGATATATTATGTTCTGGTGGTACCTTCTTATGTATCAAGTTTTCGAAGGATGTGATATTATGCAGGTTGATCTCGTTCTTCAACTCTTTTTCGTACCAGTGTGTCAGTTGCATATATTGGTATCTGTGTTGTGGTTTTTGTTCTTCCGGGACTATAAGTTCATTGAGGGGTTTTAATCCTCTATCATCTATTATTTCTATTGCTCTTGTACATCTCCCGTCTGTTTGTATGAGGAATCCTCCTATAACATTGCCTGGTGGAAATCTGGGGTTCCCAGTTATTGGTATCGATAAGCCGTCGTAATATATTAGGTCCTTGTACTGTCTTGTCATTTGGTCCCATTGTTTTAGAAGGTTTCGGGCTATTATTGGATGTTTATCTATATTTTGTCGACTTGCTTTTGGTATCCATGGGAGGCCTGCCATAGTCGTTTTAGTAATTAATTGTTCAATTTCAACCCAATCCTTGGTGTCTTTTTGGTGCTGCCAGTCTAGAATCCTAGACATTGTTATTGCTTGTGAGTAAATTCTTAAGTCTGGCAGTCCCAGCCCTCCTTTTTCTTTAGGCCTATTTAGTGTTTTCACTGAGAGCCTATTGGTCTTAGTCCCTCCCAAAAATTTAGCGAACATACTCTGAGTTTCCCTAAAAAATGAGCCCGGGATCCTGCATGGTAGGGTTTGCATCAGGTACAGAAATCTAGGGAGAACGTTCATCTTAACTATTCCTATCTTTCCGAACCAAGAGAACTTGATTTTGCTCCAGTCTTCTATTTCTTTTTTTATCTGATGTAGTAGGGTGTTATAATTCAAGACATACGCCTCTTCCAGCTTTTTTGGAACTTTGACTCCCAAATATTTGATATATGATTGTACCCACTTGAATGGAAAATTGGTTTTTAACTCCCTTAGAGTGGGTGCTTGTACTATTAACGGCATTGCTTCTGATTTAGACGTATTTATTTTGAAGTTACTGTATTCTCCAAATCGTTGTATTTCTCCCATTACTTCTGGTAATGAGGATTTTGGTTGGGTTATATACAGTAATAAATCATCTGCATAACATGCCGTCTTGAATTGCCTTTTAGCCAAAGAGAATCCTTTTATATTGGGGTTTTCCCTTATTGCTCTAGAAAGATGTTCCATTGTTAGTACGTATAGTAATGGTGAGAGGGGACACCCTTGTCTAGTCCCATTGCTTATTTGGAATGGGTCAGTTAGTGTTCCATTTATCTTTATTCTGGCTGTTGGATTTGTATACAAAAACATTATCCTTGCTAAGGCCGTCTCTCCTAGGCCTATTTGCCTCAAGGTAGATTCTAGGAAGGCCCATGAAACTCTATCGAAAGCCTATTCGGCATCTGTAGATATTATCAAAGCCTCTTCTTTTCTAGATAGCATCTGTTCTATTAATGTAAACGTCTTTAATACATTGTCTCTCCCCTCTCTTCCATGTATAAACCCCACTTGGTCCTTGTGAATTAACCTCGGAAGTATAACTTGAAGTCTCTGGGCTAGCATTTTAGCATATATTTTTATATCTTCATTAAGTAACGATATGGGTCTATAGCTTGCGCATTGTGCCGGATCTTTGCCGGGTTTAGGGATAACTGCTATATGCGCTTCAAGTAGTGCTTTTGAAGGTCTAGATCTCTTCTCAATTTCGTTGAAAGCTTGAAGCATGTTTGATCTCAGATCCAATAAGCTCTTGTAGAACACCATTGTGAAGCCGTCCGGGCCTGGACTCTTACCCGTCTGTGATTGTTTAATTGTCTGATTTAATTCTTCTTTTGTGAATGGTTGTTCTAATTTTGTTATCTCTTCTCTCATCAGTTGTGGTAGACCCGTCTCCTTCACGTATTCATTCAGTTTTGCTGTCTCGTGTTCCTTTTCTTTCACTTTCAAATTATATAGCGAAGTGTAGTAATTGTGGAACGTCTTTCCTATTTCTGTTGTAGTGTGGCTTAATTCCCCTGTCCTATTTTTTATCATGGGAATATATGCTAATGCTTGTTTGCCCTTTAATGCTCTGGCTAATAATTTCCCACTTTTGTTACCATGTTCATAGAATTGTTTCTTACATATTAATGTTTGATATTGGTATTTTTTTTCCAGTTCATCTTTTAGCTGTTGCCTCAGTCTTGTTAGTCTTCCATATTCTTCTTTATCTCTTGAAATTTTATGTTGTTGCTCCACATCATTTATGTCATTTAATATCTTCTCCATTTTGTTAGTTTTTTCCTTTTTAATTCTTGCCCCATGTTTAATCAGAGTCCCTCGCAGTACACACTTTAACGTTTCCCATTTAGTTAATTCTGATGTCGGATCATTTTCGTGAGTACATTGAAAATCTTGAATCGTCTTTTCTAAATCTTTTAAGCAAAGTGGGTCCTTAAGTAGTGATTCATTTAATCTCCATGAACCCTGTTGTTTCTTTGTCTTGTCTTCTTCCAAAGTTATATAAATTGGAGCATGATCTGAAATAGTTATATTCCCGATCTCTGATCTTGTTGTTTGTTCTAGCATATGATGTGATATCAGTAAATAATCAATTCTGCTATATGTATTGTGGATGTGTGAGAAAAACGTGAAATCTTTATCTCTAGGATGTTGTATCCTCCATACATCCACTAATTTTTCCAAGTGTAATTTCTTTTTTAATGTCTTATGTGCTTGTAGAGATATTGAAGTTTTACCTGTTGTTGTATCTATTTTGGGGTCCAGTGTTATATTCAGGTCTCCTCCTACAATGACTGGGCCTTCTGCCCATCCTGTTAGCTTATTCAGAACAGCTGTTATGAATGGAATCTGTTTTATATTCGGGCTGTAGAGATTTACTACTGTATATTGTTTACCTTGAATGTTTAACTTTATTATTATATATCTGCCTTGGGGGTCAATCCTTTTATCCGTAATTTTATGTACGAGTTTCCTGTGTATAGTTATTGCTACTCCTTTCGATTTCCCTAATGGGTTGTCGCTTAATACCCATGTCGTATAATATTTACTTTTTATTATTGGTCTATGCGAAGTTTTGAAATGAGTTTCTTGAATCAAAACAATATCTATGTGTTTTGCTTGCATCTCCTGTAAAATTTGGGACCGCTTTTGTGGATTGTTTAGGCCTTTGACGTTATACGAACATATTTTTATTGTCATTTTTTTTTTCCCCAGAACTTCTTTTCGTTATGATACTTCTGTCCTTCTTCTGAATTGAGGCGTGGCTACGTGTCAAGAAAAAACCTTGTGGGTTTGATATAAAGTGCATCAGATCATAAAAAGAAACCAAAGAAGAAAAGAAAAAAAAAGAAAAAAAGAAGAGAGAAAAAATAACATAGAAGAAAAGAACATCCAAAAGACAACGACATTTATACATATACATGAGACCCTAGCTAATCCAGGATTTCCATCAACAAACTCCATTTTCTATTCCCTTTGCAGCACTTCTTTTTGCTGCTCCCTAATCTGGGGCCTCTTTAACTACTACTTCCTCTGAACTATCTGAGGGAGAAACATATCTCCCTTCCCAATATATACGAGAAATTTTTATTTTCTTTATTACGCATTTGTTAGTTCTTATTCTTTCCAAAAAGGGGTAAAGAAAGACTAAATGCTTATGTATGCCTATAGGAAGGAACATGGAAAGGAAGGGGGAGGAGAGAAAAAAAAAAAAAAAAAAAAAAAAACCCCAGAAAAGGGGGGGAAGGAAAACTGTAAAGGGAAAAATGTCTGGCATGGCCTATTCTATTGTTTATATCCAGATACATGCTTACCCACCCCTTATATCCTGCTTGAATATATATCCTTTATATTAGAAAAGAAGAAAAGAAAGAGAAGAAAAAAAAAAAAAAAAAAAAAAAAAAAGTATCTTGATTTTAAAGCAGCTTGACTAGATAAATTATGACAAATAAAGACAGGGAGTGGCACTTATTAAACACATTGTACAAGCCCTCTTTATCTTTGATAATTGGTCTCCTATGAAGTTAGTAGTGATGGGCGAATTTGCGCGTTTTTGACGCGTTTTTGACGCCGGCGCCCGTTTTTTGCGCCGGCGTCTGTTTTTTCGAAAAACTTTTTTGACGCAGACGAATTTTTGCCGCGAATTTTCACGGACGTTTCGCGCATTTATTCGCTGGCGGCGAAACGCGCAAATTCGCCGCAAATTCGCCCATCACTAAGTTAGCTGATAATTTCTGTGACCTTAATTTGCTGGAAACTAATTAACATTGTTGTGTTTATTATCATTGTTTTAATTGGGCTAAAACTGAAAGACTTGGTGAATCTGTCAAAAGAGCATTGGCTAGTTAGTGTGCTCGAAAGAAATAATCGTCTCAAAGACACGTTTTTGAAGCCTATGGTTAAAGAAAATAACAGATAAAAAAGATTTATAGTAGTTAGCTGAGAACTGTTTTAACTTTTAAAAACTTTAACAGTATGGGGTTTTCATCAAGAGTAGAAATCAGGGCAGCTTTAATACTCTGGTGGGCAGAGGGCAAATATTCAGTAGGTGCCTACAATTCCACCTACACAAAAAAAATCTTAATGGACTGATTAAGAGATATACACTCATATTAGAACATCTACTAAAATCCACAAATGGCACATTGTTTAAGACCATTGCTTGCAAATCTGTGGTCTAGGCTTTGACTGTGACCTTGGCACTATTTGCCAGTAGATATAAGTTGGTTAACTATACAATATCATAACCATATCATATCTTCTAGTCATGCTTGCTGCATTTTAATGGAATTATAATACAATGGGATGGCTAAAAAATATGCAATTAAGATACAATTAAAGTTGCAAAGTTTGCACAAGGTCTAATAACCAACAATAACCAAATCATATACCATTCCCTGGTCACCTATTTTAGTGTATATCATCTGATTGGTTGCTGTTAGGGAAGAGCAATTTTTTAAATCTGGTGTAATACAGTAAAAAAAATAAAAATTAAGTGGTTTAGACTGTGGTGAAAATGTTTGCAAATTCAATTTATGCTTTCTCTTGTGCATTTTGTTCCACCCTTAAATGACTAAATAAATGGCATCAATTTACCTTGGTCCAGATACAATACTTCTTTACAGAACTGTATTGAATTAGTTTGCTATGATCTTGTTTTCATTAAACTATGGAGACACTGATGTTACTTTAGTTGTGTTTATATACTATTATGGAAGCTATATATCTACTGTACATATCTAGATATGTATTTAGTCAATGATACACTTAAGTGTATTAAGTGTATTAATATTAAAATCCCTTAAATTCTGAAAATAAAACAATAAAATTTGCTTGGTACAACATCAAGTTGAGATCCATACAATTCATTTTCTAATCAGCTAGACGCCCCACATTTGGCAAAACACCAAATACTGTATCACTCTAATCTTTGAGAAAAGGCTGCAGTATTTATTATAAAAGCTACATAATAAACAGTCATTAATCACAGAGATGATACAGTCAGTCAACATTCAAGTCTCCCTTTCCACTTACTGACTACTATACCCAGGACTTTTTCCACCCCATAGTGGGAAGGGTGGAAAGGCCTGTCTGAATACCAGAGGAACTCTGGTGGGTCCCAGCCAACTACAATGCCCATGTGAGACCTAGATATCACATTTACAACTTTCTATATAAGTGTGGACTCTCTGGTGCCCCCTAGGATCGAACATTTCTGCTGTACATAAGTAGCACTATATATAAGCAAGCACATATAAACCTACATACATATACACATGATTTTAATCTCTGTTTTAACTGTTTGAAATGTTTCAATATCTCCATTCCTTCAACAATTTTCACAACTGTAGAATGCATGCTGCTGACAATTTACTAATACTTAACCAAAGATATTGACTTCATAAATGTATTATTCATTTATTAAATTATGTATTAATTTTTTGAAAAATGAGTCTTGCTAAGACCAAGATTCTACTAGGTCTTCAAGGACCAATGAATTATGCCAGCAAGGCCCAATACCTTATTTATTTTTCATCTCTCTAATCATATATGATCATTAATTATTACAGAGCAGTTTTTACTGCTTGATAAGCAGACTGAACATTGCTTAATAAACACATCAAAATAGCATTTGATTTTAGCTCCTTAAAAATTAATCCCCTAGTGCTTTATCTGAATTATTTATATATTGAAAATCGATTGTTAAAGGATCCCATGTGGTGAAAATAATTTATTTAGTGCTTCCCTTAGCATCTCCTCACTTATTGGCTGGATTCTTTGCTCTAAAAATTTAGTTATGCATCTAAAGTATCTTTGCCTCACTTTACTGATCTCTTTCTGATGCTATCTTGTATGGTAAAACTGTGTAAAATGTATAATCAAGCAGCAGAATTCTAAATGAATCGGATAAAAGTTAAGCGTTTGACTAATCAGACCAGGGATGACTTTGACGTATTTGGCCAGCTTAAATATACTGCAATATGTGGACAAACAACCCCTGTCGTATTTGTGACACACTATAAATCAATAAATCAACTGAAGTTCCAAATTGTGGAGATGGTTGAACCTAGACGTTGAGGAGGCAATAGACAAAAGGAATCATTAAATAAAGAGGCATCCTTTTTATCAGTTATTTGTTTTTATCTCTTTCAGATATATCTAATATGGACATTTTATGAAAAAAATAACCCTTATGTTATTGAGCACGTATATTTGAGATCCATATGGAAACCTTGTACACTCAATCAGTTTGTGATGACTTTGTTAACTGTTTCATGCATTAATGACCACTAGATGGTGAAAAGGGTATAAAGATGGTTCTTAATGTGTGTCAGCTTGATAAAAGGCCACATGGCCTGAAACGTTGCTGTAATGCCCTATGTTTGTAATTTTAATTGAAATTAACCTGTGGTGCTGTTCCAACTAACCATATTGTTTAGAGGGCATTTTTGGTAGCTTAAGCACAAAATGTCTCAATGTCCTAAATATATTGATATGGGTTGGGTGCAGAGGACCTTTATTTGTAGGAATTTTGTGCTCACAGCCTTGTTGCAACCCAGCTTAATGGTTTAATTATTATTGGTGAGCACAACTTTCCATTGTTGGTCGTGGAAAAATCATTTAACAATTTAAACATGAAGTTCTCATTAAACAAATTGAAAACACATTCTCCCTATTTGCTCCAGAAGCCAGTTAGGTTGCCTTTTATTTCTCCTATAATCTCACACCATAACTACAAGGACCACAGCAAGTTTCTCAGCAAACTTCTTTTTAATTATGTCTTCTGCAATACCGACTTCCCATTTAAATTCAGAATTATACTCCACACCGTTCTGTATCACTTGTCTCAAAACTGTTTCCAACCACAAATACTAATAACAAAAACAAATTGGATTGGTCAAACAGATGCACACAAGATGTCTCTCCAACAGAGACATCTTGAAATTCTAAACTTGGTACCCATATTTTCCTGTTTGTGTCACCCATTTGTTTACTTGGTCCTAACTTACAAACCTTTTATTAACTGCACATTGTGCATACTCTTCAACATACATTCATACAACCTCCCATCTCACCACCCATCATTACTCCAATCTTAAGGAAATGATCAAGGTCTCTCAAGGTATACCACCAATGCCTATAATCAGATTATTTCCTTTGTAATACTGGGCCACTAATGACTTAACAGAAAACTCTGAAAGCTTGTGCTGATACATATTGCTTTTTGCCTTCATTAGCAGTGTCTTTTATGGCACATATGTGGTAGCAGCCATAGAGCTATTGGCAATCATTTTTTGCAAGGCATTTAAAAACCCTTAGAAGATCACCGCTATGAAACATGCTTGAGAGCTTTCCTTGATGCTGCAAAATATTTTCTAACCTGGAACAAGATGATGAACTTAAAACACAGTTGGACAGAGATACAAAAAGTGGCATCAATAAATCAGACTACACTTGGAAAATTCCAGGTAAAAAGGTGAATTTATTTGTCCATAGTTAAAAGCATAATAATCCACAGAATAAAGATAATATAAAGAAGATAAAAAGCTAGAACATACAAACAACAATGAAAAGCCAAACACAACAGTTTCCTCTTCTTTGACTTCAACTATTCATCACAATAGGTCTGAAAAGAATGCCAAAGGTAACATGAAAAAATAACTTTCTGCTGTTCTTCAGAATAAAAGTAGTTACACAATGAAAGAAATCAAATGTTAGGTTGATAAAAATGAGGAATGGTATAGGAAAAAAGTAGTAGAGTGCACAGAGAAAAAAACATCCAAACAGAAAGTTGAAGGGAGAAACTGTTAGAATATTTCTAGCATTCTTTGCTAAAAGGTTTAATGACAATGAAATCAACAAATCCATCTTAAACCGCAGTAATATAAATGTGTTGGTTACTTCTGCTGTACTCAATCCCAAAAGCAATATTAGGTCTCAGCCTTGTATAAAGTACTTGACATGCATATGGACAGGGACAGGAGAACACATTTTCAATTTTCAGAGACTTATTAATTGAAACAAGCACTGCTGTCAAGTCTAACTATAGCAAGATTGCATTCTTTCTGGATGCAAAATCCCTTTTGTTATTTTATATACTGGTATGGGATCTCTTATCTGAAAGCCCATTATCCGACATTCTGAATTATGGGAAGCCCATCTCCTATACTGTCTATTTTATACAACTAATTCAAATGTAACATTTGAACTTAGATTTAAGGTATGGGGATCCAAATTATAGAAAATCCCTTGTCCAGAAAACCTCAGGTCCCAAGTATTCTGGATGATAACTATACTGTAATGTACAATTACCAAACCTTAGCAATGTTTTTTTTTATGGGTGATATTGAAAATTTGTTGCTCTTATTTAGAAAAGTGTCATTTTAGACTCACAAAGTAATAGTATCAGGAAGTACCGCTGGAATCAAAAGGCCCTTCACTACTGGCAAGCACATAATACTACTTTTATGCACCTCTTTTTGGCACACTCTAACAATAATGATGGTTTCCTCATTCTGAATGGCAGTTTTTTAAAGGTACAATGGTGTGTGTAGTAGAGAAATTTAAACAAATTACAAGAGGCCAACACAAACTCTTGAAGGTTTCATCTACATACTTCACCTATGTTTGTCTATATTTCTTGCACTCAGACAGTGGAGTAATCACGTAAGTGTTCCCTTTATAACTGACTAGGTAGTATAATACTTGAGATGGTGCAACTGATCAGAAACCTAGACACTGATTCAGAAATAGACAATTCAACTAAAGGAATAAATGTACATAATTTCATTGATAATGAAATGCTTGTGAAACAAGGGAAATTCTATTTAAAAATGTGGCTTCACAGAAGTTATTGTCGAAATGTATGGAAGTTATATACCAAATGGAAGTGTGTTGGGGGATTCCTTAATTGAGAAGTATCTGGGAATTTTTGTTCTAATTCCAGGCAATGTCATTATGTGGCTACTAAAGCAGATAAAGATGAAAACATAATTTTGCCTGGTACCCTGGTAAGGCCTCACTTTGACTATGCAGTGCAGTTTTGGACTCAAGTCTTTTAAGAAGCATATTGATGAGCCGGAAAGAGTGCAGAGACATGAAACTAAACTTTTTAGTGGGTTGTAAGATTTGGATTGTGAGGGTAAATTTTTGGCAAAGAGAAATGTGTCGGATTTGCCCAATACTAGATATTGGTATGTATAATTTATGTGTGTATATGTAAGGATATATAATTTATTTCTAATGTAATTAAATACATCTTTTCTGATTCCAATTCTTTTCTGTATGTCTTGGAGCCAACATTCTCCCTCTGCAGGGTTTCTTTTAAATAGATTAACTCTCCAACTTTTTTTTAATACTTCTACATCCCAGAATTTCAGCCCTTGGGTGTGTTTTCAATGTTCCTTTCAAATGTTTGGAGACGCTGCCCAGATCATTTCGCTAGCCTTAATTACTGATATGTTCATTTATCCTATCTCATAATTTTCCATTTGTTTTCCCACATGGATATTCCAGACAATAAATACCATTCTCAGATGTGAATTTGATGCACTGCTCTATTATCCTCTTCTCCCACCACTTTGGACATACATTTTTTTTGTGTATTTATAAACTGTGTCCAATGTGCAAGGATAAAATCCATTCCATTCTTTCAATTTTAGATTCAGTTAATCTTCCTTTTTTTTTTTAAAGACAATTTCTGTTTTTGCTAGGGGCATCAATTTTAAGACATTTTTTAAAAAGGTGGATATCCACAATAACTGTATGTCCTAGCCAGCAGCACAATTTTACCTTATTTATCAATAAAATAACTCAAAAAATTTGGTGAAGGATAAGACTTGATAAAATCATGAATTGATATTATACGAAACACAGTGCAGATCAAGATATCTTCCATTGACATCTACATGACCTCCACAGGTTTGAGATGGAGTATTTATGGATTCTGACTTTTAGCAGCCTCGGGTATAATAAATCTCGAAAACTTTGAGTTGTTTTTTTTCCACAAAAAATAACAATTTAGAGTGTTGTAATAGAAATTTAACTGAAGTTTTCAAGATATGGTTACATATTACATATGTACATATTACGTCTACATATATTGGGTAGACGCAAGGTCTAGTAGTAAAATCTGATGAAATTACCTTACAGCTTTTTGTGTAGACATCAAAATCTTTACTTTTCGTTTAATAGGCCCAAAGAATAGATATGTATATATCAGTAATTGTTAAGTATATGATAAAACAGGGTAATAGATCAAATAAAAGACATTCCTCTATAAATCTTTAAACAGCAGTAACTAACGTATCCATTAAGAACATAACTCTACTAGCTTTATTTGTTATGTTTTAATTAGTGATGGGCTAATTTGTCCCATTTTGCTTCGCCACGAACTTCGCTAATTTCTAGCGAAATTCGAGAAATTGCAAAGTGCAGATTTTGACAACGGTGAATTATTGCGCAAATTTTGCGAATTTATTAGTTGGCAGTAAAATGCAGAAATTTGCCGCAAATTCTCGCCTGGCTAATAAATTTGCCCATCACTATTTTTAAGTTGTTTTACTGTTTGCAAGCCTCAGTCAAAGTGTAAGAGTTTGTTCAAGGGCAGATTATACCATTTTGGCAGAGGTAAAGTGAGGGACATTAGTGATACAAAAGATAGAGACAATGAACTTAGTCTTCCGGAGACGAAAACCCTTGCTCTTGAGTGTACCCAGTAGCTGGGAAATGTGTTGTGGAAAAATAAAGTTTATGATCATCTGCCATCTATGGGATTTCTTCCAGTTCTGTTCCTGTTACAAGCTCATGACTTTCAGCTACTTGGTTTGAAGAAAATACTTATGCAACCTACACATATCTAGTATATACTTACATTAAATTATCTACCATACATCATAGTCAATCATTGACACCTTGTATAATGCTTGAACAACTATCCTAAAAACCATACATATAATAACCCACCTACCAGGCATGTTAATTTTAGATAAATAGGGATAGCCCTAACTATCCCTATTACGTGGTCTCTAGTAATGTGTGAGAAGCTATTGCTGTTGCGTCAGAATCCATGCAGATTAAAGTATTACTAATTAAAGTTTTCAGCAGGAAACAGCTTTTCTGGACAAAGAAATAGGACAATGAGAACTGGAGTTGCACAGCAGGCATTTTGCAGATTGATCCAGCGAAACATAGTAAGCAAGTAATTAACAGAGTTTATCTATTTATTCTGAGAAAAACAAATCTAGCCTGATGGATGAGATGTCTGGGGGTTGCCATCAACTGAAGGTACATTAATAGGTACAGAACAGGTAAGGCGATAATTGGAAACAGTCTGAGAATTACCTAGGGAGAAGCTGCTACAGAAATAGAGCTAGGTTCTGGACTGTGCTTAGATGGATTCCTGACAGTGAGTTTAAGCTGTTTAAACCAGACAACTGACAAGTTGAAACACTTGCGCAAAAACCTGTTCTCATTTATAATGACCTCTGACCCATTGTAGGGGCAACAGGTGGGTCATTGGAGATTGGATTACCTACTCTGTTTATCGTATTTTGCATCTGTTATTTAAAAATAGCTAGAATTTTATAAAGATAGTTGGATGTTTTTACATAAAGCATCACACAGCATGTGCAATGGATTAAACTTCCCTATGTGTTTATAAGCAACTCTTTTTTCTGATTTACTAAATGTCAAACTTTATTTTTGGGACATAATTTAATGCATTTGCTAATGTCTTTTTAATGTATTCTCATTTAAAAAAAACTAAAATAACAGCATTGTGGGCAATGTTGATTTTTTTACAGATGTGTTCTTGACTTTCTTGAAAAGTTTAAAGGCATGCAAAGATGCAAATATCACTACCGTTACAGCAATTAATTTTCATGGAACCATCAGACTAATTACACTTATACATGCAGCATAGCAATTTGTCTCTAGCGTTAGCAATCTGGGATAGCTTGAAGTGTCACTTCAGGATAACGCCGACTATATCTCAATTAGGTTTATATTATAGTGTATATGTAAAATTATATGTATAAAATGTTAGCTGAGTTAGTGAGGACAAAATAAAAATGCTGCTATTAATCTAAAATGAAATATAAGATTTAAATGAATGTTAAAAGGTAATAAAAGCAGCATAAACATAAAATCAGTATGCTTATGAATTAGTGTACGACATAAAACTCATCAAGCATGTATTTAGCTGTGTTCCAACAAAGTAAAACATTTTATATGATACCAGGAGTGGTGCTCTAATAAGCACATACCAGTTGTATTGGAAGCTTTTAAAAAACATAAAGATGACCAAAATTCATCCTTTTACAAATAAATTAAAAAAAAATCCCAAAGATTTATATGTTTGATAAAGTTGAAGAAATTAGGATAAATGTTAAACAGCTGTGTAATGGTTATAATCTGGGCTGCAAATAAATAAGGATTTTTAGAGGTGTATTTATGAAATGATAAACTTTGGCACTGACACTTTCACCAACACTTTCTCCTAGAACTAATGGACAGTGCCAATCCCTGTCTGTGCTCATGAATTACATGCAATTGCACAGCTTGATACAAGGGAACCATCGAATTACCTCCAGTTTGTACATTATGGTAGTTCCAGGGTTACACTAGCAGGGTCTGTCAATATCAACTTAGTTGCCATTATTAATACTGGCACATTGACTCACCTGAAGTGACACCAGAAATGAGTCTTACTATTAGCAAATTAATTAACTGTGGAATTGTAGAAGCCATTCTAATTAATCTTATATGTTTAATCAGGAAAGTTATACTCTGTGGAAATAGTAAATAAACCAGGTAACATTTATACCATCCAGATTACAACATCAAGATTATCAATTCCAAATGTACAAAATGTAGCTCCCATAAAATACTTTAATCCTCATATTGCCACACTTGATTTTAAAATGAAAATGAAAATGAAAATGAAAAATTAGATCATACAGTGGTTATTGACCCATAATTGGTATGTTTTGCAAGGTCACTTCATAAATAACATGTATTGTAATAACATGAATTTAGTTAATATGTGCAAAAAATAAAAACATTCCAAATAAAATAAAATAATACATTGAATAATACATTTAAATACTAAGGAAATTAGTTTAAATTCAATTCATTTTGTACCTGATAGTAGGAAAATGTTGAACTTTATGATACAAAATACATAATTTAGACTATTTATAAACTTCGACTTGAACATGGGCTGCAATTAGACTGTAACACATAAGAATGCCTATGTTGCATAAAAATTCCTTTGTAAGTGATTTCAATTTTGAAATTCAGAAAAAGGAAACACTGTAAGGATTTGCTTACACAGGCAATTCGTCACATCAAACAGCTCATAGGCTCTCAAATTGCAAGTAGAACAAAAGTTATACATATTAATGAAATGGAAACATCATAGAAAAAGCTTAAGGCTCTACTACACTGCAAAGTCATTAAACAAATACAACAACAATACCAATACAAACAATTGGTGCAAGCCACCTATAAAATGGTTAGCACTGTCAGGTAGGCATGTCTAAAATTATTAATGCAGCACTGGGGCTTTCGCTCCATTACCTGTGGTGTCTCAATCTTGACTCTCCCTGAACTTAAACACTTATAGTCCAGCATGTTCATGCCCGACATCAATCATAGTTCCATGTAGAAGCAACCAGAACCCACCTGGTAACTTTCGTAAGCCATGAAAATACCAACATAAGCAATGTTTGGACTTTATTATAGTAATATCCATAGGCTAGCTACACTGTTATAGTCATAATAGACAGTAAATCCATATCCACCACGAGTTGTGAAAAATATTATTTTATGAAAGTACAGATCAGCCTGTTTTAAATAGACAAACTGTAAAATATAATTTTCTGAAAAACATCTATCTATCATCTATCTATCTCTCTATCTATCATCCATCCATTTCAATTCAATATAACATTTTACTTTAAACAATACCAACTCTTTATCATACAAAGTGTAAACAAATTGTTATAACACTGAGTTCCCTACTTTCCCAATAGGGAACAAAAAAAGACCCTCAATCCTAAGGAGACAGTTTAACAAAATGACCCAGTTTATTGCTTCAGGGAAAAAATACACCTCCAATGTAATACTTACAAAATGACCATTGGGAAAATACAATCAACAACACAACCTGTCAGGTTATAAAACATGAAGTAGTTTAACTACTTTGATCCATTTTTTTTATTTCAAATGCAGAAAATAAAGTGAAACAGAATTTTTCATTCTACGTATGTATTTTAGGAAAATTTTATAGGTGAAAAAAACATGGTTGTTATTGGATACCAGTCGGATAACAATCTGTGCAAATGGGCGTTTTTTAAACAAAAATTCTGTATTTTTACAGAATTAAGGGTTAAGTAGATGATTAATTTGCACTCATGTGCCTTGTTTACATTAATAGATATGACAGGATGCAAAAGGACTGGTCCATTGTCTCACCCAAACATGAAATGATGTTTGTTTGGCCTGATATCAGAAAACACAGTTGTCTGACCAAGTTTGGCATTATATTAGTGTGCTGGTGTTTCATTGTCTTACTGCAACAAACATAATCAACATACATGTAACACCTATTTGGGCTATACGGGGGTTAATTCGCCAGCTAGTGCACTAGAGCATGGGTTACACGTGACTCTAACACTTCAGGCTAGGGCCTTCGCTATATGGAAGATTAAAGGTGTGGCTACTGTGCAAATCAATAAAAGACTTTGGCGCCAGGAGGTTCTTAATAAAACAGGAACAAGGTTTATTACTTTGCACGAAGCAAGTGACCACAGGTTTAGTACTCACATCACAGTGAATCAGAGGAAAGTGCGCAGGCACACATCATGCAGTTTACACAGGCTGACACTCCCTTAGGACAGACTTGACAGGCATCCCACTTCACCTCTGCAAACATATTCCAGTAATAGTCTCTGGTCAACCTCTGGGCAATCACTCTCTCCTGATTCCCTCTCCGCTGGGATCCCTATACTACAGGCAATATGGCCTGGGAGAGATACCTCCAAACTATCACTCCTATGTTGGAGCTCAGAACTGCTCTTTTTAGCTCAACCCTGACTATCTTACACTCCTAGAGCGTACTAGTACTGGGAGCTACACCTGCGACTTTCTATTCCTGGTTCACGGGGTACCTGGTATCCAACTTGGACACATTGCCTTCTTCTGGGCCTTCTGTACAAAGTTCCCCTGAGCACACCCAGCTGGATCACCATCCAGAGGCGAAAGAGGAAGAGGCCACTCCTTACACACACTATAGTGCAGTGTGGCAGGAAGCTGTCACACCTTTCCTGGCAGATCACTCTAAGAAAAAGGTGGGGGCCTTAAAGCTGCAGGGCAGATTAACCCGTAGGGGCCCCTACATAAACATGACCATACACAAACACGGATTTGTCCTTCCACAGGGCATGTATCAGAGAAGTACTGTGTGAAGCATTTTCCCCATGATTCCAGCATTATTGGGGGATTGCAAACTGAGCATATTTATGTATTTGAGCACAAAATATTTCCTCCTTTCGTAAAAACATGCAATATGCTGATCTTTCTCAGTTGTTCTTGAATTGTATCATTTTTGGCTCACAAATGCATGCCATGCAATACACTAGGGGGCCGATTCACTAAGCTCGAGTGAAGGATTCGAATGAAAAATACTTCGAATTTCGAAGTATTTTTTGGGTACTTCGACCATCGAATGGGCTACTTCGACCTTCGACTACGACCTTCGACTTCGATTCGAACGTTTCGAACGAAAAATCGTTAGACTATTCGACCATTCGATAGTCAAAGTACTTTCCCTTTAAAAAAAAACTTCGACCCCCTACTTCGGCAGATAAAACCTACCGAAGTCAATGTTAGCCTATGGGGAAGGTCCCCATAGGTTTGCTAACCTTTTTTTGATCGAAGGATTTTCCTTCGATCGTTGGATTAAAATCCTTCGAATCGAACGAAAAATCCTTCGATCGATCGAACGAACGTTTAGCGCTAAATCAAAAGTCGAAGGATTTCAATTCGAGGGTCGAATTTCGAAGTATTTTAACTTCGAAATTCGACCCTTAGTGAATCTGCCCCTAAGTGCAAGTTGTTTTCAGAATATTACCACTTGTGTGTTCCGTAACCAAAGCCGATATCATGGACTTTTTTCAGAGCCAGTGAAGAAACTTCCCAATACCTGAAAGTATGTACATATTTTGCTGTGCCTTCTTTAATGTTTTTCTGTTTTATTGAGTCAAATAGATAAGTTAGCTTTGGCAATGGCAAGCAATACTTAATGCAAAATTAAATAAAGGTGCTGCAAAAATAGTATATTTATTCAATGCTTAACAGTGCATGAATGAAATTCATGAATTCCCTTGTTGTGTTACAGGATTTGTGCATATAACAATGCACTTGTTATTACTATATAGTATATTATTGCTATATCAGTGCTCTTTTTTGAAAAGCACTGAAAAATAGGATAACATCCATAATTACAATGATTTTGTTTGTGCACAGATCTGTACATCTGTGGAAAGATACAAAATGTTTCCATTGACAAAATACCTGAAACCTTTTTCTTCACCAGGACAGGATTTTATATATGTTTACTGTAATACCTTATCACCCTATTTATGCATGTTTTGCACAATCTGTCTAGAGACATCTGTCTAGGAATTGTTAAAAATGACCGAAGAGCCCATTGGAGTAGGTTGTGGAATGTATCTATAACATAACTATCAAGCCTAAGTAAACCAAGGGGTCCAATGACATGAAGGACCGAGTAGGCAAATAGAGCTTGATGGAGTTAGGAGGGCATACCCCCAATCCTTCCCCAATTTGTGGAGACTGGAGATTGGCCAGTTTAGATTGACCAGACATTGACAGGTGGGGTGAAGGATTACACAAGGAGACATAAGACTATCTCTTCATTTAATTCTCAACAGCGAGAGGAGCAGCAGCTTGCAATGTCCCAACCTTCCTTACTTTGTGTCGGGTGCATTTGTTGGTGAAGGATACCTTTACTCGGACCCCAGGAAAAGTAAAGGTAAATAGGGTAAGTAGCTTTGTAGGCATGTGTGCAAGGACCAAGTTCCTTTAATGAATAGCCTCAATAAACAGTTGCGTGCCTTTTAGTGAAATCTCATTTGTGGCTGTTTTTGTAAGCATTCACACTACCTACACATAACTGACCTGTTATGTATTTAGCAAATTACCCAAGAGTGGGAAAAGACTGAATGCTTTATATTTTATACCAGCGACCCATGTTGTTACTGAAAAATGTCCTTATACACCATGTAACTGTTAAAAAGATATGACGTACTATAAAAATTGTCAATATAACAAACAATTTCTGCAAAATTTCTTTCTTTTGCATATTTTGTTTTTAATTGCTGCTTATGTTATCCTTCCCCAATATTTTGTGCCACTCCAACCTGTGAAAACCAGGGAACAGGAACAGCCTTTTTATAAGGCGCTCCAAATTCACAGGCAAGGTTTCACAAATTTACATGTGCAGCAAAATCTACAGCCATAACCATTCTCATCATTGCTACATTATTTCAATTCTCTCCCTTTACACCACCAAATATGAGATTGAATTGTTGACCTTTTTTTCATTATACAAAGCAAAATTGTTTACTTTCTTATTACCATAAATTGTTAACTACAACTATTGCATTTTACAGACTCCTGCATTTAGTAGACATTTAGTGACAGTGGTATACTGTGCAACGTAACATTATATTCTAATAGTGTACTGCTATTCTATAATTGCCCCTTAATTAAAATGTCTTGTTGTTAATGCCCCATGCTGGGAATGTTGAAAAATGGTAGTCAATTGAGAGTTAAAGGAATTTTGTATTGAAATGATGAGACATTGAAACTATGATAAACAAGATCACAAATCTCATAATAGATGAATTTAAAAAATAATTGAAGCCACGTTTAGACAGAGGATAGTGATGCAAGTTTGGATCACATAAAGGCTAAAGAGTACTAGAGTGCTAAAAGGGCAATCTTCTGTGCAGATTACTAAATTGGCAAGTACATGTCTGCCACAGTGGAAGCTGTAAGGACAGTTTCTAGTAGCCCAATATCAGATGGGATGGGAGACACTGATAGAATGAGTGGCTCATTTACAAATATTTTCACATTAATAACCCTTACTCCTCAAAACATTCCACCAACTAGTCAGTCCTGCCTTTCTACATTGGGACTAATGGGAGCTAGTCGCAACCCTTAGTCCAGCTATAGGAATTTGAATCTGTTTTTAAGGGAACTGTCTCACATTATTCCAAATTAAGTTGTAATGAATTTTGGTTTTATAAGCGGCACAATGGTTTTTACTTTTATGTTTTAGTACCAACTGACAAGAAATTACTTTCTGCCATTTGCCATATAACCATCTGAACTGGCGTGCTGCATTTGAGTGGGGGAGTCAGCAGACTTATCTCGAATCCGATCTGTTATTTTGTTGCTAGAGTGATTAGTTGTTGGACCTTTGGGTGTGCTGGTGCATATTCTGACAAACTTGTCTCCATTGTTATGGATTGTATAGTTTTGTATTGTATTGTATTGTAGCGTTAGAGTCTTTTTAACAAACCTTCAAGGATCAAACTACTCAAATTCTGCTAAACCATGAGATAAATGAGGTGGGTTACTCAAGGCATTTAAAGCAGGCTTTTCTGCTTTTTCATATCTTCACTAAAACTGTTGTTGCAATTAACTTATTAGGAAGTGGAGTGACACCTTTCTTCGATAGAAAAATGATAATACAGTAATAATGTCTGGTAAAGAAAGAGAGAAAAAGTAAAATAGTGAGGTAAAAAAAGATTTAGTTAAACTACAATTAAAAACTTAAGATACAATAAACTAAAAATTCAAAACAAAACAGAAAAGTGCATTAATTCTACAGGCAGCTGCTTTTATATGTGATAGCAAATCATGAAATCGATGGGGTTTTGGAGAGTACTTACTGTTTTTGACGTAAACATTTGTTATATCATATAACATATCAGTATCTACATGATATGTCATATGGTAGCCAGCGTAAGACATTCACTTATCTACTGTATGTGTGATGTTAACTTGTTTGAAATGCCATAACTATTTATGACTAATTATGACAACCATGGATTCTTTAAGAAAATAAAGGTTTATTTTTACACTTCTGTTTGTTTTTTTTATGGACTTGAGAGTTTGAGTTCCCCTCTCACATATTATTCCTTCAGAAAAAAAAAAACTAATATATATTTAACATCTGACAGTTCTACACGACAAGGGGACTCCTCAATTTGACCCTTCGCCTTGAGCTATCCCACTGAACCTCATTATTATATACCTTAATGAAAACAGGAG
Organism: Xenopus laevis; assembly: GCF_017654675.1. Classification (NCBI taxonomy): domain Eukaryota; kingdom Metazoa; phylum Chordata; class Amphibia; order Anura; family Pipidae; genus Xenopus; species Xenopus laevis. The sequence continues at coordinate 70,228,635 of NC_054372.1, read as the reverse complement.
ACAGAGATGGGTGTAAAATGACCACAGCATTTATTCACATTTTATAAAATAAATAGGATCTTGTCAACCTAACCCAAGGCAATATTCTAAAGCCAGAATTTAACAAGAGATCACTACTATGCTGTGCCGCCAAAACAAGAGAAGTGATGATATCAAATCCAAGCAGGCTGCCCCCTAGCACAAGCAGTTTTTAAACTTACCTGTGCAATACTCTAGCAAGGTCCTACCACCACAACAAGCCCAACTGAAAACCTTCAGTTGTGCTCGCCCCCACCATACCTTAATATTAATTTCTTAATAAATAATAACATAGAAAATGAATTAAAAACACAAATAGTCATAAAACATACAAACAATGTTGATGTATTAAACAAACCGTACCACAGGATGAAATGAAATTGGCCAATAAGCTTATGATATACATATTTTTATTATTCAAGTGTTTACAAAACATAAATATATACCTTTTTAAATACTTTAAAATAATTAATGACTGTGTGCAACTGCCTGCAAAGCCAGCCACCTTCCTCTGGATGATTATTGCTTGGGCAAGTTAAAGACATGCAAACTTACTAGTAGGTTGCCTGTCATGTAAAACATTTCACTTGGAAATTGTAGCATTATCATGCTACAAATTACGATTTACTGTGGTAGATTAGGATGCTCACACAGACATTCAAAGGCAATTTTATTTCATCCTGGATGCCAAACTTTTTTTCTTTTATTAATAATGGAGTGATGGTTGACCTGCCCCATCTGCTCCAGAGGCCCTAAGCTTCATGTGCCCAGCTCAGAGGGTAAAGTGACTAAGCCACCTTGCTGTGTTGCTTCCCTAGAAGTCCCCCACTCTGTAGTTGCCTCCATCCAGCCACAAGTGTGTCCAGCTCAGAAGGCCCAGCATAAAGTGTGAGGTCAACCAACCCCTTTCCCATTCTACTTCCTTAGCAACCCATCCCAACTATAGAGACCTCCCTCCAGCCCTCCAAGTGCTCAGTTTAGAGGGCCCAACTTAGAGGGTAAGGTGTTCCAACTACTTTGCCTAAAGTCTTGATATTATGGTCACTGTAGTGACAATTAATCATAAAGAATACTGATTACCCTGATTATTTCTCGCTTGTGTGTTTACTCTCATTCCCCCCCCCCATATAACCCGAGCTTTCCCAGTACCCTGTGAACTAAAACCTATCTAGGGGTTCCCTATAAGTGTGGTAGTAACCATAAGTGCAAAAGTATTTCTGGTAGTAAGATGCTCATTGTAACAAATTTCCAGCTATGCATTCATTTGACCATAGATGTGGCCTCAAAATGTGTTGGCTGTCTATATTACAGTACCTGTTACCCATGGTAGTATCACATATGCAGGACCCGTAGTACTAGGCAACCAGCTGCCTGTGCCCTTCAGCTTGGTGGGTAAGCCCAATTGTATGCTTCGACCCAGGTATCTCAATGACCCACCATGGGCTACTGTGACATACTGTATGCAGGAACCAGGGAGCACTTGCAGGATTCATCGTACCAACCACCAGCCGCATATGCCCTGCAGCTTGGTGGGTACGCCCGATTGTATGCTTTGACCCAGGTATCACACCATAACACCTCCCAGAGATCAACACTCTAGAGAGGAAATATACAACCACGAGCCATTGAAACACATTTATGCAACACTTGGATCCACTGTTCAAGCCAGCAGCCCCTTGTTTTCTCCAGCATGGTGGGTACGCCAAATAGCATGGTGGGTATGCCAGATTTCATGCTTTGACCCAGTTATTTTGATGTAACATACCACCTCCCAGAGAGGAAACATCCAACCATGGGCCACTGTTACACATGCATGATCCATGCAACACTTGCAGGATCCACTTTACCAGCCACCAGCCCCTTGTGTTCTCCAGCACAGCCCTTCCACGATGTGGAGCCCTGCTCTCTGGCAGCCCTTCCATGATGTGGAGCCCTGTGATCCGGCAGCCCTTTCACGCTGTGGAGCCCCACGCTCCAACTTCTTTCTGCCCAGACAAAGATCAAAACTAGGCTCTGAAAATAAAGGCTAGCATTGTGCTACATGTGATTTTGCCCATCTCTAACCTAGACCAGTATAATCTGGCTGCTGGTCATTTGGATCCCTTGTGATGCAGCCCCTAGGCTTATAACTCTAGGACTTTCCTTTCCTTTTTAAGATACACAATCCCCCATATGTAATATAACATACTGTTTGCCCAGGAGCAGTAACCAATAAGATGTTCATTTTTAAACAAATCACCAGTAGATATTACCTGCTGATTGGTTGCTGTAGGCAGGGTCGGACTGGGCCGGTGGGACACCAAGATAAAACCCAAAGGACCCTGGTCCCTGCATTCCCTCTCCTTACCTCCCTCCCTGACACCAGTCGCACTGACGTGCCATAAAAATTATGCGAACAAGTGTGTGGGGAGGGGCCGGGCGGCACCAAGAGAGGACTTTACGGCTGAGGGGATTGGTGTGGGGATCCCTGAGGCGGCAGGCCCGATGGGCCCCCAGTACGAGGCTAGCTGTAGGTTACTGCACCAGTGCAAACTTAATGCCTTTTATTACATAACTTCATATGTATGTCTATTAATTTAATGAACTTTGAAATGATGAAAAGAAAGGTATAAACCAAAGTTGGTTTTTGTATAAGAGTATTTTGTAAACTTCTAGCTTACTGGCAATGCTTTTGTATCTCTTTCTTTATTTGTTGTTATAAACAGCATCAGTCTTTTGTCATCTGCTGGAAGATTTAATACATACTGTACTTTCTGCTTTAAATGGAATTCTCAGGGATAGAGATGAGGGATCATAACATTTGATGCATTTTCTTAGACACTCTTTTTCAGTGGGTGTTTTTCTTTTCTATTTCTGCCTCATCCAGTCTTACTAGACCTGCAGTTTTTTTAACCTTTAAATTTTTCTTTTTCTTTTGTATTTTTCATAGATGGGGAATGTGGTTCTGACAAAGTCAGTTCTTATTCATTTTGGCAATGTCAGTACAATGATAATTTCGTGCCAAATATAATTTTTTTTAACAACATTAAAATTTCATAGAGCAAGCTTAATTTCTAAAGAATGAGTAGCAACCATTTCTATCTGTAAAGCAGCCTCTAACATTCAGCTTTACAGAACACCTATTATAATTCTATTATTTTATTTATTCTTTTTTTAACAAGCTTGTTTCTATTTTTTTTTCTAGCTAACAGGCAGACATTATCCTTTCTTATTCTTTTATTTACTTTGCAAAGAATCTTTAGGGACAAACATAGTTTGAGTTAAAATGTTTAAATATGTTTGACTGAGTGGTTGTCACCTTTTCACAACAAATCACAGGAATGTTGGCAATTATTCCCACTCATTCCTTTTATTTACAATAATATCTAAGCCCTGCATTCTTGGGTGTGTAATTAGGATGAAAATTCTTTTTTATAGTGTGGAGAGGAATCATATAAAACATGTATTATAGTCCTGGCACTAATATTACAATAATCTTTAGATACTGGGCTATATATTGTAAATAGTTTTTCCGTTTTCAGATCTTTTGCTCTAATATGGTTTTGTGTACTAAAACAATACCTTTATGTGAGCTTCACATTATAGTGCTCATTCTTTACTGGAAAGGCAGTGTGCAAAGTCCAAAAAATGGGCACAATTCATATTTTTTTTTGCACTATGCATCCTGCCTAACTGAATTGTCATAGGGCTTTGTGCTCCATTACTATAAACAGAGATGCACCAATAAATATATATGGCTGCACATGGCAATGCTATATTTGTGAGCAGGGGATGGGGAAGGGGGAGTGGGGATGACAGATGCCGCCTTTCCTGTCCCCATCTGTCCCCTAACTTCTGCATCTTGTATGTTAGACACAGATTACAACAAGGCTATGTACTGTGTACATAGCTGATGCTGTGAAAGGTGCAGAGCCAAGGCCCATCTGCTTTAATGAAAAGTCACCTGCGCTAAAGCACATGCGGAACTTCGTTTTCCGAAGTCGCCTGACGTTTCCTCGTGAGGCAACTTCGGGCGGCTTCGGAAAATGAAGCGTCGCGTGTGCTTTAGCGCAGGCGACTTTTCATTATAGCAGATGGGAAGACACGCAAAGGCAGTTCGGGGAGGTTGTCACCCAGAAGAAGAGGCGATTAGTCACCAGCCAACTGAATCTCACCTGAATCTCCTCGTGTGGACTAACCCTAAGAGATAGAAAAGACCTGGACTTATGCTGAATTATGGTGTAGTTGCCACTACATTACATGATTAAGAGATATTCTTGTTTGCTCTTCTTCTTTATCTACATTGTGCAAGGTATCAACATATTTTCCTTCTCATATAACATTAATTTGAAATGTTCAGTATGTCAAACAGAGAGCACTTATTTTCATTGTATGTCAAGGGAGTCGTGTAAGTGAGAAGTGAAGGACAGCAACACATTTTCCTTAATTGAAACTCAAGCAGGATAGACGTCATGGTGACATATCTGTCGGTAGGATATTCTGCCATGTAGGTTAAAAGCAATATGTTAGCATTTAGTAGTAAAATATGTGTTTACACTTCTCTTCGGGCTTTAAAGAACAACTGATATCAATGGAAGATGTTCTGTGATTTTAATGAAAGGAATTATCAGTTAATGAAAAGAATTATCATTTCATGCACAATTCAAGACATTAGCGTATTAAATTAGACATTGCAGAAATTAGGAAAACTGTAGAGTGTCAGAGGATAGTCTAAGATACCAAATGGGATGTACTGTATGTGCTAAAAATATATTTACAAGATAATCAGGTACAACTGTAGCTGCAATTTCTCTCCTATAGCCTATATGATGATGACTATGAGGTGGAACAGGAAGTACCACATAAACATGGGCTCTAGGAAAGGAACTTGAAATCCAGCACTGACACAAAAAGGGCTGGCCCTATGTCACTGGAACACAGTTTGTATATTTTATAGTTTGCACCAGTGAACATTATGGGGGTTATTTACTAAACGCCAGTCTGGCTTTTTGGGGCAAAGCAATTTTTTTTCTGTTTTTTTTTTTAAAATCTATTTTTTTGGAGATTTATTAAAGCTTTATGCAGCAAAAATACCGAATTCGGAAATGCATCATCTCATCTCAAGTTTGTGTATATGTCAATGGCAGAGGTCCCTGTGGTATGCGCTGGAATTAGTCCGAAAATCTGACCTTTTCAGGCTCTTCAGCAAAAGTTCGGCCTTTTCAGGAAAAGGCCCGAAAAAATCGTATGGTTAGGGTAAAAAACTCGGGTTTTTGTTTAGTTTTATCAATTTTTTATTCAAACTGATTAAATCGAGCTTTTTATTTAAAAACACATTTTTGTATTACACAAATATGCTACCTTTAATTGTGTCTTAGAACTGCTTTCTGTACAATTAAAAACATGAAATGAAATAATTGTTTAAAGAATGAATAAATATTACATTGAAATATAATTTTTGGTCTTATCCCTTTTCTCTCTAGATGCCATATTACACCCTTTTATGCACTGTTATCCCTGTGGATCTATACATAACTCAAAATATCTTGTAAGATGTTTTGTAAGAATTTACCGTTATAGTTTTCTGCAGTGGTTAACTGGAACATCTATTTTTAGCATAGCTTTTGCTAGCCAATGTGATAAAATTCAAATTGTTACATTAACAATTAAAAAATGTGATGTAACGGTGATACGTTTATTGACTGCTTATGATGGTAATCAATGCAAACTTTCAGAACATTATCTTTAAAAAACAATTGTAATGATCTAACAGCTTGCAATGATTATTATATACATTAGACAGTAAAGGTACTACTTTTATATCATATTTACATTTTACACTTAAAAATGTTTTTAAGAACAAGGACAATTTATTTTATCCCAACAACAAACAACCCTCGCTGAATTATAGGATACAGCTAATGAATCACAGGGTGCAAAGTACATAATGACAGTAACAGGTACAATGATAATTATAATAACAGAAAGAAGCCTTCAGCATGTATGCCATGGATTACATAAATCTTGTTTACCCTTTAGCTAAAGCTGTTTTGATCAACAGATAAGAGCTCAGCTATTGTAAATGTTCTACCAGATACAGTGAATTTCCATTGATGTTATGTGGACTTGAAGTAATACGCTTTGTAAAGACAAGTAATAAGATTTATTTTGTGCTGTAGTGCATTTCATTCAACATTCATCTTGCTGCACATTATCGCTGTATTCACATGAGTACAGGTACAGTATGTACCTCAGACTCAAAAACAGAATGGGATAAATCAATTTGCTATTGATACTTGTAAGAGCATTTGTACTGTGGAAGGTTGTAATCACTATATTGTGTATTTGCCTGAACACATTTTCCTGTCTTCCATCAGCCTAAAATTCATTTAGAGTTTCTTTATCCTCATTTGCACTTCAATTTTAAATAGTTTAGGGGGCTTGTGACAAGTTCCAAATGTTTTAAACTGTGTGGTTGATCATTTTAAATTACATATTACATATTGTCCACCTTGAGCTGTATTGTTCTTGGAAACTGCAAAAAAGCAAAAACTGTAAAGTCAGAACAGCCATTATTGGTATTATTTGTGTCCTCTGTTCACTAACCTCTTGATTTTTATGGTATACTAAATGGCTTGGATTATGAGACCGTGTGCCTATATACTTTTCCCTTTTTAGTGTAAAATGTAAAATTTGTCTCATCTTGTGAAAATATTTCAGTTGAGGTATGATAAAACCAACAATGCAGTTATTTATCATTACATCCGTCATTACAGCTCATGGGAATACTATTGCACATAGCCAGCTTTAAACTGTGTGATGGACAGCTCTGCATTTTTAAAGCCTTTAAGTAGCAGTAGCAGAATTTTGCATTTAATTTGCACTCAGTGCCAGATAATAAACTTTTTATGCTTGTTAAACTTGTTATGCTCTTTCACTTTAGGGGCATTTATTGAAGGAAATCTTTAGTATACCTAGGAAACGATACATCATTTTATTTCAGGACAACCTGCACTTTTTAAATTTGAGCTTTTGTGTATTTCTACTTTTGGAATAAAAGGGGTCCACTGAACAGTTTGATACGCATTGTGGATAGGAGACATTTAGAGACTCCAAAATGAAATTAGTCCTGTAGGTATCTTCAACCACTGAAAAATCAACACATTTGCTTATTCTATGTAGAGCCACAAAAAAATAAGTTCACCTCATAAATGTATGTAAAGTATATGTAGGGACCCATATGGGTTAAATTGCCCCTATGCCTTTAAATCTATACCCTTCCTCATTTCTCCCTAGTTACTAGGCATAACCTATGTATCTAGTTAGTTATTTACATAACCAGTGTTATTGGCCAAGGGATGTAATGACCACTTCCTACCACACTTCAATATACAGTAGTGTGTGGAAAGGGGTGGATCTTCCTCTTTGGCTGCTGGATTCCTTACCTGCTGGTTGTTCTCATTGAGCCTGGGTACACCAAGGCCCAGTAAAGCCACCGCCCTAAAGGGACCTGTACCTTTAGTGACTAAGTCGGGATCAGGGAACCCCGTGAACGAGGTTTAGCACCACAGTGGATAGGGTGTCAGGCTTAGACTCCTTCTCCCTGACCATTCCACTGGGTGGGATCCGGACCACTTTGAGGTATATCTGCCTGACGGAATTGATATACTCTTTGACTACAATGCCTTATGGGAGTCAGATTCTCTATGCTGTGTCATCTGCCTGTTCTGCCATATGTGATGTACATCTGCTAACACCTCCTGTTATGTGAGTAAAACCTGTGGTCATTGTCTTGGACTAATAAACCATCCTTTTTGTTTTACTATAAGAACCTCCTGGCGTCCAATCATTCCTATTTTGCTATACAGTAGCCTGAGAGTTGTAGTTCTACTACACCCTTATGGGAGACTTCCACTTAGCGAAGGCCCTGATCCTGATGTGTGAGTGGCAATGTAACCCATGCTCATGTCACTAGCTGGACAGCCCAGATTAGCTTTACATACACATTTGTGCAAATCCAAAATGTGTAACTATGCCTTTCTACTCCAAGCTAAAAAAAGTCAGAAAGCTTTCCATAAACAGTTTTGATAAAATGTCTTAAAAAATAACCCCAATGCTTGCTCATTCCAGCATATTACCTCCCATTTGTCATTAGGTTCCCAGATAAAACATCCTAAATATAAATGGCAAGAGTTCAACAAATAGTTTGATGCCCAGTATCTAGCATTTATTGAACTTCAAACTATATATATTTCATGGCATATATATAGTGAATAAAGTACCCCCTCTTGTAAAATATAAGGATATTATAAGTTACCGAGGAGTTTCACGACCATATAAAAACACGAGGCCGAAGGCCGAGTGTTTTTATACAGGTCATGGAACTCCGAGGTAACTTCTAATATCCTCATATTTTACAACTGGGGGTACTTTATTTATTATAATACACAAATTTTAGTGAGTCATGTGACAGAAATGACATCAGAACTCACCGTTTATAAGGATATAATTTACAGGATATTCATGGCTTTTGTGTATTATATTTATATATATTTCTACTACTAAAATAGTACAGAAGATAGAAGATTATGAAGAATTATCTCAAATATTACTCTTGCTAAGCTACGTTACTGTGAGTATGCTATGAAAAGACTGTCTACAACAACCTTTACCTTACTCAAGGGGTACCCGTGCCCTGACTTCACTTAGGTTTTCGGTAACCCTGTGGCTCAAAGCTTGGCACTGGCCTTTTCTGCATCACTCTCCTGTTTATTCAATCATGGTAATTGAGGGAGACTTGTGTTTCCTTCCATTGTATAAAGTAAGGACAGGATCTAGTCAAACTACCCCTGGCCCTCCCATAGTGCAACAGTTGCATAATTTATAGGTTTATAATAAATGAATGACATTTTCTTTCCATAGCATCAACCTGTCCAAGGCAAGGTCCATAGTTACTTCTGCAAACAATGAAAACTTTATGACCCAGATAATCTCTTGTTAACCCAAAAATTTTGTAGTACTTATGTTATTGAAATACCCTCTACCTTGTTTATATTAGTGTATACAAACTTTTTAATTCTTGTACATTGACAAGTTTATTTTATAATGAGATATTTTACTTCAATACATTATACAACAAAGTAAAATAATATACTTTAAAAAAAATGCATTTGCAATGTCTGACATTTTTCCAGGAATGAATTTTCCTAGAGTTATTTTAGATACAGGATTAAGCACTAGTAAATTGGTCCATGGAGACACTATTATGCTTCCTTTTTTGATGCCTTTAATTCTAGGTAATGCTGAGCTGTAAAGCAGAGATGTATATTGCAACATAAAGAGGATAGATACAACACTGAATGTTAGAGCAGGAGTAAAAGATTTTTTAAAGTGCTTATTATGTTTTCTTTATAATGTAAATTAGTGGGTTATAAATGCAGGATGAAAAGAAAATGTGCAGCTGTATAGTAAAAGTCAAATATCTCTTATTAATAATAATATTAATAATATGTACATATTGTGACAGGGTGTCACAATGTTTAGCAGAGAAAGTGCTGGATGGTGTATACATTGCACCAGGATTCCGGCACTTCATGTGTTAAAAGACTCCAGGAATGTTTGGGGTTTTACCTGTCTGTGTGCTGATCACACAGGTGGAGTATTTAGGTCAGTGGGCCTGACACAGAGTTCTCTTCCTATATGCAGGCTGCCTGAAAGCTGGAAGGAAAGGAGCTCTGTGAGTGATTTTTAAATTCCCTGAAAACCATGAAACTTGTTGCTCTGTTTTTGCCAGTGACTGTGATCATTATATTTGTGTTGATAGTATAGATAGGGCCACTGAGTGAGGTAGGCAGGAGCCAGACGGCTATGATTTATTTTCGTTTTGTTTGTTATTTTGAGCAACTTACAAATAAAGCCTGAGCGGCTGAACAGCTTTATGACACAAACTTGTCTGCACTTCTATTTCTGCACGACTGACCCCTGCAAGAGTGTGTAACCAGTCACAATATAAAACATACTTTGTTGTGACATCATATGGCTCACGCAAAAATTATTCATTTTAACTGAAGATGATTATAAACTGGGCAAGTAAGTAAGAACAATATCATAAACATAAAGCCAAAGACTAAACCTGTTTATAATAATTAGGTGCCCCGTTTGTATGAAATCAGTTTATTGGCAAAGCCCATAAAGTCTTGCACAACGTACATAATTGTATAACTGGGGGGAGTATAAATCACCAGAATGAATTGCACTATGAATAATAGTTATAGATACTGTACAAAATAGTCAATAGTCTAATTGGAAAACATTTGATTTTAAGCAAACAGTCACCTATGTAGCTATCCAACACTGCTGAGGAGGATAATGTGGTGCACCCAAATTTTGTGCTACACCATCTCACATGCACACAATGCACTATGATGTCACTAACTGTTCACTGCACATGAGCATTTAACGGGGGGGGGGATCCACTTAAATGAATGGGGGGGACAGAAAATCAGTTTACTCCCAAACAATCTGGGACAGTTGGCAGCTCTGCAGACTAAAATTCAGGGGGGCGCTCAGACTGGGAAATGGTGGGTTTCTTAGGTGCAACAGCCATAGATAGATAGCCTTAACCAACCCACAGGATAATCATTCAAAATAGATAAAGGTCATATTAACCCTTTTTCTGCCAGCCGATTTGACTAATTTAGTACTTTTATTGCCAGACCATTTTTGAATATTTTGTACTCTTTCACTTTAAGGGCCTTTCCTGGGGGGATCTTTTAGTTTACCCAGGAAAACAATATATTGTTTTTCTTTCAAAATATGCAAGAATTTTGGTGTAATTCCACTTCTGTAAAAAAGATATAGGCTTCTAAGTGTCTAATAAAATTAAAAAAAAAATAATGTTTCACATAGTACAATCACATATATCAGAAACATAATTTATTTAATGTACAGCCGATTTGGAAAGTTCTATGTCTCCTGAACGCGCCAATGCTAAATATATATACGTTTTATGGAGATTTCTTACTTGTATAGAGCAAAGTCTCCAAGCAGCACACTACCAAATTTCCAAAGCACCACTCCACAAAACAGCATACTTCAGATTTCAAGGCCAAACATTGCACAGTAGATTTACCCTAGAAAACTATGCATTATTAGAAAGAACAGATTCTGGCAAATCAAAAATGGGTAAATATATGTATGTACTCCAAACTGCCAAGTTGCAATTCTTTCCTAAAGTAATAATTTTTATAGAAATTGGTGATTTTTTGAAAATTACCTCAAAGCTCCAGTTCACAGCATCATATCTCCCACATATCATTAGGCACCAAAGTAAAACAACTTAAATATGAATGTCAGGATTCCACTGAACAGTTTGATGCCCAATATGTATAGGTTACATAAGCATGTGGCATATAGGGGCCCCAAAATGTAGACACCCCATAAAAGCTATCAGTTTTGTAATTCCAGGTACTGCAAAATCAACAAACAGAAAACCATATTTTCATAAAGTACACATTCCCCCAAATCCAAATTGGGTATGAATGTCTTTCAACTCTAAAGCATCAATCCACCAACCTTTCCTAAATTTGGCGATTTTGGTGACATTTCCAAAAATCATCTCAAAACTTCCACCCTGCAGCATCTTATCTTCCACATAACTATTAGATATCAAGATAAATCACCCTAAATATGAAAGTCTGGGGTCCGCTGAACATGTTTTTGTATAATACTATGTACAAGTTTACCTAATTATGTGGCATATAGGGCCCCCAAAATGTATACACCCCATTCAAGCTATCAGTTCTGTAATTCCAGATACTGTAAAATCAACACATCATTTTTGGGTAAAACCATATATTTTCAAAAAGTACACATTCCCCTCAATCCAAATTCAATACGCATGTCTTTCTACTCCAAAGCACCAAGCCAAAAACCTTTCCTAAATTTGGTGATTTTAGTGACATTCCCGAAAATCACCTCAAATCTTTCTACTTGCAGCGTCTTATCCCTTACATACTATTAGGTACCAAGATAAAACACCCCAAATATGAATGACTGGGGTCTTCTAAACAGTTTTATGTCCAATATGTATATGTTTACCTAAGTATGTTTTTGACAATGATCTCTGTAAATAGTAAATGTTTTGTACCTTTCAGTTGCAGATCATGGCTATGCGGATTGAAGTTCGTAAATTTGGGACTCTTACTCTAAACCTTTTTATCATTGGAATGAATCTGGCCCTACATCCCAAAAATGGTTATAGATATAGATCCTGAACAATCATTTAAATCATTTTTTACAAATGATTCTAAAGAAAAAAAAGCAATTTAAAAAATATATATACTTCAGGAACACTAAGTTGAACAATTTTGCTTTTCTAGACTTAATCAAATGTCTTTCCTTGCAGATTTGTAATACAAATCACGTTTTGTATTTAAGAATTTCACGGCAGAGAACAGGGGAAAAGTCTGAAATACAATCTTTTCAGCAAATGTGCGAAATTCCCCTTGTTTGCACTGATAATGTAAATCAATTAAAGGATAAATTCCAGTGAACAATTTCCTATTCTGAAAAGCTGAAAATTTGAAGGAGCGGGAAAAAAGATTTGCGAAAATAAATGTTCAAAACCTATATGACTAAATGTGAAAGTTTACATCCATTCTAACTTCCCCAATCTCAACAGCTGCAAACTACCTAGCAATAACTTTGATGGGCACTTTTTTGTGGAAGTGCAATCATTTCTGAAAAGCACACATGGCTTTCACATTAGTTCTTATTTAGCAGAGGAAAACACCTAAATGCATTGGCATTTCACTTTATTAAAACTAAGCTTGGAAAACTTGAAAAACCCTAAACAATGGCACAATAGCTTTCAGCAGCTAGAATACAGTCCAAGAAACGTTCATTTGTACCTACTGGAGCTTTCATCTTTAAGTGTGCATTCTCTTTTATTTAAAGTCAGTAATTCTTCGAGACCTACTGATCTTTAGAACCAGTGAGGGCAAAGTAGTTAATTTGTCACACATCACCAAACATTTAGAAACATTTTTGGCAGATGTTTTAGAACTGGATGCATACAAAAAACCCCAAGAGATTGGAAGAAAATATAAACCTTTCTTATCTGCTTCTTGTCAACAATAATAAATTCAAGCACAGTTTTCTGTGAAAGTGATGAATTGCAGTTTTTGCTTAATTATCTCCCTTTCCTTATGTTAAAAACTAATGGCAGTCAGCTTTGAAATCAAGCTACGTACAGTAATACGCTTATCACTGTATAACTGAGTACAGTTGTGTTTACTAATGCTAGTCATTGCAGGAATGCTCAAGTTACTACCAACTCTGATCGAATTGGTAGCTCCATTGTTCAGTTGCCACATCTGGTGCACAGGTCACTCTCACACTGAGCACTGAAAATTATGCCTACCCAACTGATGTGGGTAATTGCTCCAACTTTAATGCACTGGCCACAATTTCATAAGTCACATCTCTCCCTGGACACAACAATTGCACCGGTATCATGGGAGAAAAATGCTGAAATGTGTGTAATAACTATGACATTGCAACAGAAATTTGCACTTTGCACACTACAGAGGTTAATGATTTCTCTAAATTCATTTGAAACATTTTTTTCTTTTTGTCTCCAGGGACATCCTAAAGTTTAAAGATTCCAAAGGTTGTTTTTTTTTAGCATTTAAGTGTCTAGAATCCACATAACATAGTATGAGAATGCCAGTTTAATGTATATCTGCAAGTGCATTTGGGCCCCCCCTGTCAGTTAGGCTTTCATTAAAGGTAAAATGCGCCCCTTATACTTCTGCATAGTTGTTCTCAGTGCTTCCTAGTTCTTCCTGCCTTCCGCTCCAACCTGCATCAATCAGCACAGTTAGATGTGTCAAAAAAATAGGGTACACATATCACTTGCACCCAAACACTGGAAAGGGCACCAATGAATGTGGAAAATGAAGCCAGGAAAGTGTGCCTGAATTGGAATGAAGTGCACATGTAGTCATGATAATTGACGTAGTATCTCATGCTAGAGATCCTGCATTTCCTGTGACATTACCTTGTAATCCTGGACAATTCACTAAATCTCCAGGTGAGCATCTATCAAGGTTGCAAAAAGGCCTGTAAAGAAAATGCTTTCGATAATCCCCATCCCCTTTCTTTTTTATTTCTGTATTTTAGAATCATTCTGTCTGTCTTTTTTTTTTCAGGACATGATAATAAAATATGTTGGTCACATCCTATAACTCAAACAAATACACAAAGTCCTTAAAGCTGGGCATGGTTCTTTTTTTTTTACATTTGAAAATTTTTTTATTTTTTAATATGACAATATACTGCTGACATCTATCTTCATTATACAGCATTATTTACACCGCTTACTATATACCTTCTTATGTATGCAATTACATTTATAACCCCAAAAAAAAAAACACATAAGTACACATAAGGTTGTTATACTATGGAGTTATTAAAGGCCAACAATATTCACCATAGCTTATGATCAACGTCGGTCTATTCCCGTGTAAATTGGATATTTGGAGATATAAGGCTCCCAAATTTGACGGAACTTATTAACCTCATTATTTACCAGTGCCGTTATTTTCTCCATTACCAATATCTCCCTAATTTTAACCTGAATAAAATCCCACATATGAGGAATTGAACCTTTCCAATGTTTAGCTATGCACAATCTAGTAGCCAAGCATATTTTAAGTATCAGTAAAGCAGTAGGCTCGTTATATGTTTTATTTTTTGGTATTAGATTTAATAAGGCAATTTTTGGGCAGGGTAAAATATTTAACCTGCATATCCTGCATATTTCCTGAAATACCCGTTTCCATACATTTTTTTATTTGAGGGCAATCCTACCACATATGCATATATGTCCCTACTAGGGATGTAGCGAACCGCCGAGTATGTGTTCGCGAACGCCGTTCGCGAACACCGGCAAAAAATGCGAACAGTTCGCGAACAGTTCGCGAACTTCGAACATCCGAAAATCGTTCGATTCGAACGATCGAAGGATTTTTAATCGTTCGATCGAACGATTTTCGTTCGAATCGAACGAAAATCGTTCGATTTTAGCGACCGAATGGTCGAATGGTCGAACGATTTTGACGCGAACGCCTATTGGCGAACATCGCGCGACGTTCGCGAACTTGCGGCGGACGCGAACAGCCGATGTTCGCGCGAACAAGTTCGCCGCAGAACAGTTCGCTACATCCCTAGTCCCTACTTCCCCACATCCCCTAAAGCATTGGGGAGAGATCGTATTTTGCATTTTATGGAGTTTCTGCGGTGTCATATACCATCTTGCAACTGTTTTATATCCGTTCTCTTTTAATAAAGTATTTGTTGAGATTTTGAAGATATTTTGGTATATCTGACTCCATGATTTCTCCTCTATTAAAATACCTAAGTCTTCTTCCCATTTAGTTTGAAATCCCGGGAGCCTATTAAATCCTGTGTGGATAAAGTGATCGTATAATCTAGAGATAGATCCCCTGAACTTTAGCCCCCTTTTACACTCCAGTTCATACCTGGTATATTTTCCATCGCACCCCTCTTTTATTAAAGCCTTTATCCAATGTGATAACTGCAGATATCTAAAATACTCACCTATGGGTATATTGTGGCGTTCTATTAAGCTATCAAATGATATGATCCTTTTTTCAACTAAAAGGTCTCCTACTCTTGTGATCCCCTTTTGTATCCACCATTGAAAATCCTTTTTTATCATACCAGGCTTAAATGTGACATTTTGAAATAGGGGTGTCAACAGGGACCTTTGCCCAGATAATCTATCTCTGATTCTATGAGTTAACCACAATCCTAATGAATGTCCCACACAGGATGTAGCTTGTTTCTTTTCCTGCAATAAGGACACATTCCACATAGAGTCAGCCAGATTAAAGTTAGGATTTAACTCCTGTTCTAATAGGACCCACCTAGGCTTCTCTAACTTCCTATGCCAAGCTTGGATCTGTGTAAATTGAGCTGCTTTATAATACAAAAACAGGTCTGGGGTTCCTAGTCCACCCTTATATTTACTTCTCTGCAGCGTTTTTTTACTTAGTCTTGCTTTTTTACCTTCCCATATAAAATTCTCTATAGCTCTTTGTAAAATTTTTCCGTCTATCTTAGGATATTTGACGGGTAGAGTTCTAAACAGATATAAAATCTTAGATAATATATTCATTTTTACACTATATATACGACCTAACCATGAAATACTGTATCCTTGCCATAATATCAGATCTTTTTTTAACTTGTTTATCAGAGGTGAATAATTTAATTTACTAATTTCTTGGTATGTCTTAGGTAGCAATATTCCTAAGTATTTAACCGATTCCTCTTGCCATTTAAAATGAAAATTTTGTGATAAGAGATCTGCGGTTACATATGGTATATTCAAATTTAACGCTTCACATTTTGAATAATTGATCTTATATCCTGACAATCTACTAAAAACATCCAATACTTTATATAAATTAGGAAGTGAAACTTGAGGTTCGACTAACGACAATAAAATATCGTCTGCAAATAAACTTAATTTGTATATCTCATCTCTTATTTTTATCCCCCTTATATCTGTATTCAGCCTTATAGCTTGTGCCAGTGGCTCTATACATAATGCAAATAGAAGGGGAGAAAGCGGACACCCCTGCCTCGTTCCGCTTTTAATTTCAAAAACCTCAGATTTTATATACCCCGTTTTTACTTCAGCCTTTGGTTTACAGTAAAGGCGCTTGATCGCAGTCAATATAGGGCCCCCAATACCAAAACTTTCCAGTGTTGTATATAGGTAGCACCAATCAACCCGATCAAACGCCTTTTCGGCATCCAATGATAAAAAAATAGCCTGTTTTTTTTCCTTATTTGCAAATTCTATAAGATTTACCGTTCTTCTAATATTATCTGCGGCCTCCCGACCCTTAATGAACCCCACTTGATCGAAATGGATCAAATCTGGAAGCAGCGTATTTAAACGTTCTGCCAAGATTTTTGCAAAGATCTTTATATCCGTATTAATTAATGATATGGGACGGTAACTCGAGCAAAGCTTTGGGTCCTTACCAGCTTTATGTATTACTATAATCTGTGTCGTTAACATTTCAGTAGGGATTGGCGTTTCCGACAGACAGGCATTAAACATTTTTAACATATATGGGAGTAATTCCTCCATAAAAACTTTATAATATTTCCCATTAAAACCATCTAAACCTGGGGCCTTTGTAGCATTTAATTTTTCCTTTATAACATTTGTAATTTCTGCTATTGTAATTGGTGTGTTCAGAGAAATAAATTGTGATGGCCTAAGTGTTGGGAGATTACAGGCCTGAAGAAATTTAGCAGTTTCACGTATAATACCCTTTGAAGTAGCTACCTTTTCCCCATTATATAAATCAGTATAAAAATCCACAAAGGCCTTATTTATTTCCCTAGGGTCATTAACATATGTCCCCTTTTTAGTCTTAATTGTCTCAATTGTTTGTACTTTTCGCAACCCTCTCAATCTCCTTGCTAAAAAAGTATCCGGTTTATTTCCCTTTTCGAAAAATCTTTTTCCCTAGACGTACTCCATGTCAGTACGTTACGGGATAGCCCCTCCTCCCTGCTCCAATTAGAAGGAACCTCCCCAAGCCTTTAAAAGGCCACCACACCCACCTACCGGCGTCTTTTTTTTCCTTCTCTTATGCTCTTGGCTTTGTTCTCTGAACAAAGGCCTCAATCATTAGAAGCAAATTTTTGTTTTTCTCTTTTTATGCCTAGGAAAGCATTAGGCCTGCCCGGAAGGCGTCCTAGGGACAGGGGTTTTGGTCCATGGGACCTTTTTTCCCCCCAGCACACTACCTCAGACCTGGAGTCTTCTGAACTTCAGCTCCTGAATCAGGTAAGGCACTGAGGTGCAATGTTTGCTACTCCTTGTCTGCCTGTATTTCAGTTGCCTTCCTGTATTGCTATCAAGAGCATTGGGTGGCAGGTGCTTGTCCCCCCATTCGTGTGCCCTCCCGACCTGCCCAGAGGG
Organism: Xenopus laevis; assembly: GCF_017654675.1. Classification (NCBI taxonomy): domain Eukaryota; kingdom Metazoa; phylum Chordata; class Amphibia; order Anura; family Pipidae; genus Xenopus; species Xenopus laevis. The sequence continues at coordinate 70,210,604 of NC_054372.1, read as the reverse complement.
CCTCAGGCGGCACTGGTGTATGTGGCCCCTACACCCCATTTTTACGAATGGGCGAGGGAGGTGGCAGTTAATTTAGGCTAATTAGTTAGGGGCCTGAACCTTACTGCCCCCTGTTACCTTTGTTTTATTTTTGTTTTAATGGGGGCAGGTCATGGCCAACTGCCTCCCTCAACAGACTTTCCTAAGGTGGAGGTAGTTAAAATAATAATAAAAAAATAAAAAATATAAAAAAGTTTCGCTATAGGCTTCATATTATAGCAAACTTGGGCCTGTGCAGGAAGCACCAACACTAATTATCCAATTTGCCTCAGTATAACCCACGCAGTTGCTTTGGGTTCCCTGCCTATACAGACACCAGCTGAGTATAATCAACCCCCCACTGAGTGCAGACACCAGCTGAGTATAATCAGGTCCAGCTAAAGCAAGTGGAGATGGCTCCGCCCACTCTCTAACTCAGCAAGCGAGGAAGCTGCAGCCTCAGGTAAGTCCTGCTGTTGTCAGTAAACTTGTGAGGCCTGTTTTCCTGTTAACAATAGAGTGTCCTGGAATTTGTGACATTAAAGGGTCAGCTTCCAGCCTTGCATAATGAGCAGCAGGTAAGGAGTGTGTCCATATGCTGTTCTGCAGTGTACTAAAGTCTAACTAACTGCTTGCATGCTATATATTCATATGCTTATCTGCACTGTGCCTGGTTATGATTGTTTCCTGCCTGAAAGCACAAGCCATTTACAAATAGGACACCAGTAGCCCTATTGAATATGGATCACTGGGCTGGGGGGGCTGCTAGGCTCTGATATATACTTGCTATAAACATCAGATAATCCATAATATGTATTGCGCTATTTTTGTTCTGCATTCTATGTTTTGGCTATTGCTCACATAGAAAAGGTAGCCATAATAGAGGTCGAGCAAAGGTCTGGCTGAATGCTAGGGCCTGATATAAGCTTGCTCTATACAGCAGCTAATCTAAACTATGGACCTCATGTTTCCGTGATTGTACCTGTGCTCCTATTTTGTTCTACAGCTTAAGCTCTGGCTATTGCTCACAGGTAAAACGTGGCCCTACAGGATGTAGAGCACAGGTCTGGCTGGCTGCTAGGCCCTGAGACATGCTTGCTCGAAGCAGCAGCTAATCTAACTATGTATTTCATATTGCTGTGATTGTACCTGTGCTACTATTTTGTTATACAGCTTATGCTCTGGCTATTGTTTACAAAGAACACGTAGACCTGCGATATGTAGAGCACAGATCTGTCTTGCTGCTAGGTCCTGATACATGCTTGCTATAAGCAGCAGCTAACCTAATTATGTATTGCATGTTTTCTGCAGTTTACGATTTGGCTATTTCTCTCATGGAACAAGTAGCCCTAATGGATGTAGAGCACAGGCCTTTTGAGTTGCTAGGCCCTGAGATATGCTTGCCCTAAGCAGCAGCTCATATAAACTATGTATTTCATGTTACTGTGATTGAATCTGTGCTTATATTTTCTTCTGCAGTATATACCCTGGCTATGGCTCACCTGGAATAGGTAGCCCTAAGGTATGTAAAGCACAGGCCTGGGAACGGCTAGGACCAGATTTACGCTTGCCCTAAGCAGTAGCTAATATTTTATGTATTACATGTTGCTGTGATCATATCTGTATGCTCCTATTCTCTGTAGTATGATATGCTCTAATTATTACTCACCTTGAACCAGTAGCTCTAATAGATGTACATCACTGGACTGGGTGGCTATGAAGGTCTGATATAGGTTTGCTCTGACTGCAGCTAACCTAAACTATGCATTACATGGGGTTGTAATTGTTTCTGGGGTACATTCAGGTTTAATCCAGATGAGTACTGATAGGAATACCTACATATGAAGGTCTTTTCATTCTATGGCATTGCTCCTGGATAAGATATGGCTTAATAAATTAAACACTAGGCAATATTTTTTCCCGATGGCAGGTAAGCTTAACTTTGTCTTGATAAGCACTACAGGAGTTCTGAAGCCTGTCTGTCATAAGGATTGCTGGGTTAACAATAACCACAGGTATGTACTACTTTTGGGACCATTGAATGTAAATTTTTCCAGATTCAGCAGCCTTGTATCACCGATCACTGCCTGAACGAATGGAGGACCAGATAATTGCTTTGCCCAGTCAATTGTGCAGTCTATTACTACCCACGCAGCTCGAGCTCTGGGGTCGGGTACTGTGCTCTACCAGGAGCTTAGGACTCTGACCGAGGTACATATTATTATCACATATTTTAATATATGCTTGCACCATGGCCCACATCCTGCAGGGGGATTCTACTGCCTTCAGAACAAATGCTCAATAAATGGATAAACTCCATAATACAACTGGTCTACCAAGCAACATATATGTTTGCATCTATAAGAGGGCCATAGGCAGGTGCATATATTTTATTATTAAGGCATGTATATGAGCGTGTATATATGTTTGCACAGATATCTATATATGATTTGTGTCCTTGGGATGGGTTCTTTTTTGGAACCAGAAACGTTGGCTCAATAAACCTATATTTTTATGCAACATATAGTATTTTTGAAGATTCCTGGAACAATCAGTACTTGAACTCTTCATCCATAAATTTCACTATAGCAGCCAGGACATCTGGCTAGTTTCGAGGGGTGCAACCTGTGGAAATTCCATATTCATAGGTTTAAGGAAGAACAAGGTATACAGTTCTCTATGCTTGGCTGAAGGATCCCCAGATGTATTTCTACCGTTTTTTAGGGTGACTCCTTGGTGCCTCCTACAAATTAGAGAGGGGAGCCACTACCCAGTGTTATTCCTATACTATTCTACTGATATTCTTAATGTCAGGATAGAGGGGACATTTTATCTGCCAATACAGGGTGTCTATAGAGACAGGGTACACATACATATCAGGCCACTGGGAATTTGCATAAGGTATATATTTCAAACCAAGGGTTTTCAGGCTATAGGAGTCCTCCAAAGTGTCTTGTTAGTCCATAGAGATGACCTCTGTTCAAGTCTGGCCCAGGATAGGGATATTCTGCTTATACTACCTTATACTATCATCAAAACGGCTTTGTGACTTAAGGCTCTGTGTCCAGAAGGCACTTATTTTGGGCCCATTTATTTTATTTATTATTTATTTTTTCTTCAATTCTCAAACCCCTAGTTAGTGGTTTTTTAGAATACAGGGCCGGCTGTTCTTCCACACCAGGTAGGTAACTGATTGGACAGCAGATGGAGGTATCCTAGGAGCGTTAATTATTTTCCCTCTCTATGTCTGTGCCCTCTTGGAACACCAGCAGTTTTGGATCTTTCCTCCTCACAGTTACATACTGCAGTTGCTACTTATCCTATTGCTTCGGCCGAAAATGTACTTGGCTCTTCTGAGCAGGATCATAGTCTTCCCTTAAGTGGGACGGTTGCAGTCATTACAGTAGAGTGTAATCTCTTACCACTTCCAGTCATTAATTTCATTGAGAATGAATTAAGGATTATTTATGTATCTGTCCTACAGGTTTGTCTAGCTTCAAATGGGAGGCTTGGAAGTATTTTTTTTGTCTGTTTTGACCATGTCTGTCACATTATTCCCTATGCTAGGGGGATTACATTTACACCTGCTGAAAATTGTGTCTGAAACATTCGCACAGAGCTCAATGTCCAGGTAATTTCCAGATACAACACTCCTATTATCCTGGTTTGTTCTCGGATTCACATTCCTGTGCTACTCCTGATACATATGACCCAGCATTACTCTAGTAGATCAGAGGCCCTTCTGACACTTACTGGAACATCCATAGTGTCCCTCCAGTTCCAAGGTCAGCCTCAACGATTAAATATGTAGTATAGTTGATTCCACATCTAAGTGGGTCCCTTATGGGTAGAGAGAACACAGGTTTGTGGGTGACTATAAACATTTATCCAGGGCATATAATCTGCCTCCATAAATCTTGGAATTAGTCCTTTAGTTGCACTGTGGTTATTGGGATCTGTAACCTTAGGGGTATTCAGTTATACCTCTCAGAGTACTAGGTTGGGTCAACCAACAGGGGCTCTTTCTTAGGTACTGTAGTTGCTCAACTCTTTACAGTTAATTGAGTCTGCCTCATCACAGGACCTTACACAGGGTAAGGAATTCTAATCCCAATTATTTTCTCAGGTGCCCTTGTCTCCGATCTTTAGGATCTGCTTTCTGTTAGAACAGTCCTGACTAACATGCATTCTGATATGAAGATATTTATGGTACTGGCCTTGGGTACCTGAGGGTACATTGGATATCCTACATTTATGGATATATCCTAAGCAGATCATTTCTATATTGTGTCTGTTTTGGGTTCTTACTCCTACCAAGTGTTTCTTACAGGTACCTTGCAATGTGCACTGAAATTAGGCATACATGTGATGAATGCTTTTTGGTGAGTAGGAGAGTAAGTATTTCAGCTTGCTGAATTCGCCTTTTACAGGACTGTCTTCCTCTCTCTCTCTTCTGGAGGGTGAAGTGGTGGTTAGTGAGCTAACTTGTTCCTCACTCTCAGTGGGCTAACATCTCTCTCTCGCGCTCTCTCTCTTTCTCTATAGTATATGCTATACTATAGCTCTATTCTTAGCCTGGTGAACTTATTCTGGGGTTTTCACCTGGACTCTCTATATTAAGGTAAGGAGTTTGCATGATGGTGGACTATCTAGTCAGAGATACTCCTTTCCTTATTACAGTTTCTTCTTAAAGCATATTCCCTCCCATGGGATAACGTTAACTTGCTATGTCCCGTAACGTACTGACATGGAGTACGTCTAGGGAAAAAGGAAGATTATTTCATACTTACCGAGATCTTCCTTTCCTAGACGTACTCCATGTCAGTACACCCGCCCTTTCTTTTCCGGTAATTTAAGAGCTTGTTACAAAGACGCCGGTAGGTGGGTGTGGTGGCCTTTTAAAGGCTTGGGGAGGTTCCTTCTAATTGGAGCAGGGAGGAGGGGCTATCCCGTAACGTACTGACATGGAGTACGTCTAGGAAAGGAAGATCTCGGTAAGTATGAAATAATCTTCCTTTGTTTCGCCCATAGCATTGACTTATATGTATCCTCAGCCAGAGCCAAATTTAATTCTGTTTTAGCTGTAACCATATCCGCATAAATACTGGCATCTCTATTTAATTTATATTTAGACTCTAAGTTCTGTAATTTATTTGTTAACTTATTTATATGTATCTTCCTTTTTCTTTTTCTTTCAGATGCTAACTTAATTAATATACCCCTTATAACTGCCTTATGTGCTTGCCACACCATTGGTATAGAGGCATCTCCTGTATCATTTTCAAAAAAATAAGTCCTTATAGCGGACGCCAGATTTGCTACCTGCTCAGAAATACACAGCATAAATTCATTAAGTCGCCATGAATACCCTGGACGAGCTACAAATAATCCCTCCAATGTGGTCTTAACCATTGCATGGTCTGACCATGATATTTCCCCAATAACAGAATTAAATATTTTGTCAATATACGGTTGATTAATTAATATATAATCTATCCTGGTAAATGACTTATGTGGATGTGAATAGAATGAAAAATCCCTCATAGTCGGATTCGCCAATCTCCATGTATCCAACAAGTTATGATCCCCCAGAAGATTAACAAATCTGCGCCTATTTGGGTGACCATCCCCTGACTTCCCAGGGGGGGGACCTATCTAAGATCTTATCATGTATAGTATTAAAATCTCCTGCTAACATTACTATATTACACCAATTAATATCTAATATTGTTGACAACACCTTATAAAATTGAGCATCTGCTTGACTCGGTGCATAAACATTACCCAGAAGACAATCTTTTGCATTGATTGAACCTTTAAGAAACAAATATCGGCCTTTCTTATTCACAATTTGATCATTTAACTGGAAATTCAAATTTTTATGGAGTAAAATTGACACACCATTCTTTTTCTCCTGATCTGTCGCATGAAACACTACTGGGTAGGTTTTATCCCCCCATTTGGGGATCTGATCTGTTTTAAGGTGTGTTTCCTGAACCATAATAATATCACCCTTGGAGGAATTGTAATATCTTAGTGCTTGACGACGTTTTTGCGGTATATTCAGACCTTTAACATTATGTGAAATTACATTAATTGCCATTGCAAAGATCTAATAACATTTTGCAAAAAACTCCAACTCCAACCTTTACACTGAGCTGCATTTTGGGTTACTCCTATAGAAATAGTACAACAAACATTTAACCCCTTCAAATATAACAACCTTGACAAGCATCAATACCCACCCAAAAAAAAAAAAATTTTTTTGGAAAATAGCTTAAACACTCTTGAAATACATAATTACATAATTATAAGCAGGCAACCTTGAGAACTCTCTATAAAAAAACCATTAGAGAGAAACAAAAAAAAATATTAACTTATTAGTACATTGCGAAACAGATTACAGTTTAGGGGCTTGGATACCCATGCTCTGTAGCCATTCTGAGCCCTCTGCTGGAGTTCTAATAGAGGTTGTAGCTCCATTTCTTGTTACCGACAACTTAAATGGGAACCCCCATCTATAGCGGATATCATTATTACGCAGAGTATCTGTAATATATCGCATCTCTCTTCGATAGAGTAATAGGAGAAAGATCAGTGTATAGTTCGGGAGAGGAACCCTCTATACAAATCTTGCTATTCCGTGAAGCATAAAGAATTTTCTCTTTAACGGAGTAATAGCACATCTTTATTACTATATCCCTTGGACGCTCACCCGGGCCTGGTTTTTGCCTGCTTATTCTGTGTATCCGGTCTATCCGTAACTCCTGGCGAGACACCTCTGGAAGCAGTGTATTAAAATAACGTAGCATGTACGCTTCTAGGTCCGTAATATCCTCAGACACAGCCTTAACTCTTACATTAGATCTACGGGACCTATTTTCAAGGTCTTCATGAGCTTCCCGTAGTTCCCGGATCTCCGCCTGTAAGGCCTGTACTGACGCTCCCAGCTTGGTCGTAGTATCGGTAATCTCTTCCTGGCGTACCTCTAGACGCTCCGTCCTGTTACCGATAGCCGTAATGTCCATAGCCAGGTCTGATAGGCCTTGCTGAAGGTTATCCTGTAGATCACTCTTCATATCCACAAGGTACTCACGTAGCTCTGTAAAATCTTGCTTCGTGCATGGCTGATCTGCCTCCGACGCCATTTTAGCCTTAGTTTGGGCCTTTGCTTGAGTGCCTCTCCCGGAGTCCATTTCCACGGAGGACTGTAATGGTTTCTGTGACAATTTCACAAAGGGCAGCGGTGTAGATATCGTGGGAGACTTCTTGTTTCTCTTAGCCATCCTCCCGAATAATCCGCTCTATAATGCCTCTACGGATGCACACTGCTGCATACTGTGTACTTCAAGTTGCTACTGGGAGAGCACAAACACAAGCCAGCTGCTCACGCAGCCATCTTCCTCGAGCGCAGACTCCTCCCCTTCCTCCTGGGCATGGTTCTTTTTAACAATCATTCAATAATCATTTTCTGCCCATGGCAACATAACAGCTGAATCTGAGAGCTTCTGTTTCCTAGTGATGTCTTTTTTTAATTTACAGATACCTTATTGCCATTTAAAAATGTTCTAACCATTTTATTTTCAGGTGATTTCTTTAAATGTTAGCCAAGAAAAGCTGGAAGGACTCAATTATGAGTAATGCTTTATCTGAAACCAAACCAAGCCTAAGTATTGCAGTCAAAACCATTAAATATATTGTACAAACCTGCCACAGTTATAAAAATAGAAATATAAAAAATAGAAATAACATAGTAACATTTAAGACTGTAAGTTGAAAAGATAATATATAAAAAAAACAGAAATAGAAAAATAAAACAGTAGACATATACTGTATATAGATGTCCTTTTTTACGGGTTATTGCATGAAAACTCTGTTGAAGTTTATGAAAATTTCCTTTCCTGGTTACTATGGGCAGCCTTCACACCTATGGGTTTCCCTGCCCTCTTACCAGTGATAGGACAGAATCTGCAAATAATAGTCCTACCAACTCACTGTGCTGAATCAGGACCTCTGCATTCTTTGCTTTGATCAGGATATCATCTAAATAGTGATCAGTATGTCTTGTCTCCTCAGTTCTGCTATTAGGACCTGAATCACTTTTGTAAACACTCTTGGGGAAGTTGCTATGCCAAATGGGATACATGTGAACTGATAATGTAGGCCTCGTGTTATAGCAAATCTTAGAAACTTTTGATGAGATTCTGCTATGGGCACATGTGTCCTTTAGATCTAGTGATAACAGCCAATCTCTTTGCTGTACTTCCAAGATTATAGTGAAGATGGACTCCATCCTGACCTTTTTTATTTATTGACTTCAGATCCAGCACGAAAATCTCCAGTTTTTTACTTTAACATGAATAAAGTTGAATATATGCCTTTCCCCCAAAATCTCTGAGGTACTGGCTTTATTGACCCATCTATTAGGAGCTGTTGAACATATGATATCAAAATCTTCCTCTTGTTATTACTATTTGAATTCAAAATAATATCCTATTGATTGACCTCCTCTCCATTACGACTGCATACCCTGTGCCATGATTCTTGACCTCTGTTCTTTAAAGGAAGGCCTGCTCTGATAGGAATGTCTATTTTGAGTCACCTCCGATGCTATTCCAAACTTTCTTTCTTGAGGTAGGAAGACACTTACCGTATTCCTCCAGTTATTTTTTTAATGATCTCGTCTAGTTTTGGCCCAAAAAACATCTGACCTTAAAATGGCAGATTTCACCTTAAATTTGCCTTAGAAGCCTTGTCTGCATTCCATGCTCTCAGCTATAATATTCTCCTGGCTGCCATTGAAAATCCCATTGTCCTTGAAGATGATTATACCAAGTCCACTGAAGACTCTGTGATGAAATCTGCTGCTAGTTTAATCTCTGCTAAAGCGTCTGATATTTCTTCCATCGACATCTTCCTTTAGGGCCGATTCAATATTTTGCAACCAATCTGCATTGCTTTGGATTCTGATGTAAGTGCCAATGCTGGTCTGCATGTTGCACCTAATGCTAAATAAGACTTCTTTAGTGATGCCTACATTTTCCTATCCAAGGAGTTTAAGTAAGATACTACATCTTCCACAGGCAACAGTGTTCTTCTTGAGGCAGCCACTTCCACCCTCGTGGTTTGTCCAAAATTTGCTTCTCTTCTGCTGGAAACGAGTACACCCTTTGCACCTTTTATGGAATAGGAAATTTTGCATCTGTTTTTTCCCCATTCCTTCACAATCACCTCCTTGATTACCTCATGTAACGGGAATGTAGCCTTCTCTTTTCACTTGATCGTCTTTATATATCTATTGTATACTGTATAAAGAATAACCTTTGTGAGAATCCACAAATAGAAACCACAGCAAAGCTTAAGAAAAAACGTTGTTTCCAATCCAGCTTTAAAGCAACACTGCCGGAAGTCAGATTTTTAAGACGTCTGCGCACTGAACCCCCTACCTTGCACCTTAACTGGACTCTACCTCTCCCAACATCACTCACTAAGTGTCTTCCATTGCTGGCCAGAGATGCGGCTATATCACAAGCAGTGACCCTAGGGCTGCCTAATAATGGGGGTCTGACTCCCGAGGAAGTACTTTGCCAGGTCCAACCAGGCTGAACTCCCTGTGTATGGGATCCCAAATCTGGGTCCTAGTGAGCCACAAAATTAAAAAAAAACACAGAGCTCCAAACACTCTAAAAATCCTTCACACTGGTGAGGTCAGAAAAAAGACAGAGGCTACAGGGGAAGGTGTACTATATAGGTAGGTGGAATATCATTTGCGGATTCTGTCCTATCACTGGCAAGAGGGCGGGGAGACCCATAGTTGTGAAGGCTGCCCATAGTGACCAGGGGAAACTGAATTAGGAAGAAAAGTTTTTTCTCTTCAAATTGGATCTCGTTCTTGAGTTTCACATTTTTTTCACATAAACCTGAAATGTCATGGGCCACCCCTATTAAGGGACTGGATAGAACTAGGTGAAAAAATTGTATATAAAATAGTGTAGCTATCCAAAAAGATCTGAATTATGGGGAGTCCATTTTAATCAAATAATACTAATATTTTTAAAAGTAATTTATTTTCCCTGTAATAATGAAACAGTACCTTTGTACTTGATGGCAAACCCGTTCTATTGGTCTTTCTGTCATTATCTGGCACTTTGTATGTACATGTCTATGTGCATTTTACTTTTCTGTTAATACCTGTCTTTAAAGAGATACTGACACCAGAACTTAAACTCTCTTTTACATCTATCATAATATTGCCGTTGAAAGCTACTTATCCCTTTGCCATAAAGTATTTGCACAATGCTTTTACATTACCTGTCTGATGCCCCATGTTCCTGTATGAGGGGGCTGCCATATTTGTGCAGCAGGAGTCCGTTAGCATTAGAAACTCTAACTGACAGGCTGAGATGGGACAGTCAGGTTGGCAAAACAGTCAGGTTTAGAAACTTCAACCAGCAATTACTTTCAAAAACAAACCTCTCCGCAAAAAACAATCAACGTGACCTATAGATAACTTTTATTGTACATCCATAATTTAAAAAGTAGTTTTTTAGTGTCAGTATCACTTTAAAGATCCTCACACTGAAAACATGTTCTTTTGTTATTAAACTCAAGTAAGTTTAAAGTACACAAAAATACGTGATTTATTAAATGTGAATGCTGTTGTCATTATCATATTGTATATGTACAGGGCAATTACTGTAAACAAAATAATTGCTGCAGTAAAGAAGAAAATACAGTTGTATGAAAGAAATCCTAACATTTCATGAATATAATGAATTTCTATAGTAAACTGTACATTTTACTCAAAATTCCTTTACTACTAACCCCGCAATAATAAACAAATAAACCTTTTAACAATATACCATTATCTTTAACTAAAACAAAAGTTTGAGTAAAAGAACAAAACAGGAGAGCTCAAGATAAAAGATGTAAAAGGGCAATATTTGCACATATTTTTATTCCAGTCTGGTAAGATTCTTTGATAAGATGTTTATTATGATATACTAAAAACTCCCATCAACTCGAAATTCAAAAAAAAGAAATCTATTTAAAAATATTGAGTTTTTTATATTCGGGTGAATAGAATCGAACTGCAAACTCGAATTCGATTAAATTTTTAAAAAAATACAAAAAAAAAAACAAAAATAGATTTTCAAAAGTCCACTACATGACTCCAACTTGGTTGTAGGAGGTCCTCCATAGGCTAAAACACCAATTTGGCAGGTTTTAGATGGTGACTAGTCTAATTAGAATTCTTAAAGAGACAGTACATGATACATTTTTTAATCGAATAGACTATTCCCTAGTCGAAATACAAATTTAAATTTTCAATTTGACCCTTGATAAATCTGCCCCCAAGTATTTGTCCTGCACTTTAGCATTGATCCTTAAATGCAGATATGAGTTTAATTTATGTCAAGCTTTAGCTGCTTCTAAAATATTAATTGACTGAATTTTAATGAATAGTAACATAGTAAGTTAGGTTGAAAAAAGACACACGTTCATCAAGTTCAATCTTTCAAGTCTATATTCAAACTGCCTAACTGCTAGTTGATCCAGAGGAAGTAAAATAACATTCCGATTTTCCGCATAAGGGGAAAAATTCCCTTCCTGACTCCAGGATGGCAATCAGACTAGTCCTTGGATCAACTTGTACTATGAGCTATCTTTTATAACCCTGTATTCCCTCACTTGCTAAAAGCCATCCAACTCCTTAAAGCTATCAAATGTATCAGCTCGTACGACAGATTCAGGGTCGAAAAAGTTTTAAAAGTTAAAAAACTTCGAAATTTGACCATCAAATGTGATACTTCAATAGTCGAAGTATTTTTCGATTGAAAATGGCCGTTTTCGAGTGAAGTAAAAATCAATAGATCGAACGATTTAATCCTTCAAATCGAATGATTCGAAGGATCGTACAAAAAAAAACTTTGACTTCTAAAAACTTAGCGAAAGACTCAGAGGAGTTCTAGGAAGTCCCCAATAGGCTAAACAGCAATTCGGCAGGTTTAAGGTGGCGAAGTGTTGAAGTTTTTTAAAGAGACAGTACTTCTATTTTCGAATTTGTGAAGTATTTTCAATTTGAATCGAATTTTGGCCTATTGGATGGTCTAAGTACCCAAAAATTACTTCGAAATTCAACGTTTTTAATTCTAAAATTCACTTCGACCTTTAGTGAATGGGCCCCATACTGTAAAAGTTACACGTAAAAAGGACGTGTAAAATTGAGGTTTCACTTTATTTTAATGATATACGGGATAATGTACCCCCTACTGTAAATTATAAGGATAATTTAAGTCACTGAGGGGTTCTGTGACCATTGTGCTCAGTATAGAGCAATACCTATGCTGCCATAGTTTTATGGGATATCTCTGTATTGAGCAAACTTAGGGGACTTTTCCAGCTAAATTGTGCTTAGTACAGGGCAGGGCCAGAACTAGGGGTAGGCAGAGTAGGCACGTGCCTAGGGCGCAAAGCTGGAAGGGCACCAGGCACGCACCTTCTGCCTCTCCTATCCCTAGTCCAGTCCCCTCTCTTTTGCGCATGCACACGTTTTTCCGCGCACACCAGGTTTTCTGCGCGTGTGCTGCTGGGGTGCTCCAACTAGCTGGGCTGCCTATGCCGTCTGCCCAGGCTGGCCCGGCACTGGTACAGGGAATTCCTATGATGCCATAGTTTTATGGGATCTCTATGCATAGGCTATGAGCAAACTTAAGGGCTGTTCCAGCTGAATTTAGACAATGCCCAGTGTGGTAGAAATATTAAATATATTGATTGCTAAACATTTCTTTTAGCTGTACCTAAAGCACAAATCTCATCATCCTGAGATAAAAGACACTGATGCAATTTAATTAATTAGTAAAACATTAAGCAGAATAAATAGTTGCAGTTCCATGTATAATAGTAACACAGTAAGAATTTCATGTTTAATACCCCCAGAACTCATAGTAGGATGATACAGTGGCAATTCCATGAATAAATACCCCAAATTTTCTAGTAGGAGGACACAACTGAAATTTTTGCTATTGAAAGCAAGAAAAGGGTTAAAAACCACAAGACAGTGTAATAAATGTGATTTGTATCCTTACTGGCCTGCCTTCTTTCTTCACTGATAGTCTTGGAGGTGGGTGGAGAGGAGGAACCTGCTGCAGCAGCACCATTGTCTGTCACCCATCCTGCCTGTCTGTTTGAATCCTGGACAATATGAACTAATATTATGCCCCTTTTCCCTGCTGCAATTGGCTGTCATTTGTCCTGTCCACACACTCTCTCCACAGCCCCCCCCTGCACTCTCTCACAACCCTTCCTGCACACTCTCAACTCCCACTCTCTCAACCCCCCTGCACTCTCTCAAACCCCTCTGCACACTCTCTCAAACCCCCAAAATCCAAATGGATCACATCTACTGCTCCCCTGCTGTCCAGCATCTTACTTACCTCATCATAAAAAGCAATGATAATTATCTGACATAACCTATTCTTCATAAAGCCATGCTGATTGCATCCCTTGTAATCCCTTAACAAGCCTTCAAATAATTTGCCCACCACAGATGTCAAATTTACTGTCCTATAATTGCCAGCTGAGATCGTAATCCCTTTTTAAATATTGGAATGACATCAGCTTTTCTCCAATCTATAGGTACCATACCAGATGAAAGTCAATCTGAGAAATTCAGAAACAGGAGCTAAACTGAACTAAACTCTCTTAGAACCTAGGGGTGTATGCCATCAGGCCCTGGAGCCTTGTTTACATTAATTGGTATTAAAGCTTTATGGATCATATCCTGAGTCAGACACTGACTAGATAGAGCTAAGCCATTAGTGCAGCTATAAAGTGAGCCTGATAACGCCAACTCCTTTATTGTATCCACTGAGAAAAAGAACTGATTTAGCACATTTGCTTTTTTGTGTCTGTTACAACAATACTTGTACCATTATTTAAAGGAGCAACACTCTCAACCTGCATCTTTTTATTATTAAAGGGGTTGTTCACCTTCCAACACTTTTTCAGTCAGTTGGTTTAAGATTGTTCACCAGAAATAAATAATTTTTCCAATTACTTTCTATTTTCTATGTGTGACTATTTTTTAGTGTATTGAAGTGTAAGTCTTATTTTTCAACTTTCTAAGGAACTAGATGTGGGAACTTTTTAGTTTCAAAACAGTTATCTCTGTTGCTGCTGAGCAAAATCCCTGAGTTTCATTACAGGCAGTTGTTAGAATTTATACAATAGTTGCCAATGCTCCAGAGCCCGCCCTTCCACCCGTTCAAAATGCTGCTCTGAACTTGGGTTACGGCACGTCCGGTATTGAGCCTAAACAGCTCTTGTAATAACCCATCTACCTTCAGCAGCCGCTGACCCAACAGATGGGTTATTCAAAGAGCTGTTTAGGCTCAATACCGGATTTGCACCAGACATTAATTGAGATCACATTAGGGTCAGTAGTGCCCAGGGGTTCAATTACTTCCACATTTGCTATACGTTCTGGGTCATAAGAGATGCTAGATCCAGTATACAATTTTTCTGGTTGGCTCATCAACAGCTTGTGCCATAAAATTGTCATGCAGCAAGTATATAAACTTGTTCCCATTAACTGTCCTGGCAGTACTGTTGCTCCAGTCAATATCTGGGTAATTAAAATCCCCCATTATCATTACTTCCCCAAACTAGCAGTTTTTTTCAATTTGCATCAGGAGCTTTTGCTTTTATGTTTTACAGAGAATAAAAGTTTGTTTATTTCATTATCTATATCAGTCATCTCTGGCATGCACATCAGCTTTCACTAAAAAGACATGTTCTTCTTCAGTGTAACCAGTGTAAGAAAATACTGTGCATGCACACCAGAGGAAAGGCCTTAGTTGAGATGGGCATCCTCAAACAAAAGAGAAAATGATGCGTTTCAATGTAGGATATCTTAGAAATCTTATATCAATAGAAATTAGAAAAAATACAGTTATTCAATCCAAACAAATAAGCTTTACATGTTTTAGTGGTGTTACAGTATATACAAGTCATATGATAACGTTTGGGAACCCCTCTCAGCCTGCATAATAATTTACTCCACTTTCAACTAAAAAGATAACAGTTGAAATTAACTGGGAAATGAACAGTCTTTCATTTCCCAGGAATATCTGAGTACTGGGGTGTTTTATGAACAAAGAATTTTAATGAAGCAGTATTCAGTTGTATGATATTAAATCAAATGTGAAAAACGGTCTGTGCAAAATGTGGTTACCCTTGTAATTTTGCTAATTTGAATGCATGTAACTGATCAATACTGATTACTGGCAACACCAAATTGGTTGGATTAGCTTGTTAAGCCTTAAACTTGATAGGAAGTTGTGTCCAATCATGAGAAAAGTTATTTAAGGTGGCCATTTGCAAGTTGTGTTTCTGTTTGACTCTCCTCTGAAGAGTGACAGCATGGGATCCTGAAAGCAACTCTCAAAAGATCTGAAAACAAAGATTGTTCAGTATCATGGTTTAGGGGAAGGCTACAAAAAGCTATCTTCGAGGTTTAAACTGTCAGTTTCAACTGTAAGGAATGTAATCAGGAAATGGAAGGCCATAGGCACAGTTGCTATAAAACCCAGGTCTGGCAGGCCAAGAAAAATACAGGAGTGGCATATGCAGAGGATTGTGAGAATGGATACAGACAACCCAAAGATCCAAAGACCTGCAAGAACATCTTGCTATAGATGGTGTATCTGTACATCATTCTACAATTCAGCGCAATTTGACCATCTGTATGGCAGGGTGATGAGAAAGAAGCCCTTTCTGCACTCACTCCACAAACAGAGTCGTTTGTTATATGCAAAAGCTCATTTACACAAGCCACAGTCATTTTGAACAAAGTGTTTTGGACTGATGAGACAAAAATGTAGTTATTAGGTCATAACAAATAAGCGTTTTGCATGGTGGAAGAAGAACACAGCATTCCAAGAAAAACACCTGCTACCTACTGTCCAATTTGGTGGAGATTCCATCCACATATATATATATTTTATATATTGAAAGGAAGTTGCTACTTTGAAGGTTCAGCCAACGACAAACCAAATTTCAAAGAATTAAGAGCGGTTCCCAAACTTTTTCATATGACTGTATAGGTACATAAGGTACTGTTCTTTAAGTAGTAGTTGATTGTAATAAAACGTTTTAAGTGTTGTATTTTATATTATGTTTCTGTTTTTGTTTATCTTCAGCTAACAAGAAAATTCTACCTGCTGGTTATTATGAGTAACTAGGCAACAAAAGTAGCTAACCTATGACCATTTATATATATATATATATATATATATATATATATATATATATATATATATATATATATATATATATATATATATATATATCAAAAAAGTCCAGACCAATTCAAGGTAAAGAAAAAATGAATTTTACCAGTATACAGGTAGTCATGCAAACATGCAACGTTTCGTGGCTCCCGCCCCTTTGTCAAGCATCAAATTCTCACAATGACATCATATCCTATTTAACATGTCCCAAAACATAGACACACCTACTTCTTACATGGTATTAATTATTTAACATACACAAATAATAGTTCAATAGTTTCACTCCTATCATATTATATCTACATAGGTATCACATAATTACAGTCATTACGCATAGTGTGTCTAATTCTCATAGTATAGTACTGTCTTACTCCTACACCATTTACATAAACGCATAAAGATCATACTCTCTGTTGAGTCCTTTTGGATGCAGCGTCTGCAGAGTATGGATCCAAAATTTCTCCTTCTTTTGGAGTTGTAGGAGTCTGTTGCCCCCCCGTCGTGGGGGGGCAACAGACTCCAATACAAGAAATCTGAGGGATGCAGCGGTATGTCTCGCCAATTTAAAATGAGCTGGGACTGGTAATTTAACCACTTCCTTCCTGATTGTAGATTTATGTTGACTTATTCGATCTCTGATCGGCTGTATTGTTTCCCCTATGTACGCTAGCCCACATGGGCATTTGATCATATATATCACGTATCCTGAATCACACGTATAGTGACCACGAATATCAAATTTTTTTCCTGAATGTGGGTGTGTGAAAACATTAGTGCGTATTACGCTCAAACACTGGTTACATCTCCCACACGGATACATGCCATCTTTAAGTGGAGCTAACACTCTCTGTGGGGTAATACGTGAAGTGCCTAAATCGGCTTTCACCAATCTATCCCTCAAGTTTTGTGGTCGTTTATAAGATAACAATGGAGGTTCCTCAAATTCTCTAATCCCTGGGTAGGCTTTACGTAAAAGTGGCCAATGCTTATATATAATATGATGGACTTTACGTGCGCAGGGATGATACGTATGTACGTGTACAAACGGAATTCTGGTTTGCCTCTCTGACCTCTGTGCCTTTTCTTGGATACTAGATTGTCGATCTAGATCTCTCACTCTGCACACTTCTCTCTTCAATATCTCATCAGGGTAACCCCTCTGTTCAAATTTAGTAGTCATTTCCTCCAGTCGTATGTTTAATTTTTCTTCCTCTGTTACTATACACCTCACCCTTAGCAACTGGGATCTGGGGAGAGAAGAGATATTAGCCCTCGGGTGTGCGCTCTCATATCTTAATAAATTATTGCGGTCTGTAGGCTTAACAAATAGATCAGTACATAATTGTGTTCCCTTATGATAGACCTTAGTATCCAAAAATACCACCATTTCATGGCTATGTACTAGTGTAAATTTAATAGTTGAAACACAATTATCAAGATATGTCTTGAATTCCAGCAGGGATTGAACGTCACTAGATTAGGGATGTCGCGGACTGTTCGCCCGCGAACTAATTCGCGCGAACATCGACTGTTCGCGTCCGCCGAATGTTCGCGAACGTTGCGCGACGTTCGCCAATTTGGGTTCGCCTTAGTTGGCACTTATTTTTGACCTCTCACCCCAGACCAGCAGATACATGGCAGCCAATCAGGAAGCTCTCCCTCCTGGACCACCCCCACACCCCCTGGACCACTCCCCTTCCATATATAAACTGAAGCCGTGCAGCGTTTTTTCATTCTGCCTGTGTGTGCTTGGAAGAGCTAGTGTAGGGAGAGAGCTGTTTAGTGATTTGAGGGACAGTTGATAGTAACTTTGCTGGCTAGTAATCTACTTGATACTGCTCTGTATTGTAGGGACAGAACTCTGCAGGGATTTGAGGGACATTTTAGGTTAGGTAGCTTTGCTGGCTAGTAATCTACCTTCTACTGCAGTGCTCTGTATGTAGCTGCTGTGGGCACTGCTTCTGATCTCTCATCTGCTGACTGCTGCCTGTAACCCAATAGTCCTTGTAAGGACTGCTTTTATTTTCTTTTTTGTTTTTTTACTTTGCTACTATAAGAGCCCAGTGCTATTAGTCTAGCTGTGTTGGGGAGTGGGACTGGTGTGCTGCTCCTCCTAGTAGTTCACCACTACCAGCACCAACCAGAGTCAAAATTGTTACAAAGTATCTTATTTGCACCTGTTAGCTGTTCTGAGCTCTCTGCCAAAAGCTAATTAAGTTAGAAACAGGTTTTTTTCTGGCTGTTCAGTTCAGAGAAAAGAGGGACTGGTGTGCTGCTCCTCCTAGTAGTTCACCACTACCAGCACCAACCAGAGTCAAAATTGTTACAAAGTATCTTATTTGCACCTGTTAGCTGTTCTGAGCTCTCTGCCAAAAGCTAATTAAGTTAGAAACTGTTTTTTTTCTGGCTGTTCAGTTCAGAGAAAAGAGGGACTGGTGTGCTGCTCCTCCTAGTAGTTCACCACCACCAGCACCAACCAGAGTCAAAATTGTTACAAAGTATCTTATTTGCACCTGTTAGCTGTTCTGAGCTCTCTGCCAAAAGCTAATTAAGTTAGAAACTGTTTTTTTTCTGGCTGTTCAGTGCAGAGAAAAGAGGGACTTTCCAGTACAAAAGAGGGACAGGGGGTTGAGTGGTCAAAAGAGGGACAGTTGGGAGGTATGCAAGTGCCACCTAGCTGTGTGAGCTTTTTCACATTCTGTCTAAATAACAATAATAATTCTGTGTCCGTAAACATCACCTGAGTGATGTTTTTACAGCAGCAATAATATATTCCGTATCCACTACTGTATACGTTGCCCTTGCAGGCATTGTTTGCCCAGTCTTTAACCAAGTGCCACCTAGCTGTGTGAGCTTTTTCACATTCCGTGTCCAGAAACATCACCTGAGTGACGTAGTGTGATTTCTGCCCTTTACAGCACAAAACGCAGCGCTGTGTCAACAATGTATTTTTCAGATACATTTTTGCCCTTGATCCCCCTCTGGCATGCCACTGTCCAGGTCGTTGCACCCTTTAAACAACTTTAAAATCATTTTTCTGGCCAGAAATGTCTTTTCTAGCTTTTAAAATTCGCCTTCCCATTGAAGTCTATGGGGTTCGCGACGTTCGCGAACCGTTCGCATTTTTGACGCAAGTTCGCGAATATGTTCACAAACATTTTTTCCGCCGTTCGCTACATCCCTACTCCAGATGACCATTAGATCATCTATGAAACGCCACCACTTTATACAATGTTTGTCAAACAGGTCATGTGTGTATACATAATGATTCTCAAACTGACTCATGAACAAATTGGCGTAGGTAGGGGCGACGTTCGATCCCATCGCTGTACCCTGTAACTGAAGGAAGAAAGTGTCCTGAAACAGAAAATAGTTCTTATGTAATATCAGCGCTAATAGTTCCATGAAAAACCTTCTCTGCATCTCATCATATTCGGAAGCCTCTAACACCGCCTGTATGGCCTCCATTCCTAGATCATGAGGTATTGATGTATAGAGGCTACACACATCCAAGGCAGCCAATGTAATCTCCCCCTCACCTAGATCTACATTCTGTAAAGAACGCAAGAAATGTGAAGTATCCTTAACATACGATTTACCCAATGGTACAAAGGGGGCCAAAACCTTATCCAGAAATATGGCTAACGGAGCCAATACTGAGTTTACCCCTGCAACTATAGGGCGCCCTGGGGGAGACTGTTGATCCTTATGTACTTTGGGGAGGGTATAAAAAACCGGTATACAGGGAAATTGTTGTATCAGATACTCCTTCAAATCCTCATTAATCACCCCCTCCATATGATAACGTGTTACCAAATCTTGGATCAAACTTGCAATTTCACTAGTAGGATCTCTCTGCAAGCGTACATAAGTATGTTCATCACGGGCTCGGGCAAAATGATAAGCCCTTCTGCAACACATGTAAATCAGATTCAGAAAGTACCTTGTTTGAAATATTGATCACTAGCGAGGTGCCTTCTTCTTCTGCCTGATTTACATGTGTTGCAGAAGGGCTTATCGTTTTGCCCGAGCACTAAGTTTGATACCTTTGCCCTAGATATTGATTTGCAGCGTTTTTTCAGGTTAATAAGACTGAAGGTACATTTTGCGGATAAAAGGGTTGAGGGGGAGGTGCAGACTCATTCTCTGTCCATGAAACAGTTCGGCTTAAGGAAAAAGAGCCAGTATTTACCTCCCACTTCTTCCCATCCCGTGGAGACTGTCATTAATTTCATATCAAGGGATATTAATCATTGGATGCAGGACTCTAAGGGCCTGCGGACTATGAGGTACACTAACAATATGACCAATGCAGAACGTAAGTCTTTGGACATTCTGATGAAAGACAAAACTGTGGTTTATAAACCTGCGGACAAAGGTGGGGCCCTGGTTATTATGGACAAAAGTTATTATATAAGAGAAATTTTGGGGCAGTTAAGTGATGAACATACTTATGTACGCTTGCAGAGAGATCCTACTAGTGAAATTGCAAGTTTGATCCAAGATTTGGTAACACGTTATCATATGGAGGGGGTGATTAATGAGGATTTGAAGGAGTATCTGATACAACAATTTCCCTGTATACCGGTTTTTTATACCCTCCCCAAAGTACATAAGGATCAACAGTCTCCCCCAGGGCGCCCTATAGTTGCAGGGGTAAACTCAGTATTGGCTCCGTTAGCCATATTTCTGGATAAGGTTTTGGCCCCCTTTGTACCATTGGGTAAATCGTATGTTAAGGATACTTCACCTTTCTTGCGTTCTTTACAGAATGTAGATCTAGGTGAGGGGGAGATTATATTGGCTGCCTTGGATGTGTGTAGCCTCTATACATCAATACCTCATGATCTAGGAATGGAGGCCATACAGGCGGTGTTAGAGGCTTCCGAATATGATGAGATGCAGAGAAGGTTTTTCATGGAACTATTAGCGCTGATATTACATAAGAACTATTTTCTGTTTCAGGACACTTTCTTCCTTCAGTTACAGGGTACAGCGATGGGATCGAACGTCGCCCCTACCTACGCCAATTTGTTCATGAGTCAGTTTGAGAATCATTATGTATACACACATGACCTGTTTGACAAACATTGTATAAAGTGGTGGCGTTTCATAGATGATCTAATGGTCATCTGGAGGGGTGACGTTCAATCCCTGCTGGAATTCAAGACATATCTTGATAGTTGTGTTTCAACTATTAAATTTACACTAGTACATAGCCATGAAATGGTGGTATTTTTGGATACTAAGGTCTATCGTAAGGGAACACAATTATGTACTGATCTATTTGTTAAGCCTACAGACCGCAATAATTTATTAAGATATGAGAGCGCACACCCGAGGGCTAATATCTCTTCTCTCCCCAGATCCCAGTTGCTAAGGGTGAGGCATATAATAACAGAGGAAGAAAAATTAAACATACGACTGGAGGAAATGACTACTAAATTTGAACAGAGGGGTTACCCTGATGAGATATTGAAGAGAGAAGTGTGCAGAGTGAGAGATCTAGATCGACAATCTAGTATCCAAGAAAAGGCACAGAGGTCAGAGAGGCAAACCAGAATTCCGTTTGTACATACGTATCATCCCTGCGCACGTAAAGTCCATCATATTATATATAAGCATTGGCCACTTTTACGTAAAGCCTACCCAGGGATTAGAGAATTTGAGGAACCTCCATTGTTATCTTATAAACGACCACAAAACTTGAGGGATAGATTGGTGAAAGCCGATTTAGGCACTTCACGTATTACCCCACAGAGAGTGTTAGCTCCACTTAAAGATGGCATGTATCCGTGTGGGAGATGTAACCAGTGTTCGAGCGTAATACACACTAATGTTTTCACACACCCACACTCAGGAAAATATTCGTGGTCACTATACGTGTGATTCAGGATACGTGATATATATGATCAAATGCCCATGTGGGCTAGTGTACATAGGGGAAACAATACAGCTGATCAGAGATCGAATAAGTCAACATAAATCTACAATCAGGAAGGAAGTGGTTAAATTACCAGTCCCAGCTCATTTTAAAATGGCGAGACATACCGCTGCATCCCTCAGATTTTTTGTATTGGAGTCTGTTGCCCCCCCACGACGGGGGAGCAACAGACTCCTACAACTCCAAAAGAAGGAGAAATTTTGGATCCATACTCTGCAGACACTGTATTCAAAAGGACTCAACAGAGAGTATGATCTTTATGCGTTTATGTAAATGGTGTAGGAGTAAGACAGTACTATACTATGAGAATTAGACACACTATGCGTAATGACTGTAATTATGTGATACCTATGTAGTATTGATATAATACGATAGGAGTGAAACTATTGAACTATTATTTGTGTATGTTAAATAATTAATACCATGTAAGAAGTAGGTGTGTCTATGTTTTGGGACATGTTAAATAGGATATGATGTCATTGTGAGAATTTGATGCTTGACAAAGGGGCGGGAGCTCCGAAACGTTGCATGTTTGCATGACTACCTGTATACTGGTAAAATTCACTTTTTCTTTACCTTGAATTGGTCTGGACTTTTTTGTTATATATATATGATTTGTCCATGAAAGTGGACTAAGTCACAGACGGGTTAAGTGCTCCACTCTACTTTTGTACAGATATATATATATATATGTGTGTATATATATATATATATATATATATATATATATATATATATATATATATATATATATATATATATATATATATATATATATATATATATATATATATATATATATATATATATATATATATTCTGGACTATTGATTGCAAACACACACAAAAAAGGTACATTTCTGGACATGAAGTGGTGCACATTTTACTCTCTGTCTCTATTATTCAGCTCATCTATGCATATGAATTGTTTGATGAGTAGATCACTGTGTTTTATAAATTATGTGTTGTGGCACAGACTAAGCATTTTAAAGGACAATTAAAGCCAGAAAATGAAAACCATCCAATTTTTCATCAACTCACCATTTGGGTGTGGTATTTATTTATTTTGTTTGAGCAACTCATAGACGGCGTGGCTCTGCCCAAATATAGTGCCCTTCTGCCACATTTGCATTTGGGGTTGGAGCCAGCTACATACAGGTATCCAAGAAACAAGTATGCTCATATGAGTTGCCAGTGATCTTTTTTGCAGGTATACTCTATAGGGATATAGAGAGCTCTTTGCCCAAAAGGTATTCCTTGAATAGCCCTAGCAATTAGTCTTAATCAGGATAGACACTAGAAATATTTTTCTGTCTCTATAAGTAGTGTGGTTGTAAAATGTATTTTATTCATGTAAATTATTCAAATTAAAAAAATGTTAGAATAAATTGGATTTGTAGCTCATTAGTCTTCGCAAAATCTGCAGCTGATTCCTGAGTTTCTGAAAAATAGAGCAAGTATTACATAGACAATACAATCTACTCCATCTCAGTGATTGATTATATGAATTGCAATTTTTATTCTTCTAAAATAATAATCATTCTTCTATTTCTCTTTTTTAACAAGCACTGCTAAAGCATTTTTTTGTGTGCAGAACTAATATGAAGCCTGTTGCATTGGGATTAATGGAAAGTTGGTTAGACAAGGTAAGAGTACTGACTGTGACAGAAGGTGTATTGGCAAAACAAAATGTTACAGTATGTACAGGGAAACTCTATTCTGTTTGTTCCAGTGAGTGCAATTGTGATTAGAGTCTGCTGTTGTCAACTGTGTGTACACGTCAATTAATAATCCAAAGGAGATGCGGTTATTTATGATATAAATATTTGGTTACTCTTGGTTGATGTAAATTTGAGACAACAACATGGTTTTACAAAGTAAAATTCAAATCTTAATGAATTTTATTTATTGCATGCCTAGCTGGGTTTTTAAAGGGTTTTTAAAAACAATTGGAAATTCTAGTAGAAAGCATGACATCCATACACAAATGTAGTGCTTGATATGTAACTGCAGACCTATACAATGGCTAATTGTTGTAACATATGTAACGGTTTCCTCACATGGCATTCCTCCCCTGGATTTCTAGTCTACAACTGATTTCAGGTTAATCGTGGGAGAGGAAATCACAACAGAGGCCAATACACAATGCCGATGTAAAAGCAGATAAAGAACGGATTTCATACTTTTCTCCTTGAGTTTTTTAAACTTATGTTACATACTATGGAGTTAGCAAATTATTTCTCTAAGTGAATTATTAAATCTTTTGTAGTTTTATTGGCCTTTATTATAAGTCAAGATAGAAACCATGAATATTTATACAGTAATTGTAGTTGGGTTGTTACCTGCATGGTTTTGAGCAAGGCAGTCCAGTTTTCCTTAGGCTGTCCAGTTAAACATTAACTATTCTGAAACAGGGAGTAAACTTTGGTAATGGGACCCCATTATATTTAATTTATCCCCCTGATCTGCCCATTCCCCACCACCTTGCATCACCACATCATCTTTGCATCAAAATAAACTTCAAATACCATTGTGTTACTTTTACCTAAATGGTAATATTTTTCTATCAACTGCATTATTATAATTAGATCCAATACTTTTTCGTAATGGCTCTATTTATTTATATGAGTTTATTACAGTTCAAATTCTGCCTAGATTAGTTGATCATCTCCATCTGAGATAGACCTTCAGAACAGTAGACCTTTGTGATTCTACCCAAAGATACAACTTGCTATCAGTACCTTCCAAACTATGGACTTGTCCATCATTAGCATGTATATAACTTCCTGATAATTATACTCCAACCCTGCAAGCTGGTCGCTCCACTTGCTCATTAGTTGTTGCTTCACTCATATTATGCATACCCTAAGCGTAAAGCCACACAAGGAGATTCGGGGAGATTTTGTCGCCTGGCGACTAATCGCCTCGTCTTTTGAGCGACTATCTTTCCGAACTGCCTTGGCGTTTTTCCCCATAGGTTACAATGCAAAGTCGCCTGCGCTAATGCACACGCGGCAATGCATTTTCTATAGTCGCCCGAAGTTGCCTCAGTGTCGAAGTTAAATCCTTCGACTTCGAATATCGAAGTTGAAGGATTTAGCGCTATTCGAAAAATCGTTCGATTCGAAGGATTTTAATCCATCGATCGAACGATTTTTGTTCGACCAAGATTGCTAAGCCTATGGGGAACTAGGGGGTCGAAGTTTTTTCTTAAAGAGACAGTACTTTGATTATCGAATGGTCGAATAGTCAAACGATTTTTAGTTTGAATCGTTCGATTCGAAGTCGTAGTCGAAGGTCGAAGTAGCCCATTCGATGGTCGAAGTAGCCAAAAAAAACATTCGAAAATCAAAGTTTTTTTTCTTCTATTCCTTCACTCGAGCTAAGTAAATGGGCTCCTGAATGTATTTTGAAGTTGCTCCCAGGATGGGATTATTCCTTTAGGGCATTTTTCCTCTTAAGGGCATTTTTCCCCTTTTTCCCCTGCTCCCAGGATGTGATTATTCCTTTAGTGAATTTTTCCCCTGCCACTTTTTGCATAATGCAAAAGTTGTGTAATCCTTGAGGAAAGTCCTTGTTGCATATCAGTGGCATAAGAAGGGAGTGTTTCATGGTTAAGCCCATTGTGATGCTTAATAGGTCCCATATGCGTAGGCAGTAGAAGATGAGGCAGTGATTACTCAGTAATTGCCGATGAAAGCCAGGGGGAAATCTTAAGAGGCTGTGGCATAAAAGTTTGTTAAATTTGGATCCACCCCTTAGAGTTTGTGTGATATGTCCAGTCTAGAATTTGTAGCAAGGCACTAGCCTAATGGTTTAAAATTTGTCAGCCCATTCCTGCCAGCTGATCGAGGATGTCTAAGTATCTCTTGCTTTATACATGGTTGCTTGCCATTCCAAATAAATTTAGCAATTGTGCTATTTATGGTGACAAATAAATCCTTGGAAGCATCTGAAAAATGTATAAAAGCATTAAGAGTATTAGGCTGATTTGGGCTTCTAAGGAAGATGAGAACCATTGGTGTCAGTCTTTGATTGCTTTGTTTACCCTATGCAGGGCTGCAATTAAATGGGGTTTGCAATTGTTTTTCTTAAAACAAGGATAGATCTGGACCTGGACATTTTCCTGAGAGAGTCCTTTATTGCCCATTCTATTTCTGTGGGGGATTTGTCTTTCTCTATAGCTTTTAGCTAATTGGCGTTTCTTTTTGTTCATGCCTGAGGAATTCAAATACAGTAGTTACTTTATTGTTAATTTGAAGGCATGGTGTTGTTTGTGCTCTAAATTTGGTAGAGACCTTTGTAGAAATCTGTCAGTACTTTGTGTATACCTTAAGGGGAGTTCTGGATATGACCAATGGAATCTTGCATCTTGAATATATGGCTTTTATGCTCTTTTGCTTTAAGTGCCCTGGCTAATAGTTTACCACACTTATTTCCGTAGTCATAATATAGTTTCCGTAACAGAAAGGTGGCTCTATCTGTTTCAGTCTGTATTAATGATTTCAGTTCTTGGCGGATGTTTTGGGTGGCTCTGGTGAGTTTATAGTGTTTATTTAATTGTTGTATCTTAAGTAACAAATTTTGTTTCTGTTCCATTTTGTTTTTCTTAACTCTCGCCCCTTGTTAAATCAAAATTCCATGAATGAAACACTTATATGCTTCTAATTAGTGATGGGTCGAATAAATTGGCCTGGCACGAACTGCAGCCAATTTCAGCGATTCGCCGCCGGCCAGTAAAATCACAAAACTCCAACAAAAATTCGGCCGCGTCCAAAATTTCCGGATGCGCATTGACTTTAATGCCGGTGTCAAAATTGACTCAATCAACCAAAATTGACACGGGTGTCAATTTTCGACTTTTGTGAATTGTTTGTGAATTTTCCACTGTTTCGCGAATTTCACAAGTTTTTCAGGGAAGCGAAACGGGAGAAATTCGCCCATCACTTCTTCACATTCAAGAATGGCATTACTAAATGTATTGGCCTTGAAATAGTATTTAGTGGATGTTGTTATGGTTTTGAGTATTTCAGAGGCTATTGTTGAGTTTTCATGAGAATTATTTAGATTGTGTTGGGGGCAGGAGCATTTGCAAGATTGCTGGGGAATGGTCACACCACATTGTGTTCTATTGTAGCGTCTTTCATGTTGCCTAAGCTATTATGAGAATTTTGCTTTGCAAAGGCACCTTGGTTTGGATTAGGAGGTTCATCTTCAGTCATGCCCAGTACATAGTTTCACCATTCTTGGAGCTCTAATGTCTTGATACCCAGCTATTGGCAGAATTGGGAGATATCTGATGGGTAGCATAATGCAAAAGTTTTCCCCCCTTTGTGTGTTAATAAAGCGAATGGGAACCACCATTTGTAGGAGGTGCTTTGTTCCCGTAGGACATTAGTTAGGGGTTTAATAAGTCAGTGTTGAGTTATCGTGGAGGCAGATAGATCCTGGTATAGATTTATTATGTTGTATTCAAAATGGATGCTGTCAATAGAGCATGCTTTCTGCAGTATGTTTTCTTTGATTTCAAAACGCACTAAACTGCACAATATGTCTCTCGGGATGTTGGCCCTTTGTGAACCCACTCTGTGTATCCTTTCAATCTCTATATTAGGTGGGTCTTTGTTGTTTAGAACTTCCAGATCATGGAGTTCCTCATTTGGTACATTCTCAGGAACCCCCCTAATGCAAATGTTACAGAGCCTGCTTCTGTTTTCTAGATCCTCCGTGAGCATCTAATGTTTCTGTATAGCTCTGGTGTTGATTTCTGTGGTCGCCCCGTTTTGTGTAATACTCTCCTCAAGCTCCTCTAGTTAGTCACTAAACACGACTATTTCTTGTTTTAGGCCCGTGGTTTCTGTGTGAGTAGTGTGTTTAAGCTCCTTTCCCCAATTGTGTTAATTGCGTCTCTTTTTGTTTAAGGTTTCTAGCAGTCAGGTTCGGTTTGTTGTGCTTCCCCATAGTCAGCTTTTTCCACCAGTCTAGTTTTCTCTTGTGGCCTGATCTTGGTTGGAATGTATCTCACTCCTCCATGCCCCCCCTTATTGCAAATTTTATCTTTGTAATAGGCAAATTAATCACATTGTGTAGGCCTGACCAAACTGAAAACAAATCATCAATATATGGGTCTTTGCCTTTAAAGAATGAAACTATTCAATGAAACCACGAAAAGTTTATTGGAGGAATGTTGTTGCCTAAATATAGGTTTATTATTATTATTATTATAATTATTGTATATTTATAAAGCACAAGCAAATTTACATACAAAGCATCCAATAACCGATACAAGAAGTGTAGCACATACTTTAAAATTAAAAAGCAAACTCATAACATTTCCACCTTATATCCATCAGACAATTCATGATGATAAAGACATTGATAAAGTAAACAGATGGTACTGTATATACCCACATCTCTTACTATTTGTTCTAATGACGTTTTATTACTAAAGTCTTTATTTTATGAAGCATTTATGCTTCAGCTCTGTTCTCTTGTATTCTATATCTCTTGAACACACATATACAACCTTGCAATATTTTAGTTTCCATGGAGAAGGAATTTGTAAGGGCTTACCCTGGTGGTCTAGCGGGGACTAGGGCCAGGAGGGGACGCCCGCAGGCCTAGACCTTCCAGTTTTGCGCCAAGTTCACTATGGTGCACGCGGCCACGCACTTCCTTGTTTTACGTGCCGGCCGCGTGACATCATCAAGCCTGTGGCGCGAAATTCAAATATTTAAAGTGGCCTCTGACCTAAACTCATTGCCGTTATAGGATCATTTCTGGTGATTTCCTGGTGCTTCTGAGCCTGTATATAATAATAAAACAGTACCTTATACTTGATTCAAACTAAGATTTAATTAATCCTTATTAGAAGCAAAACTACTTATTGGGTTTATTTAATGTTTACATGATTTTGTAGCAGACTTAAGTTATGAAGATTCAAATTATGGAATACTATTTAATAATAAAGGCTTGTAAATCTTTTTCAAGAACTGCACTTCTTATTGGTGGTCCACTACTACACTGTGAGAAAAATATACACAAAACATCTATCACCTAAAAAATTAATTCTCGTCCAGTTACCTGACCCAATGAGATTGAATAATTCTTTGCACACTATGGAAGTGAACAGGTCACACATTACACCTTTTGTTTATATGGCAGTACTGGATTTCACTTTTGTATTCCATATGTAGACAATTTACATCAATGTTACAGCATGGGGGATTGAAGATGCAGGTTTTAATTTGTGTACATGGCTATATTGTGAAAGGGTTTATCACGGAAATTTGAGTATATATGTACATTTTTTTAAGCAGCAAGTACAGTATGGCCTTTGTATCTGTCTCATACAATTGTTTATATGAGACATTATCACATTCCCAGTCTCATCCTATAAACTATAGACCAGTTAGTCTGATGTCAGTGGTGGGAAAGCTTTTCTAATGGGTACTAAGGGATAAAATACTTGACCTCATTGCAAATTATAATACTATGAGTATTATATCTTACCAGCCTAATTTATTTGCCTTTTATGATTTAATTGGCCTGGAACATCGTATTTTTATTTGGATAGCGAACTGGCTGAAAGATAGATTACAAAGAGTGGTGGTAAATGGAACATTTTCTGATTTGATAAGGGTTGTTGGACAAGGGTCTGCCCTCAGTCCAAGTTGTACACTAAATGGCAGTGTGTATAGCACTTGCAACCCAAGAATCTTAAATGAGGGCCTTGTCTAAGTTTTCACTGTTAGGATCTTTGGCCCCAACGTTCCAAGCACATCCCTCCTATAGCTTACAGAAGCCGACAGGGATGTTGCCATACTAGGCTGGGGTCATGATCTGACAGCACAGGGTATTTAAATAATGTAAAAACCACATAAATATAAGAAGGAAAAGAGGAAAGTAATGATTGCCTTTCAAGTTGCCCATGTGCAATCTCCAGTACTTTCATTCAGTATTTTTCATTGTAGGTTTATCAAACTCTTCTGCTTAGGTGATTTTAAATTACAAGGCCCAATTTTCAATCTTTTATACATTGTTATAAGTCAAATAAACTTTAATTTTACAGTATGTTTACCTGCATATGATTACTTCATACTGGCACTCATAACTAACAACTGGATATCGGAAAATATATAAATATAACACACCTCTCTAGCTAACTAAACACCTCACTTGGCAGATATTCTTTCTATCTCCAAACATAAAGTGTAACATCTAATCGTGTTTGTGAAGTTGGTCTTTATCATTATTATAAGATGACAGGTTTTTATAATGTTCTGTCATTCATTAGAAACTGAGAACTGCACAGTAGACACATGTTTATATTTTTTTCATACATGTATGTATATATATATATATATAAAAGTCCAAAGGTTTACACGCACACCGATGTTGATATAAATGTTACTTTATTAGGAAGTCATTAATTTATTGCATCAACGTTTCGGTTCGGAATCTAGAACCTTTCTCAAGATGCTTTTTTCGAAAAGCATCTTGAGAAAGGTTCTAGATTCCGAACCGAAACGTTGATGCAATAAATTAATGACTTCCTAATAAAGTAACATTTATATCAACATCGGTGTGCGTGTAAACCTTTGGACTTTTGGATTTCACGATCTACACACAGCACCCGAGTTCAGTCCTTAACGACGAGTGCGGACCTTAATGGTGGATATATATATATATATATATATATACACTGTATTACTGTATATATTTCTGTCTTAGTAGAACTCGTGTATAAATGCAAGCTAAAAATGGGTGCAAAATTGTGCTCTTTTCACTGGTATCCACAACACAAATTTTCTCCTATATATTGCTATTACAACTTGCAAATGTTGTCCATGTTACATACCATCACATCCCGTTATTGTTCCTATTCAGCTCACTCTAAAATTTGCTTGTAATCAAGTGCAAATGCAACACCAACTGTGCAAACAAATATGCAAGTTAAAAAAAAAGTGCCAATACTTGCACATGGAGTAGAGAGCATCAAGCTATTGTGAGTTTAAGGAACACCGAAACAATCATTTCAGGATAAGCTTGGTCTTGTGATAACAAAAAGATCTTTTAAAAATCTTTATGTCTATGGCCACCTTAAAGCTGGGCATACACGGGCCGATAAAATCTGCCGACAGTTTATTGCCCATGTGTGGGGCCCTCCAATGGGCTTCTCTGATCAATATCTGGCCAAACGTCGGCTAGATGTTGATCGGGCAGGGTTAAAAATCCCGTCAAATTGGGGCCGCATCTGTTCATTGATCCGACCGCCCATATTGCCTTGCATTATACTCCCTTCATTGGGCCCTATGATCATTATTAGCTAGGCTAATCTGATTGACCGTGGAATGTGTCTCTTCTCTTTCTCTAGCTTGTAGTCTTGAAAAAATAACCCATCTTCTTTGACATAAATGCAATTTAATGGCATTTAATCTTTTGCACTACACAAAAGGATGTAGATATTGTTGCTGAAGTTTTGGTGTTTCAAAAAGACAGCACGTCTAATGAAACAGAAATAGTTACACATATTAATGATAAAATGCTTATTAAATAAGTCACATTATATATATGGAACCTGGCTGTAGACATTTGGCAAAAAAAACTGTATTATGGTGCCACTTGTTATATAGTTTAGTAAGTATGCCACAGAACCTTAGCCATAGCAGGATGTAGGCCACTCTACTCTAAGAAATATTGTTTCTGCAAATATGTTATTCAAAGGACTCTTACCTTGTGACAGAAAGATATATAAATTGCAGTTTCAACCAAATAAATTTTGAAATGTTGCCTTGAGATATTAAAATATCTTATAATATCTCTATTTGGTACAGATACATTTCTTGCTTTCAAATTGTTGACACTAATCCCTATTTGCAGATTTAACATGGTAATCAGCAAATAGAATACATAATATACATAATATGAAAGGATAGAGTACGTGTGTATATATATATATATATATATATATATATATATATATATATATATATATACATATATACATATATACATACACTGTATGTAGTGTGTGTGTGTTAGACCACACTCAATTTTAAAGGGGCGGATAGGAGGAGGCAAGTAAATGTACTCCCACACTGGCCCTGCCATGTGTATCATTTGTACATTCAAGTTAGGGAGTGAATGGAGGCACATCCGGTATCAGGGCCTGTACTTACTGTCTACCCATGGGTAGGTGCTAATTTGTACACAGTCCTTTCGACTGCTCATCTTGCTTCAGTTGGGGATGAAGCCGTATAAAAATCAATATCTAAGGTTGCTCAACCATTATGCTTTATCCCTTGCGAATATATGCTTTAGAATACTGGGCGTTGTTTTCCAGCAATGTGTGGTGATGGTGGTGTTTTTTTTTTTTATTTTGGAGTAACTCTGCTAGAGAAGGTTTATGTCTTCTTTAGTAAAATCATACTTTAACGTTACCTTTAGTGCCACTGTTATTATTTTAACACTCCTCATTCTTTTGATAATCTGGATGGATAACTTTGCAATTATTACTATGTGTGGTACCTTATCTGTGATATGATCGAAGAAACTGTGACAGGTTTTTGCAAATGTGCACATTACATTCTGCCTACAAAAACTTTTGATTTGCAGCCTTTTTTTAAAAGTGCGTTACAACTAAAAATATTAATAGTGTGATTATGATAATTTTTCTACTTAGGTTTGTCTCACATTCAAGAATGAGATACACATAAAATGTATTTTACAAGACCAGTCTTTTTGTAGGACTTTTTATGATAACATCTGAACATCTTAACAATGGGCACATTTTTAAACCTGAAAATCATGAAGCTTTTGCTACTTCTTAAATAATTAAATCAATGCATTGATCCTGCTGCATTTTTCTTGTGGCATAGTAGTTCTCTTAAAAATCTTTGAAGAGAAGTGCAAAGGTAAGTTTAAAACGAGCTTACTTATTTTTGTATAAATTGCTTTTACCTTTTAATGATTTATGCTTTGTTGCACTGAAAATGTATTTAAATGCTAAACTAGCAATTTTACATTGAAATTAAACATGTCCTTGTCAAATCAAATAAACATGATAAACTGCAGTACAAATCATGACAGAAATTACAGCCATTGTTATATTTACATGACTTTGGACATACACTGTAGATTTTTGAAAATTTAGGCAGTCAAAACATAATTTATGAGCTAACACTAAATAAATCCATTTGCATGGAAAGGGTAATACAGTTTTATTGCAGGTATGAATATATATTACTAGGAAACTGATGTGAATATTGTGTTTTGACTAGCTAAAGGTAGAATGGTTCTTTAAAATAAACTATAAAAGGTAATGGTGGAAAGAAAACAGTTATGAATAACTGTACGCAGATGCGTTACTTTATAACTGTAATGGAATCTGAGCTGGATAACCAAGATGGCGTCCAAGATGGTGGCTCCCTGGTTCCTCACGGATGCAGACGGATGATGTCGACCTCTTCCCACACTCTGATTGGTCGCCGGCGACGGAATGGGCGTCAGCGTCAATAATGGGCGCCGGCGTCAGTCGCACACGTCAGCGCGTCAGTCGCTGACGTCAGCGCCGATGCGTCCAAAATTGGCGCCAAACCTGGGCCTTTATAAGGGAACTCCGGACAATCATCAGTGCCCAATTATAGGTTTAGTTTACTACTCCTGGGTGTGATTCATTGCTAACTTCTTGTCTATTGTGTACCGACCCTTGCCTGGAATTCTCGACCTTGAACCTCTTCTGCCTGGACTGATCTTGTTGCCTGTTTTCGACCATTCTTCTGTCTCATCCTCTACTGTACTGCGAACTTGGACATTGTTATTTTCCTCCCTTGGTCCTCACTACTCCTGAGGCCTTTGGCCTTACATTATAATTGGGCCATGGACCCGTCGGAGGAGAATCCTGCGCCGCCTGATGTCGGTGGAGCGCTTCGTGGTCTGGCATCCCGCATGCAGTCCTATGAGGTACAGCAATCTCACTTTGGTCAGGCTTTGGAATCCATTCTTGCTAAACTGTCGGAGCTAACACCTGCCGATCCTATTCCTGCACCGGTACCTGTGGTTCCGCTTCACGCCACCGAACCCCGCATTCCGGCTCCCCCACTCTACAGTGGTGATCCTACAGCTTGCCGTGGGTTTATTAACCAGTGCGAGGTCCACTTTGCACTCGCACCCAGCCAATTCCTGTCGGAACGAGCCAAGGTGGGCTTCATATTCTCCCGTCTGCAAGGGAAGGCATTGGAGTGGGCCTCGCCTCTATGGGAAAAGGAGGATCCCATTATCGATAATGCCCGAGCCTTCTCCCGGGAACTTCATGTGGTCTTTGATGCTCCGGGTCGTGCCACTGCTGCCTCCGCACGCCTGTTCCATCTTCTACAGGGAACTCGCTCAGTCTCGGAGTACGCCATTGAGTTCCGCACCCTGGTTGCAGAGACTTCGTGGAACAACGACGGGTATCACGCTGCCTTTTACAACGGCCTGGCGATACGTATAAAGTCTGATCTGGTGTCCAGGGAAATTCCATCCCGTTGGGAAGATCTAGTCGCCCTGGCCATAAAGGTAGATACTCGGCAGAGGGAGTTTCAAGCTGAACTCGACAGAGAGCACTCCCCAACCAAAAGATTCCACAAGTTCCAACCTACTCTGGCTCCTCGTTTTCAAAGACCCTTCCTTCCCAACCCGGCTTCCACCTTGTCTTCTCCAAATCCTGCGGTTCCTGCCTCTTCTTCCCTGCCTTCGGAAGAACCAATGCAGATCGGACGGGCTCGTCTGACCGAACAGGAAAAGCTTCAGAGAAGGGCTGCTGGACTTTGCCTTTACTGTGGTGGAAAATCCCACTTCGCCTATGAGTGTCCAGTGAAGCCGGGAAACGCCAACACCTAGGTAAGACTGGGGAGACTTACCTGGGTGGAATTGGTCCCTCTCCCCATTCTTCTGCTCAACGCTTCCTCCTTCCTGTGCAGATTCGTTTTGGAACCCAGACGATTTCCTCTGAGGCTTTCCTTGACTCCGGCGCAGCTGGGAATTTCATCGATAAGGGCTTCGCAGAAAGCCATTCCATTCCTCTGCGATCTCTGGCTGTTCCTCTTCGAGCATTGGCGATTGACGATCGTCCACTTTCCTCCGCTACAATTTCCCACTCCACCGATGAACTTTCCGTTATTGTGGGATCTATGCACCTTGAAAGATTGTCCTTCCTCCTAATCGATTGTCCTTCTACTCCCATTGTACTTGGTCTGCCCTGGTTGAATATTCATAACCCTGTAATCGATTGGGCTTCTTCTCAGATCTCCCGCTGGAGTTCCTTTTGCCAACAGAACTGTTTACCTACCAAATCTATTATTAAAGTTTCATCTGTGTCTTCCAATTCTTCTTTGCCCCCTGTGTATCAAGCCTTCTCTGATGTCTTCAATAAAAAGTCTGCCGAAGTCCTGCCTCCCCATCGTTCTTATGATTGCCCCATCGAACTTCTTCCTGGAACCATGCCTCCCAGGGGTCGCATTTATCCACTGTCTCCTTCTGAAACCTGTGCCATGAAGGAGTACATTCAAGAGAATCTGCAAAGAGGCTTTATTCGTCCTTCTTCTTCCCCGGCTGGAGCCGGCTTCTTCTTTGTAGAGAAAAAAGATGGAGGTTTGCGGCCCTGCATTGATTATAGAGGTCTGAATAAAATCACGATTATCCCCTTCCTCTCATCTCCGAGCTGTTCGATCAACTCAAAGGGGCTTGTCTTTTCACCAAGTTAGATCTTCGTGGGGCGTATAATTTAATCCGGATCAGAGAAGGAGATGAATGGAAGACCGCATTCAACACCCGGGACGGGCATTATGAATATCTGGTGATGCCATTCGGTCTCTGTAACGCTCCCGCGGTCTTCCAAGAATTCGTAAATGACATTTTCAGAGATTTACTGGGCCAGTACGTGGTGGTGTACTTGGACGATATCCTTATTTTTTCCAAAAATCTTGCTGAGCATCGTCTTCAAGTCCAAGAAGTCCTTTCCCGTCTGCGGAAAAATAACTTATTTGCTAAATTGGAAAAATGTTCCTTTGAAGTATCGTCCATCTCTTTCCTTGGGTACATCATCTCTCAACAGGGTTTAGAATGGATCCTGCCAAGATCTCCGCTATCCAGGACTGGCCTCTCCCCACCAGTGTTAAAGCCATCCAAAGATTTATTGGTTTTGCGAATTATTATAGACAATTTATCAAGGGGTTTTCTTCCAAAATTGCTCCCATTCTTTCACTTATCAAAAAAGGGGGTAAGCCTCAGCAATGGCCACCTTCAGCTTTGGAAGCATTCAAGGATCTTAAAACTTCGTTTTCTTCTGCCCCCATTCTTCGACACCCTGAACCATTTCAGCCATTTTTTATTGAAGTCGATGCCTCAGATGTCGGTGCCGGAGCAATTTTGTCCCAAAGAGCGTCTACTGATGGGAAGCTTCATCCTTGTGCTTTCTTCTCTAAGAAATTCACCTCGTCCGAACAAAATTATGATGTTGGAAATCGAGAGTTGCTGGCCGTAAAACTTGCCCTAGAAGAATGGAGACATTTGTTGGAAGGTTCTTCTATCCCTGTGACCATCTATACAGACCACAAAAATCTTGAATATATCCAATCACTCAAACGCCTCAACCCTCGTCAGGCCAGGTGGGCACTATTCTTCTCCCGTTTTAATTTCATTCTTACTTTTCGGCCTGGTGTTAGAAACAGGAAGGCAGACGCTCTTTCCAGAAGTTTTCTCATTGAAGATCTCGCTTCCATCGAACCAGAGTCCATTATACCTCCTACTAAAATCATCGCTGCTCTATTTACATCCTTGGCCTCCCAGTTATTGTCTGTTCAACCCTCTGCTCCTGCGGGAACCCCTCCGGGTGTTGCCTTTGTTCCCCCTGAACTCCGTCATTCCATTTTGGTTCAGTCCCACAGTTCCAAGCAGGCCGGGCATCCTGGAATCAAGAAAACCACTGAACTTCTGTCTCGTCTTGTATGGTGGCCTTCCCTAAGAAAGGATGTCAAAGACTTTGTTTCTTCTTGCTCTGTGTGTGCTGTATCCAAATCTGGGCGTTCCCCTCCCAAGGGGCTACTCTTACCACTACCCATTCCTTCTCGCCCATGGACTCATTTATCTATGGACTTCATCGTGGACCTCCCTAACTCATCTGGTTACACTGTTATTTGGGTGGTAATTGACAGATTCACTAAGGTTGCACACTTTACTCCCCTTCGAAAGCTTCCCTCTGCTCCTGAACTTTCTTCATTATTCATTAAACACATTTTCCGCCTCCATGGTTTCCCTGCCGAAATTGTCTCTGACCGTGGTTCCCAATTTGTTTCTAAGTTCTGGAGATCCCTGTGTAAAGCCCTTGGTGTTTCTCTTCAATTTTCATCTTCATACCATCCACAGTCTAATGGAGCAGCAGAAAGGGTTAACCAGGCCCTTGAACAGTTTCTTCGATGCCATGTATCACTGTGCCAAGATGATTGGGCGGACCTGCTTCCATGGGCGGAATTCGCACATAACAATGCATTACACGTTTCCTCCGAAAAGTCCCCTTTTTTCTGTATGTACGGTCTTAACCCTTTGGCTTTTCCTCAGGATCTATTACTTACCAATGTCCCTGCCGCCAACGACCAAGCTGCTCACAATATCTTACCTATATATTTTATTTTAAAGGTAAAATGTATCTTTAAATGAAACCATATTAAGAAATAAGGGTCAATCCCTCCCTGGGATCCTACAATTCACAGTGAACACAAACAAACCATACATGTTAGGTCACATGAGCCAATTAACAGACCGAGTTCTTCCTTTTGCTTCCACGCTTCTTCCTTTTACAGGTAGAGCGACAGTATTTCTAATTCCTGTTCATGCCTGTTCGTTGATGTGGTCCTGCAATCCACCCACCCATATTGCCTCCATTCTGATCCGATCGTTGGGCCCTAGGGCCCACGATCGGATCAGCCCAATATTGCCCACCTCAATGTGGGCATAATGGGGAGAGATCAGCTCGTTTGGTGACATTGCCAAACAAGTAGATCTGTCTGTGTATCCATATGTTTGAATTGTAGGTATAACAGAATTACAATCAATGAGAAGCTTTGCTTAAGGATTTAGCAATGCACCCAAATGATGCACAGTCCATAAGAGTTACAAAAGATTTTATTGTATACATGAAATAAATGTAACTAAACTACATTTAATTCTTATAATTTTTGTACCTTAGAAGAAAGAAAGCAACTGGCATTTACTAATAATAATGTTACAGTTCAGATTGAACAAACATTACTGCTAGAAAAATGATGTTGTTTTAATCTCCTCTGCAGAACAGCAGCTCCCCAGAGTGTGTGTCAAAACAAGTTGCTAGGCAACAACAATATACAGTATATCCCTATGTTATGGGGGGGCTGTGATCATTAGTGTAATGGGATTTTCACATTTTAGCTATCCTTACATCAATATATTTAGAAAAGTTAAGGTGGTAGAATTAAAGAGCTATTTTGAACAAAGATATTTCTTTAGATATTAGGCAGGTGTTGCCCAGGTCAGATCAAGCTTTACATATTTGCTCAACATTTATTTCACGGTAAGTTGGCATTAGCGTGTGATATTTCGGTATACAGTATCTTTCCCTTTGTAACAGCCGTTCAATGTAGTTGGTGATATTTATATGAGTTCACTTAAAAACATAATAAACACCATCTTTCAAAACACTAGTCTGGTAAACTACTACATCTATGACAGCACCTGAACTCAGATGTATTATTGTTATGATATTTTATTGAAGGAATGTTATACCCTTTTATAGCTTGTGAAACCTTTGGGACAGGAACCCAATCCAACTGTGTACTGATACGCCTAGCAATAAAGTATTTATTTTCACTGACTAATTTTCATTAATTTATATGGACTATAACTCTGTTTGTGTTCACACATTGTAAAGTGCTGTGTACAGTTGTGGTGTCCAGGGATGTATTTAAATATGGCACAATATAGGCCTGTGTCTAGCGCGACAGATTTAGGGGGGGGGGTGTCCTCGGGTGCCAATATAATAGGTTACTTTAAAAAAACAAACTCCCCAGCTGGCAGAAAATTTCTGTGTAAATCCAGTGGCAGAGGGGCAGCAGCATACAGTATACTGGAAGTGGCATCACCCACAGCCACATGTGTGACATCACAACTACAAGCTAGAGGAGCGTAGTTAGTTCCATTGCCTAGGGTGACACCAAACCTAAGTACAGTGGTGGTGGTGACACTATATAAATAAAATTTATGATTATATGAAACAGACCATATTTAAAACACTACTACATATATTACAGTAAAGCCTTTTATGAAAAATATATTTCTACAATTTGTGACATAATGCTATCCCCAAATGAAACATTGCTATTTTAGGTAAAGAAGTTATCCTTCTGTCCCATATTAGCCCCTGTGGTCATGCGTACATGGCAAATTTAAAAGAAGGTGAAAAAGGTGTGTCTTTTACTCCCAGACTAATTAGAACTTGCTATTGTTTTTCCTTCTTGCTCTCATGTGTTTTGTGAGGGAGCACACAGAACATCACAAACTGGTGTGTAAGGTAAAAGACATACAATTCCATGATTTATTCATATTTACATGCCAATTGGCATATTATTTATGCCAATATATAATATATTTAATATTTACCATATTAATGACAATTTTCAAATATTAAATTATATTATTATTAATTATTAGTTAAGTTGCTTTTCAAATTTTTTTTATTACCGTAATTACATTTTAAATGATGATTCCAAAGAAGCTGCTTGCACTTACATAGAGTTGCCTAAGTAAGTCCATCCCATCTGTTCTGATTTGTGCAATCTGTTCTGATTTGTCCAAAAATTTGACACACAGTTAGTTTCAATTCACATAACAAAAAAAGGTATGTTAACACATTTGACATATTTCACTAATCCACCATTGATGAGGCAGGTCCTCAGTTGTCAGGGTTACTTTAAATAAGACGGGCAGTTGCCTGACTTTCGAACATGTGGTGTTCATGCAAATGGCCTGTAGCTGTCACTGTGCTTACTTCCTGGTAGCTTAAAAGTGAAAGTTACTGTTGTGTAATGGCTGCATGAGAGCCTGCTAA
Organism: Xenopus laevis; assembly: GCF_017654675.1. NCBI lineage: Eukaryota > Metazoa > Chordata > Amphibia > Anura > Pipidae > Xenopus > Xenopus laevis. Next base: position 70,170,232 of record NC_054372.1, on the reverse strand, counting down.
TAAAGCACTGTTATACTCTACTCCTCGGCTACCCAAAACATAACAAATGGTGACAAGGATGGCTCTTCTACCTCTGCAGCAGCCTGCACCTTTTCTTCCAAACCCTGGTGAGCCCCCTATACCTTTTACTGCTTGGATCCGTATGTTTGAAAATTACATTATTGCTGCTGACCAAGGGGAGATATCTGCTGCTAGAAAGCGTGCTTTACTTATTTACTGCCTGGGAGCAGAGGGACAGCGTATATTCTATACATTACCATTACCTGATGATACATATGAAACTGCTCTTACTGCTATAAAGAACGTTTTCGTGCCAAGGGTAAATGTGGTGGCTGAAAGATATAAATTCCGCCAACGTGGACAACGTAATGGCGAATCCACAGAACAATTTGTAGCAGCTTTGAGAGAGCTGGTTGTTACCTGTGAGTTTGGGACTCTAACAGATGAAATGCTAAGAGACCATATAGTGGAAAAAACAAACTCACCTCGCATTAGAGAGAGACTGCTCCTAGAGCAGGATTTAACCCTTGCAAAGGCTATTACAGTTGCTAGACAAATTGAAACAGCAGTGGCAGAGGTTAAAACTCTCAGTCAGGAAACTGCTGGGAATGTACAGATTGTGAACTCAGCACTGTGGCCTAATAATGCACAGTCACAGGCAAAATACAGTGCTAAGGAAAGGGATTCACCTACACTGCAAAACCATACAGCAAATACAAATAGAAAATACTGCTTTTATTGTGGTTCAACACAACACACTGCAAATCATGTTAAATGTCCTGCAAAAGCTATACGGTGCCGCAGATGCACAGGTAGGACATTTTGCTAAGATCTGCCGTAGTTCTGCTAAAGATGTTCATGAAGTCACTACTACAAATGTTAAAGTATTAAGTGTGGATAAAGCTGGTACATTTATTCCAGACAAGTTTATATGCACTGTCAGTGTGTACTGTGTCTGCTGATAAAGGACACTCCATTAACCTGATGCTTGATACAGGTTCAGCTGTTTCTATACTACCAAAGGATATTTTCTTGAAATACTTTGCAAAAGATCTGCTTGTTGCACCTGCCCTGAAACTGGTCAGTTACTTGAAGGATCCAATCCCTGTGCTTGGTTGCTTGCCAGTGACTGTACAATTTGAATCAAATACTGCAAAATGTGACTTTTACATTGTGATTAAGGGTGCTGCTATGCTTGGAAGGGATCTCTTTGCTGCATTAAACCAACAATTAGTTGATGGTCTCATTACTAGAGCACCAGTGCCTGCCACACAACCAGTGTCTAACATTTCACCACAAATCAACACTTCACTGGGCTGTGCAAAGAACTTTGTACATAAAAGATCAGATGTAAAACCAAAACCATTTCCTGATTCAGCATGGGAAAAACTTGCTATTGATATTGTCCTTTTACAGATGCTCCTATACATTGTAGATTTGCTATAACCTTGATAGACTATTACAGTAAATGGCCTGAAAATTCATTTGTTTCTCATATAACATCAGCTACAGTAAAAACATTTCTGTCTGTAGTCTTCAGCAGAGAAGGTAATCCAAAGGAGTTAATATCAGACAACAGACCACAGTTTGTCTCATATGAGTTTGAATCCTTTCTGAGAGAGAGGAATATTGTGCATAGGAAATCTTCAGTGTATTACCCACAAACCAATGGAGAAATCGAGGTATTCAACAGAAGTCTGAAAGAAGCACTACAGACAACAAATCTAACTGGGAAATCTTTGAAAGTATTTACAACAGAGTTCCTACATAACTACAGAGCAACGTGCCATGCAACAACTCAATCATCTCCAGCTGAATTATTACATGGCAGACAGATGTGCAATAAGTTACATGTTGCAGACATCAAACTTCCACAAAATACTGTGCCTACAAAATCATCTACTGCTGACATTGTAAAACATCATCAAGTCAAATGCAAAGACTTATACTGACAGAAAACGTGGTGCAAGAGAAATGTACTTTCAGCCTGGATCTTTAGTCAGAATTAAGAAACTAGGAATACTGAAACAAGGACAATCTAAATTTACTATACCACTTGAAGTTAGACGCCAGCGAGGACCATACACATATGAACTATCTGATGGACGCATATGGAATGCAAGGCATCTTGCTCTTGTTAGATATGATTTTGGAGAAGCTCCATTTGATGAAGGACATTTTCCTACTCCTGATGTCAACTGCAATAGGCCTGAAGAAAGTGAACCTATAAGGTGTACTGAGAGAATCAGAAAACTACCTGCACGGACCCAGGACTATGTGATGAGAATAATGTATTTTATTGCTTTAAGATGCATTATTGTTGTTTATTACATTTGAAGGTTCTATAGAGAGTAAAGAATGCCCCCTAGATTGCACCATCCCATTTCTTATTCCATAAGTCCCATGAACACAAGGTAAAACTTAACCTTTATTGGTATATATTAAAATGACACCAAGGGTGAAAATCAAAATAATTAAAATTACAACCAGGAGGAGCACATTGTGGCTGAATTATGTAGTGTCTCCCCGATGCTTGGAAATTGATAGTGTACAGAACTGCAAAAATCATATGAGAAGCATATTGAGGATTCACTGCATTCAGTCTTGTAAATTCGAGTAAAAGGCCCATAGTGGTTACCCGAAGGGTTAATTAGCTGAGGAGCGCGAAGATATGCAGATTGTAACTGTTAATGAGATAGAATTACAAATTACATTTGCCCAAATGCTTTCCTATTATAGGGGAAATATGTGGTGTTCATGCAAATTGCCTGTAGATCTCACTGTGCTCATACATATACTGTGCATACTTCCTGGTAGCTTAAAAGTGAAAGTGAAAGTTACTGTTGTGTAATGGCTGCATGAGTCTCTGCTAATAAAACACTGTTACACTCTACTCATCCTCGGATACCCAAAACATAACAGAACACATGTGCCATAATGCACAGGTATAGTTACCCATAGTTCACAGTGGAGAAATGTTTGTTTCTTTTTTTACACATTAATATCCATAATAATCAATTATGTAATTATTGATATTATTAAAGGTTTTAGAAGTAATTTAAGTGTTTCATGCCTTATTTGTATTCATTTTACCGCAGCACATAATTTTCCCAACTATAAATACATTGCAAAGCTTTTGGTAGATAATAATGTTACAAGCAATAAAGGAGAGACGTTTGTGCATTACAATGCAAAAGAGACACATTTATCTGCAATTAGTAAATCGACATTGATTCTGTAAGCATTCCAGAAGTTTCTGTTGTTCAAAATTTAATTTACAGCTTCTCTTAAAAAGAAAGTCCTTATAGTCATTTGGACATCTCTGGATCTCAGGATTTGTCAGAAATAATTTGAAGCGTTACATGTATAGACTGCAGGGTACACTAATGAAAATGTGTTATTATCTCCCTTGAGATAATGACATTCAAGCTACTTTAATCTTTTGTTATTTTATTAGAGTATAAAATAACTCACTGCTTGAAAAATTAGTTTTTGTTAAAGCGGTTTAAACGAATGAGAGCTCCTGTTGCCATAAAAATGTTTGATTAAAGAATATCTATCATAATAAAATTAGCATGCACGGGAGGTGCAGACTAATAGAGCCACTGTCTATATAAAGTATAGGCAGAAGGTAAGCGGAATTGAGCGATTCATTGTTACAACCCTAGCTTGCATGACAATATGATCAAGGTCACATGAATTTTGTCCATGTATTTGACCATGTATTTGTCAACACTTTTATCAATTTACCATACTTAGAGCAGTACATGTACTTTTGCTTTTATCCAATCTTTGATTTTCTAGAACTTGCCTTTCATACATAAACTGTCATGCTATATCAGAAATGACATAATCCTGTTATTCCCAATTGTGTAAGTGCAACTCCTCATGGCAACTACAACTATTTTAGAATTATGGAGGGAAATGCTGCATCGTTGGTAAAATATACTGTATGGCAATTGTGTCTAAAATTGCACTCTGCAATTAAATAAAACCTTATATTTTGTCATTATTCTAGAAGGATATAGGTGTTTTGGCCAAAGATATAAACTCACATTAAAGACCACACTTACCATAATATATATATTTATTTTAATTAGTGAAACCATCCTGTGTGTAAGAAGGTACAATATATAATGCACTAAAATACTATATATAGGTGAAGATTGTATCATTCCACAGGCAAATAGACTGATCTATTTCCCCTTGCACAAATACATTTGAAATCAAACCTAAAGTTTCGAAATATTATTTACCTACAGGTGAAGCGAAACCATTACAATGGTTACATACAATACTGTACAGGAATTATGTATAGGACACAGAGATTCATGAGAGCAAATGTCTACATAAAATTTGCTCAATCTCTCTTCATTACTTGCTTATACATATTTGTATTTACTGTATGATGTTTATTAAGTATAAACAAACAAATTTCCTACTAACTGAATACATGAAGAAAAATGAACAAGCAGGTGTTGAGAAGGGACTAAAAGCAGATAGAATTGCAACTTATTTTAGGAGCTTATTTACAAAGTATTTTTGCCCAGTCTACAAATAATTTTAATGGATCAGTTGGAAAGAAAATGTTCACATGCTGTATATCATTTTATTTAAGTAACAACCATCTTTAATACAGTATGCTTATTTTAAAGGAACAAAGTTCAGTATTTTATAATGACTTCTCTGATATTTTGTGTAACAACGGCACATTTCTTGTAGAAGAGAGTTCATTTTATAGTATTACATGAAGTTATATTACATGAAATTATAAAAGCTCTAAACATCCATCATTCAGTGATAGGTAGGTGTAGGTGTTATAATTTCTGCCATGTGTGTAAACCCCAGCCTAAAGTTTAGAACTAGCCTATATACAGTAGGTGTAAATAATTTGTCGAATTGTCACAGAAACCAGTTATGGCATTTTCAGTGTTACAAAGGACACAACCACTTTCAATATTACCAGGTTCCATTAAAGAATACACTGCTTCAGGATCTGAAATATTCAGCAGCATCTGTAAAAGGTCTATAGAAAAGCTTTTGTCTGTCTAAAAAAAATGTAAGCTGTAATATAAATTATTGCTTTTATCAAAATGATTCATTATTTCAGAAAAGCTAAGCTTTAAATATAGGTAGAAGACAAAGAAAAGTTGCAAAATTGCTCTTCAGTATATAAGTAAAACTATTCACATCTACTTTCTATATTTAACTTGTTTTAATTTAGTAATCCTAATTATGGGTGCAGTTATTATACATTTGGATAAACATGGGATTCAATAGTGCTGGTTTTTTTTCTTGACTATAAAAAAATCACAAAATAGGCTAATCACTGTCCAGGTCTGTATGTTTTTTAATAGTGTGGCTAATCAGCAGTCCTTAAAATCCAGGCTGTCAGTCTCTCAACAGAACTAGCTGGGAGAGACCGGGAAAGAGTGTCTAGGATCTTGACACAAAGCAGGATCCTATGTGCCTGTGCACACACAGTCACCACGTGGAAGGTCTGTAATTGGACTGTCTTTTGTTATTATTGAACTTATACTGCTGCCAGGAAAAAGTACAGAGTAATCCACAGAGTGCCCTTGGTTGTTAGAGGGGCTAGAGAGAAAAAAATTTTTTTTGCAGAAACAGGAGGGGCAGATCCAACAACAGAATCAGTAGATTCAACTAATCAGGCAGTTACAGGACCAGCTCTCCTAACTGCAGGCAACTCCAGCCCGCACAGTCCAGTCCAGAAACAGCACCCATGCCTAGAACTCTCCTGGTAAAAATGAGACAGTCTGATGATCCAGAGACATTTCTCATGAGTTTTGAAAGGGTAGTCAGTGCCAAAATTTGCCTGAGGACCGGTGGGCAATTTTACTGGCTCCACTGCTGACTGGTGAAGCACAGTCATCTTACAGAAATCTTCCTGCAGAAAAGGCTATTGCCTACCAAGAAGTAAAGTCTGCCTTCATGGACAGACTGGGCCTTACGCCAGAGGTATACCGCCATAGATTCCGGTCTGAGCCATATTACACACAGGTCCAGTTCCAGTCCCGGCTGTCCCCGCAAGGTGGTCTCCCAGATTGCAGAATGTTGATAAATGACCCCCATTTTGTCCCTGTGGTAAGGGTGGAGATCTATGGGAAACAGGTTACCAGGATGGTTGATTCAGGTTTCCGGGACCACTCTAATTCTGAAAGAATTAATTCCCCCAGAGCTCATTAACTACACAATTGTTTATAGTATTGAGTGTATCTATGGGTAGGTAAAAATGTATCCTACAGTCCAGGTAACCTTAAGGGTTAATGGCCAGCAAGTTACTCTTTGTGCGGCAGTTGCACTCTGACTGCCTACTCCTGTGTTGCTGGGAAAGGACTTTCCTCTCTATCTATCTTTCTTTAAAGCCAACACCTTCTCCTGTGAAGCATGTGTGTTTAGGTGCACCTGATAAACAGTTACCTTTCTCACCTGACATTTTATCACAGACACAGCGCCAGAGAAAGTCCTGGAAACAGAGACAAATGGACAAACAGGACTGTGTTTCTAAAAGCTGGACTAAAGGTAAAACCACTACAGGGTCTCCTGTCCGGCTACCCAAACCTTCCCGTGAAAGGCAGGAGGGGCTTGATATTGTCTGTTTAATTTTATCTTATCTTTCTGACTTTAGAAAGAAACAGAGAGAGGACACTGTGTTGGCTAAGCTGTATGACAAAGTGTCAAATATTAAGTATAAAGTACTTGTACATGAAAATGTTAATCTTTTCCCACATTTTGAATTGCATAAAGGTTTGTTATACAGAATGTGAAAGAGTATACAAACAGGCGAGGTTTTGAAACAACTGATGATTCCTAGGGAGTTACTGAGGTCTAGGTGAGCGCATCCTTGCAAGGTTTTTCTAGCCAGGGATTTATAGAGCTGTAAATACTTATTGTACTGCATGCCCAGATTGCCAGTCACCCAGCCAAAGAGAACCAAAACCTCCTTCACAACACCAGGTCCCTCATTCAACTCCAAGCAGGTTATCACAATATAGCATTGTTAACCATATTAATTTCTCCTTTAAGTAAAAAAGCAAAGAAACCATTATATAGATATATAGATATATAGATACATAGATATATAGATATAGATATAGATATATATTTGAGGAGTTATTCAAATTATTTGTTCTCCTTGTTGATATTTAGTAAGGTACAGTATATGGTTGATTTTTCCCATTTTGTATGATTACTTAAAGTTAATTAATTATTAACAAATCTTTAAGTTTCATAATTAAACTATACTCTACTTTTTTCTTGACTGACTCTAATGGGCCTTTATTGCCTTTATTTGTCTACAAATCTTTCTTCTTAATTTTAACTATATATTATGTATATGACACAACTAACATTAATTACACTTTACTTGCTCATCTCACTGTAACTTTGCTGGACAACAAAACCAAGATAGGGGGCTCCACGCACAGTAGAGAATCCATGGTGCCACAAATATAGAGTAAAAAAAAAAATCTCCATTTATTAGTTTACATTAAAATGTGAACACCGAGGGGGCCAATTCATTAACTTCGAGTGAAGGATTCGAAGTAAAAAAAACGTAGAATTCCGCAGTGTTTTTTTGGCTACTTCGAACTAAAAATCGTTCGACTATTCGACCATTCGATAGTCGAAGTACTTTCTCTTTAAGAAAAAACTTCGACCCCCTAGTTCGCCACCTAAAAGCTACCGAACCCAATGTTAGCCTATGGGGAAGGTCCCCATAGGCTTGGCTAAATTTTTTTGGTCGAAGGATAATCCTTCGATCGTTGGATTGAAATACTTCGAATCGTTTGATTCGAAGGATTTAATCGTTCGATCAAACGATTATTCCTTTGATCGTACGATCGCAATATTTGCGCAAAATATCGAAGTCGAAGGATTTTCATTCCCAGTTGAATATCGAGGGTTAATTAAGCCTCGATATTCGACCCTTGATGAATTTGCCCCCTAATATTGGTCCTATGTTTTTCATGTCACTAAGTTGCGTAGTCTGAATTATTTTAATGAGAAATTTCTTTTGGTAATTCACTGCAGCCTGAGGCCAATGCAATCTAATAAACATTACCTAATAAACATTAGTTGGTAACTGTTTCTTTTCAGTATTAAATAGCTTTGTATCTTTTGTTGTATAACATTTCATGGCACTGCATGGGTCAAGAACAAGAAAAAATGTTTATTAGTAATTAATAGTAATACAACTAAATGTATGAATGAATAAAATTATGATTTAACATATGTTAATGTAAAATTATTAATACTATGATCCAATATGTGGTTCATATGCTGGAAAATCAGCATGTGAACCGTGCCAGTATTACTATAGAGAATGGATAATCAGCCTATTAACACAAGACATGCTCTTTTATTACTAGAAAAAATGTAAAAATTAGCATGTGCTGGTATAATTACTACAGAGAATGGATAATTAGCATATTAACCCTTAACCGTGCCACTTACATTACTACAGAAAATAGAAAACCAGCATAGTAACCCAGAGACATGCTAGTAAAATAACTTTAGAAATGGCCATGAGCACTCCATTAACTCCAGATAAGCTAGTAAGATCATTGACAAGTGGACAATAAGCACTCTATTAACTCCAAACAGTATAATCACGATAGAAACGGGCAGTAGTGATCTGACCCTCTTCGACAAGTAATAATAATTACAATAGATTATACATTTAAAATTGAGCTAAGAACTGCCCCCATGGCTACACAGCAGCTTGTTTATATAAACTATAGTTGTGTTTCTGAAGCAAAAATACCAGTTTTACCAGTGCACCTGAGGAAGGGCCACTAGGTCCGAAACATGTTGTGCAGCTTTTGAATAAATGAATCACTGAACAAGAAATTGTTTCTCCAGAGTCATATCTAAGATCTGCTGAACTTCTCTCATGTTGACGGTACAGCATAGTAGTGATCTCTTGTTAAATTCTAGCTTTAGAATATTGCCTTGGGTTAAGCTGGCACAGTCTTATTTATTTGATAAAATGTGGCAATTTTACACCCATCTCTGTCTCCTGGTTTCATTAAGCTATATAATAATGGGATTCAGTGGGGCAGTGTCGGCCTGGAATGCCAGGGGCCCACCAGAAAACTTTAGATGGTGAGCCCGCCGGTAAACCATGACCATGGGCCTACTTTCCAAACTTTTATTCCTCCTCTCTGAATTCAACTTCTCCTAGTCGTTCAACCTACTTACTATACTTTATTATTATTACTATACTATACTTCCATTATTACGCCTCCTTTTTTTTTTATCATAATAAAATAGGGAATGACCATGAAATAGGCCAAATGGTTAGAAGTAAGAGGGCTCACTGACACCTGGGCCCACTGGGAGTTTTCCTGGTATCCCGGTGGGCCAGTCTGACACTGCAGTGGGGTGGCTCAAGGCAAAGGGTCAAAATGTGGAGTCCCCTTGTTAAGTTTATAATTTATTAGATAAAGGGATGAAAAAGCACCCTCATTCTGAGGGAAGGAGTGTGAAAAGTCAATGCATAAATTAGGGCGTATATTCCAAGAGGGACAGGGGACAAGGAAGCAACTAGCATAACGAGCTGTTTTTTTTTAACCCCCTGAAGTAAGAAAAAACATCTTCATTTTCAGAATGAGCCAGCTGGACTGTGGGAGACAACTCTGTAGGCCCCAGAACTGTAATGCACAGACTGGAAAAAAGTAATAGATTTGGAGAATTATAATCTGGTCACAGAAGATGCCAATGGGTACTTTTAGAACTAGAGTTATTCTGTTCCACTAATTGTGTTCTATTTCTTTTTTTCACATTTGAAATATCAGTTCATTTTAAACAGGTATTTGAACAGAAAAATGCAGGAATTTTAATGTCAATGTAAATGCCATCTTTTAATCTGCCATCGCTTTTCATTTAAAGTATTAATTTCACTAATTACTTTCCAACCAAGGCTACTAGCAAATAGCATTTGTAGGATGTTCAGTACAGGAAAGTTCAATGTTTTTAAGCACTGTTTCCATTTTCCGTTAATCCCGCCATCAAATTCAATTTAGAGCTTTCTGTTGAATGTATTAGCATACTTCAACTTTAGTCATGTAAACTTGTTTTTCATATTTCTACAAAGTGAACCAAGTAAAACTTGCAATGTTGTGGAATGCTAAATCAGTTGGAATCACTGTTTTTTAATATGGAACTAGACATAGAAAGATAAAGTTTACTTTTTTTAATTAAAGGGATACTGTCAATTATGTAGGCATTTCATTTCTGCCTTTTTCTGGGGACTGTATCCCCAAATCTTCCAGTGTTAAGGGGAGAGGGATGGAGGGTTTGGTATCTGTGTTCGCACTGGGCCTCCTCAGAGATCTTTTGCAGGGGAATCTGGCTGGATGAAGGTCCATTACTGGGAGTGATTATAATACTGAAAGAGCTGATATATTTGTTGTTATGCAGGGGATGGATGTGCAACTAAAAGCTGTGATAAAATAAAGAGGACGTGTTCAACTACAACACTCTCTTTGCATTACTGGAAGGGCCCCCTCACACGAAAGGTCAGTTACCACATGTTACATGTATTTAGGCCTATATTTAACACTGTTAGTAAAAGCCTTTGATTAAAAAATGTATGTATGCATGTATATATGTATAAATGCGAAGATGTATTAGAGCTCGCTCTATTAAAATCACCAGAAATTCTGTCTCTCTACATGCAGGATTTGTGCAAAAGGCAGTTATTTGGTTAGATTTTGTTTGTACTGCAATTAGTTCATTGAATGAGCTCTAATACATCTTCTAGGAAAGGAAGCTCCCCCCTATAAGATAGATATATGCTGGATTTAACTGTCAATGACTATCTGACACCCAACTGCTGCATGAAGACAGAATGAAAAGAAACATATGCTGAAGATAAGCGTGATTATTTTATAAACAATACAGAATTTTTAATTGATTGTATTTAGAAAGTTTCTTATTTGATGAAGAGCATAATATATTTTCATTTTCACGATAGTTTAAAGAATTGCCAACAGTAAGGAATGACCCATTTCACATGCATACATATTCTCTGGAAAATGCATAGTAAAATGGCTTCTGGCAGGATTAATGACATTTACATTTTGCTTCTGGTTTAACTGACTGCCTCAGAAATGATAATACGTTTGCAGTGAATTGTTTCCAGAACATAAATACACTTTGGAAAAGATTGACTGAATACAAAACTAAACTGGGTATAGAATCCAGTAAAAGTATTCTTCATAGTTATGTAGAACGGGTGCTACCTATAATCACCCTCCATTGGGGAAAGGTTCATTTATTATATACAGATGCTGTACCAAGCATATTGGTGCCAACCCAGAGGTTTTACCAACATGAATCAATGAAACATATTTTTAAAATTTAAAGCTTATACAACTTTTCAAAGGAGGTTTGTATACAACTTCTGGGAGTATCCCTTCTTTTTACAGAAGGGAGGGCTCTGACTATACATTCAATTCACTTAAAAATACACACAATTAATGTTTTACATTTAGTGACTGTACCATTTTGGAGAAAATGGAGCAAAACAAAAGCAAGATTGGGTCATTTATGAAGTGTAGAGCAAGGTGCAAAGTAAAACAAATCAGAACAAAACAATAGGTGCAACTTTTCACCTTAGGTCTTTTTCAGTTTAGCTTGTCTCAGTTGGGTGGAACTTCAAAGACAGAGTTCACTGCCATGCGTATCTTGATGGAACTTTGATTGTAACAGTGATTCCTCTACTTGTATTGGAGGGATACAACTGTGCTTTTTGATAATCTGTAGTAAGGATTCATTGTGAATAAGAAGCTTCAGAATATTAGGTGAGATTACATTTTAGAAAATGAATGCATAGAAGTTCTACGCATTCATTTGCTAAAATGTAATCTCACCTAATATTCTAAAGCTTCTTATTGCATAATGTGTGCATAATGTGTGGTTATTTTTGGAATTATTTTTCAAATAAAATTTTGACCTTATACTCTTTTTATGAGTGTAAAAAAAAATAAGAACATTCTGGGACAGATGGTTTATCGGATGGCAGATTTGATTCAATAACAGAGTTTTGACTTCTTTCAGAAGGGTGTCCATCATTTATTTGAAAAGACAAATTCTTAATGTTAACAACGCATTGCAATGTTTAAAAGTGGAAAGATTGGATTTATGTTAATGACGCTATATGCTTATTCTGTTCAACAATACAGACATGAATTTATTATCTGGAAACCCTTATCAAGAATCTGGAATATGCAATTTAAATTCCTTTTTGCTATGATAAAATTGTCACTCTACAAATATAGGAGCTTATATGTATATAACCTACAGTCAGTACAGTAGTACAGCCATTGTATGCATTACCTGAAAATCACAAGCAGTGCTACTGCTGAACTTTTTGAATATTAATCCAGACCTGACTTTAATGATGTGAATCATTAAAGTCTGACATAGTAATGCTGACACAAAGTGCTTTTTGACTTCCTGCTCTTATTTTAATCCACCACCCAACCCCAGATTTTTTCCATCCCTCATCCTTCTGTAAAACTCACTCTGAATATCTGTATGTCTGCACTTCTATGCTATGCCTTTTATGAACCTGTGTAATGCTCTACTTTCCAGTCCAAGTAGAGAACCTTCATTTTTTACATGTTCTCTCCTCTTTGCTCTACTATTTTAGGATTGTTTTTTTCACTTAATTCGATCCTTTTTTATTATAATAATATCAACTGATTCATTTAGTTCTCTTTATCTGCCACACATGCCAATGCACTGTATTTTTGCAAAATGGTTAGTCAAGTAGTATGTTAGACCCTGGTGCAGCAATATTGCTTTGTTCTTTATTACTCATCAACATTTTCTTGGGTTGGCATATTGCAGGAAATGTAGGAAGCCATGGAAGCCACATGCCCATGACCTCTAACCAGTGTGATGGACCCCAGGAAGGCCTTGCAGGCATGGAGCCTAAGGCTACTTTTTTACATCTTCCTATCTTTACAAGTTCTTGGCAACTAGCCAATGTGAAAATAACACAGAGATAGTGTAAGGCCAGGTTGAGTACCAATGGACTTACCCAGATATCATAATACAGTAGATTCAGTATGCCGTACACCAGAAAAGTTTTATTGAATGGTCATCTATGAGTATCCACAGAAGGTATACCTTCGAGAATTGATAAACATATGGTTTTTGGACTGTGAATAACTTTTACAAGGCACCTGCAGGTATAATTTATCATATATAAATATAGACTGTGTTAGACTGTGTTAAAATAAGCTGGTATCTGATGATGAATTTACCATCTACATAATTTTTGATGCATTGGAAGTACAGCATCAAGGTGAACAATGTACCCAATCTCTGCACAACATATTGAAAACTAGCTTTGTTTTGCTTGAGATGAGGACCATACCACAAGCGCTTAGAAGGTTCAACACTAACGGTTCTGCTGTAAACAATAGTGTAGCATAGTTTCGCACAAGTCGGCCATACGCCTGCAGGATCCACAGGTCAGACTGGTTAAGTATAGTTGAGGTAGCATTATTTTCTAGGGCATCATTTGTGATGAGTAAACATTGGATATACATTACAGTCAAATGTGAATAAAAATGTTTTTCTATTTTCCTACATTGCATGTAGCACATTTACTATTATTTTAAATTTCCATGTATAAGAATAGTTATATTTTTATTTTTTTAATCTCCCAGCAACTACCCTTTAAGCTGCTAGCAATATATTCTGCTTCAGTGCTCTGACATCTAAGAGAACTAATCTTAAATGAGAAAGAAGATGTAAAAGAGTCTTCCAATAGAAAATGCAATAATCAGTGAAATTCAGGACTAAGGTAAATCTGTCTAGGGCTGGCTGTGTACAACATTAATTTTTAAGGACATGCACTTTTTACAACCCATTTACTTCTAAGCTCACAGAGTATACTAAATAACAAAGTTGTTGTTTATAAGGAGAGGGGAAGGTTATATTTCATAATAAGTATTGAAAAGGGAAGGTTATATTTCATTATAAATATCGATATACAATAATGCAGAGGTTAGGCATAGCCAGTTTAACTACCATATGGAAATTCATAACATAGTGACAATAATAAATACAATGGTTACTTCTCCTTTAACATAAACTAATATTAAGCATAGGGACAGAAAATGTTATCTTGTCTCCAGTCTTGTGTTAGTTAAGAATGTACCCCTCTATTTTAATACAGTATTTCAATTATTGCTACAAAATCACTAACATAGTCAGTTTCTGTATTTATTTGTCTGCTGTTTTTTTCACTAACTTTTTGTTTCTCATTCTAATAATTTGTGCTTATAGCAACAGCAGTTTGGTCTGGGTTAACCACAGGTTTCAAGCAGCAACCATTATTGTAATTGCAATAAATAAATGACCAACCAATCAAATGTTCTTCTTCTTGTGATGGTATAGAGTTTCCTGCTTCATCTCTTTCCCCTGCCTTGCCGGAGTCATCAGAAATATTCTGGCCACAATTAGACATGTACTGCTTTTCCTTATTTCCTTACTGCCCCTGTAATGTTGTATTGGTACTTGCCATGACCATGCCTGAGTTCACAGAGCTTACTGGCAAACTGTTTCTGTACTGTATGAACATAGCTGCTTTTCCTGATGATGAAAAAAACACTGTGGACTGTTGTGGGCATAATTTTTATTCATTAAATCTTCCCTTTGTGCTCAAGGTGCCCCTTATCATGCATAAACTTGGTCCTTGCCATTACCATTTTGCTGCACAATATCTTCAGTACCACTTTATTTATTCATCATGATCAGATCATTTATTTAATTTAAGAGAGAGATGTGTTTTTTAAAAATTTTACACCATCTACCCAATTTGTTTTTCCCTATCAATTACCGTATATACTCGAGTATAAGCCGAGTTTTTCAGCAGCCAAAATGTGCTGAAAAAGTGTACCTCAGCTTATACTCGAGTCATTGTACAAAATCACCCAAACCACGCTCATGAAATGCTCATCAAGGACAAGGAAACACTTCAACACAAGTTTTAAGTATGTAAAAGAGTATCCCCTGCTGTACTGAATCGCTACCTTTATTTAACCAAAAACTGGATATTTTGACTGCAGTCTCATCTTATACCTTTATAAAAGAGTGCTCCAAAGCAGGCGCCATTTTTTCCTTCATCAAGAAGCTTCTGCGCATGAGCAATATTTCCTCCCTTGCGACACCAATTCTTTACACCTTTCCTTCCATACACTTTGACAAATGCTGCAGTATTATACGAAAAATACGAGCCGGGAGAGGCAGACAGGCACTTTTATCAGCACAGAAGAATGCAAAGAATTTAAGCGTCTCATGATCAACGTGTGTCTTCCTGCTTTCAGCTTGTCTCCATAGTAACCATGTCACTCAGTTGTCATTGGTGCGAGCCGAAGGGAGGGCGGGCATACTGAGAATCAAGCCTTGCCTGTGATGTTTGTGTAAGGGAATACTTGCTGCTGAACACAGCAATTGTGCATGCTCCGGTCAGGGTCAAGCTGAGGGAGCGCTGCACTGTGGGTATTATTTTAGATGCACAATACGTTTTTTCTAAACATATGGGATTAAACAGCTAAACGACTTCATGCAGAAGGCATGCCTGTCCAATGACATAATATCTTTGATAGGCTTTCCTTGTCCTTTAATACTGTGCTGATACGAGACTACAGTGTTCTCTCTCTCTCTCTCTCTCTCTCTCTCTCTCTCTCCTGCATTGACATAAACTTAAGTGGACAAACTACCTTTTACATTGTTGCCTTTTCATTACATACCTACAGTTGCCAATTCAGCTGTCCTATATGAATAAGACAATGTCCAAATCACAAAGGTGTTTTCCCTCCATAAAATCTCCCTACCATCCATCCACTGCTTTTATATCGTTTACATGACAGCTGCTGCCTCAGTATGTACAGACATCACAACACAGTGTGGACTGGAATGCACCTTAGGCTTATACTCGAGTCAATAAGGTTTCCCAGTTTTTACAGGTAAAATTCGGTACATCGAGTATATACGGGTATACAGATTTTATATTTTTCTGAATCCTAGCAGAGGCCTTCTTAAAGTATAAGTACTGTGCAATACTGTACTAGCAGGAATGAACTCCTTTGCTCGTTCTTCCATTCTGACTACTTTAGTACCCTATAACATATTAGCTCTGATATGCCCCTGGCACAGTTCCAACGTCTTGTGAGCTGTATGTCTCTCCCACACCTTTTGTATTACTCCCTTCCCTTTAGAGTGTTTGCCTATGCATAGGACCTTCCTCACCTTTTGTACCTGTATTGATTGTGATATATGTAACTCCATATCTTCTATGTATATACAGATGCAGCCACTTTGGTTTGTCTGTTTGACACAGAATAACTAAACACAGATATCCCATTTATCTCATTTAACACAGAAAACTGTGTCACAACATCCCATCTAATTAAAGCATTCACCATTGTGAACAATGGTGCTTTGGTATGCTAATGAAAAGGTTAAATGCATTAAATGAGTTAAGATAACTTTAGATAACACAGTTTCTTCAATTAACTCTGAGTCATGACGCATTTAACTCACAAATCCAAGTGGCTTCATCTGTAATTCATGTGATTTAGTTGTATAATCACATTTACTTTACAGTGCTACGCAATATGTTGGCGCTCTATAAATACATGTTAATAATAACAATAATAATAAAAATAATAATAATGTACTGATTCTCTCACTTTCCTGCTGAGTGTTATTTGGTTAACACATTTTAAATCACACTCTAAATTGCATTCTTACAAAGCTAAAGACTGTTGATCTTTTGATGTGTATTTGCCATATTAAAAATGAATATGCATATACTGAAAGTGTAATGATGAGAAAACTGATGTATTAATTTGTACATCTGTAAAGGTTAAACTTGATTGATTTGTGTCCACTGATTGGCATGCTAGTTTTTCAATGGCAAAACACAATATGGGAGGCTGATTGGCAATGAATCTTCTTATATTGTGTCCACGGACAATTAGTCGATTTAAATGACTTTATATTTTCCAGTTTGGAGTTTAAACAACTGCCTGGTTGTTTGGATCACCACCAAAAAGTCACAATGGACGATGGACATATAGGAGAAAGCTACAAAGATAAACAATAAAGAAATAAGACAATGCAGTTTAAGAAGGAATTAATTTTGATTGTCTTTATGAAAAAGGCTGAATAGGCAGACAGTTCTAAAACCATAAAACATGTTAAACATGATAACATTAATACCAATTAAAGAGTAGCTAAGAGCAAGTCAATCCATAACATATCAAAACTTGAAAGAAAAATGTCCATTCACAACCGCTTAAACATTTTCCATTTACAGATTACACATTTTGCAGCATAACTTCCAAGACATCTCACACACACAGATAAAAGCAACCCAATAAATTGTATCTGGTCAGACAAAAAAACAAACAACCTCAAATATATACCAAATGATCCATTACTTAATAAACATTGACAAAAAAGATGTTCTTCATATCCAATGGACTATGGACATCCCACACACCACCCAAGTTGGTTGGATGGGCACCCTTCCATCAGTATTGTCAGCAATACTGGTTCCCATATCAAATCGTATACATAGTTTATGGTCTTCGATTCAAATATTCTGGTCTTCGATTCAAATATTCCAGCAGGAAGTAGCCTTATACTGGATGCAAATAATGGAAAAACCTCTGCAACTACACATGGAGAAGACTCGCAGCAGCAGCCCGGAAAACAATTCTACACCAATGGTTAACCATGGCCTCTTCGTTTGTATCTTTAGTAAAACAAAAACGACATCATGTTTTTCCATATGGACTGTTAGAAACTTTAACAAATAAGGAACAAAATACAGATGGCTTACATACAAAGCCTCCATCCCACACCCACTTAGATACATTACGATTCATATATTTCAACACACCACATGGTATGAAACACCCACTTCTCCTGGAAACATCTCAGTATATACAATGCTTACATCTAGAATGCAGAAAATCAGACCAGTCACCCCTCAGGAGTCACCGTGTAAACAGGTTATTGGTAGCTCATCTGCATCTGCATTCCATTTGTCTATAAGGCCTTTTTAATAGAATTAGATAAAGCTATAATTTGTGAATGTTACAGTGAATTTTATGGGGAAAAAAACAGCAAAATGGAAATAAAAACATTGTATTAAAAAATCCTTCTTAAGAACAGTATTTTCCTTCACAACATTCCATTAAAAACGTGCATTTGTTACCAGATATATATTTTGAGGCTTGCAAAACTATTACATTACTAAATAAATCTTAATAATGTGAAAGGAGTAGAAATAGTTAACATAGCAAAAGGTTTTCAATTCAGTATAGTTTCTTTTTCTTCTTATGCAACGTTTATGACTGTAGATTACTAAACATTTTCCCAATATGTATAACACATCAACAAGGCTGCAATTTTTATGACATTTCCAAAGCTGCTTCCAGTATCAGCCACCAAATAATAATAAAAGATATGTAGCATGCCCTTGAGTGTACTTTTGCTGTGTATTAAGGCTGTGTGTAACCAGGCTAAAACTTCTTGTAGTGTGCCCCGGACCCCCAGTGTACCCGTGCAACTCCCGGTACCTGGTGTAGATCAATGCAGCAGGATAATCAGCCAGACAAGTTTCTTTGCAGTAACATAAACTTGTTTATTAACAGAGAACTGTTGCAATAGAGTAGTTCACCGGTACTAATGTTCACAGGCATAATAGGATAGCTTCAAACCGCAATATTCCCTCCAGGGGGTACAAGGTACAGCAGGTGAGCTAATATTCAATATATATCAAAGTTACAGCAACAAGAGACTTGGGAGATAGTTACCACTCTCACTGGGCACTATCCCTCCGGATGGACACTAAAGCTTGGGTTTCTCAGCCTGGGGTCTTGTATCTTGGCACCCGAATTGGTCCTCACCTCACCCACTGTATTCAGCCTGGGGTCTTGGGTCTTGGTGCACTATCTGGTCCTCAACTCACCCACTTTAGTCCCTGCTCTAGTGGTTCACATACCACAGGGTCCTAACCCCACTATTGGAGCCACTTCTGCTCAGTCCTAGAGTGACTATAACTGTATTCACTATCACTAAATCACACTTAACTAACTTCACTGGCAGACCAGGACCTGTAGTACCTCTCAGTGAGGTAAAGTCCCAGTACAGACCCGACCACATGGTGCTAAACCCCATTATACTTTATACTGCTGCCACCTAGTGGACAAACTCCGTGAACTAATGTGGACCCAGCAAGGGACATAGCTGCCTGAGTTAACTAAAAGACCCTTAGGTGTCCAAATACTAAAGGGGAACTGCCTGAGTAATTTAACCCAAATCTCAGGGTCCCTACAAGTACATTAACTAATATAGTCACCCTGCTATGGACCCATGGTTATCAGAACAACAAATTAGCACCTCCCTAACTTTCATTGTAACTGGTCTTGAGGCTGAGCTCTACATCAAAAGGCGTGATTCTCCCTATAAGGATGGCCTCATATTCCAAGCTAGACTATCAGATTAATATTGCCATATGTGTGGCCAAGATGCAACATTATGTTGAGTTAAAGTTTTTTTCTAAAATGCCAAACCTTTTCAGCTTCACAACTTTTACTTCTGGTGGATAATGAATTCTTATAATTGGTTAGTATGAATGTTTCTTATGAAATTCCTTTTGTCAGTTGTTTAAATGCCAACTATATGGATTGGTTTTATTTATGGGTTTTTATAGTAGTTTTATGGTGACATTTTACAGGTGAAATTCATATTTTTGCAACTGCTTTTTCAACTGGTTTATTTGCAGAAAAGAAAAAAAATGTCCCAACGAAAACACAACTGCATTTTAAAAAAAACTTTTATCAAAGCTTATGGTGTTGTTGATGTGGAGTTAATTTGGCTGTACTTTATTTGACAGATTGTGCTCTTTGATATTTTTACAGGGATTAGTAAACTCTGTCACGGTGTCACACACAAATCCTTAGCTTTTGATAACATGAATTTTCAATTCCATAACAGCTTTAAATCCCTTCCCCAGATTAAATTTAACTTTTTCTCTATATCAGGGGCCCCCCTTGTGTGGCCCCCACCTACCTGCTGTGTTTGCTTACTATATGTAAACTTTAAAAGGTATCACAACAGAGATTAACTGGTCCCTGCATTGTTTAAACCTCACATTCAGACTAATCCCCTGAATTGTTCACACCAGTGATCCCCTTGCATTGTTCACACTTGTGACACCTCTATTGTTCACTTCCCTAAAGGCCTGTACTGTTCACACCTGAGACCCTGCTCTGCTTGTGTGTGCCCTGCTCTGCCTGTGGAACATAAACCTGGTATTTGTTCTGGGGAATTATTAGCATTTGAAAATAAATTATTGTTAAGGGCCCCTAAGGTGTTTAATCATGTGCTAGGGGTGCTGTGTTATCCACAAGGGAGGAGAGCATGTATGGATTTAAGGGTATGTCTTAATATGACAACATTTTTCACATATGAGTGATAAGTGATATCCCTGCAGTGAGCACCAACCATTCGGTTATTTGGTGTGCTACCACAATTAATGCGGACATGATCTTGTGTTAACATGGGTGTGGTTTAAAAACAAGGAGTGGTCAACACTGGCTTCCGTTATCGTCCCTCCACTATATAGGCCAGAAAAATTTAGTGCCACAGAAGTTGGACAGCACTGCTCTACATGGCTACTGAAACAGTTAAAATGCTGAATAATATTTTTCACAGAGTCAGTTAAAGGGCAAATAACTTTAAAATTACGTTTTAGAAATGTACACAATAACCTATGGTTAGCAAAGATTTTATGGGTGATTTTTTTTCATTTCATAGTTTTCACTAGGTTGCAATTTAAAAATTGATGTTGGGATCACTGACAACACAAAATCTATTGTGCTGTAAGACAACAGATTTATTGTTATTGTTTACTTGGTATTGCATATGTTTCTATTCATCTTCCATTCTGTCATTCAATCTATTGCCCGGTAGCTAAATGTAATCCTAGTAACAAGATTGTTGCTGAAATTCTTAATTCGAGACATGAAGAGCAAAAATCTATAGAAAAAATATCTTAGAAGTTAATTTTGACACAAACTTCTCCTCTAAATAGTGATTAAGGAAGGCATTTATTTTTTATCATCAAATAAACATTATAGTTGTATAGCTGCATGATGAATGATAAATGTATTTTTTTTTTAAAAAAACCCTTAATAACCTGTACAATAAATTGGTTAAAATGATACATAGCGATGCCTTTAGTTATGATCAGTTCTTAGTAATTTCTGTGATCACATGACTCCTTGTAATGTGTGCTATGTAAGTAACACAAGATACCTACTTAGAAACATAAAGACGTCAACTCAAAGCTCAATAACCCACATCAACTACTCAATCTACAGTTTTGTATTTTTATGTGTTTGTAGAATTCCTTGTTGACTTCTAATGTACTTATATTTTACAATATATGTTACTTTAATCCCTTGATAAATGTGGGTTAAAAATACCAGTAAGAGGTCAAACTGGGAGTTAATTCAAATATGGCAGATACCAAGACAAGCATGTCCTGTTGACATGTTGAAGATATCCTGATCTGTGCAGGGTTTTGTTCAATAATCCAAAAATTTAGTGGTTTGGGGCATCAAATAAGAAAATTAAATTAAATTACATAATAAAGCCACACCTTTAACAGAAATAAAAATGCCATAATTAATGATATGTAGTGATGGGCGAATTTGCGCCGTTTCGCTTCGCCGAAAAATTTGCGAATTTCGCGCGAAATTCTTGAAACGGCGAAAAATCGCGAAACGGCACCGGTGTCTCGTTTTTGACGCCGGCATCCGTTTTTTCGAATAAAATTTTTTTCCGCGGGCGATTTTTTTCCGCGAATTTTCACGGGCGTTTTGCGAATTTATTCGCTGGCGGTGAATCGCGCCTGCCGAATAAATTCGCCCATCACTAAGATATGATTATTGCAAAATAAATCATCTTTAGCACAGAGATATTTAGCAGTGGATTTATTTCATGTAGTGCATAACTTGGCAACTTGGCAACATAAACACCTCCATGATTATGTATTCACCCCCAAAATATTTATACATTTTTCATGTTTGCATTTTTTTCATAACATAAATAATAACATAAATGAAAATTCTGTAATTTTCCACTGACAGAGATTTTCTAGATCACTGTACGTGGCAGATATCAGGTCTTAGATAAACAATTCATTACAACCCAACCAGTTAGTAATCAATGAATAAGCTGGCATGTAATAAAATAACAATAGTGGCACCCATGTGCCATGATAACAATTACACTAGGCTCTCTATCAATAAAATAATGATAGTCTCGTGGTTTAATTTTAACTTAATGCTTCACTGGTACATTAAGGGGGAACACACAGCCACATGCAACAAAATAGTAATTTGTTACTCCAAATCTGGGTATCAGTAGTCTGGCTGTGGTGTGGATGTGGCATGTTAAAATTCTGAGATTAGGTGGGGAGATACTGTATGTAGCTTGTGATTTAGTAGCGTCATTGCTGGTGTTAATGCAGTTGATATGTTGGTTGTTTGGATGATTATTTGTAAGACCTCATTCCAGAATGGTG
Source organism: Xenopus laevis (assembly GCF_017654675.1). Lineage (NCBI taxonomy): Eukaryota > Metazoa > Chordata > Amphibia > Anura > Pipidae > Xenopus > Xenopus laevis. Next base: position 70,147,581 of record NC_054372.1, on the reverse strand, counting down.
CCAGAGTAGGGCAGGACCACCAAATGTGGCAGGACCACCATTGTTCCCATTGTTTTATTCCATCTCCAGCAGGTTTTGGGAGTGGATGGGAATATACAATGTAGTAATGAGGGTGTATTGTCATCTGTATAGGATTTTTCTCTGGTTTTCTGTGTGATTAGTGCACTTGGAGTACTTGGAGTGTTTCCCAGTTTCTTATGTTGAGATTCTTTATCTTTGCATTTAGTATTTTAATGGGTTATTGCTCTGATGAAAAGTTGTGGATGTGTTTTTTCATTTTAGTTTGGTTCCATATCCGAAGAGCTGTGGTATAGTACCTTGTTTAGTAGTATTGGAGGGAGTTCATGGGACCACAAAAGTTTTTGTAATATGTACGGGCATATTTGTTGCTGTTCTATTTGTATCCAGTGTTTTTGACTCAGAGGTAAATTCCATTGGGTTGCTTGTTCTAGTATAACTGCTTATAGTAATTTTCTATGTTGGCCATTCCAAATCTTCTTTCTTGGGTATGTTGTTGCATGTATTTTTGAATTATTTGCCCCCCCCCCTCATATGTAGGTGCCCAATACTTTCTGTGCTTGGTTTAGGAAGGATTTTGGCACGGTAATCTGCAGGGTTCTGAATATGTACAGTAATTGGGGTACTACCATTGTTTTGACTGTGGCCATCCTGCCCATCCAGGTGATGTGTAGTGGGCTCCATTTTTTCAGTTGTGCTTGTATATTAGAGAGAGTTTTGGGGTAGTTATGGCTGTAGATGCTAGCTATGAAGTTGCCCAGCTAGATTCCGAGGTTCCTTCCGCTGAAAGGTAAACATTTTTTGTAGTGGGCTTAATTGTTCTTTCGGCATTCCCAATGATACCGCTTGGGTTTTGTTGATGTTGAGCTTGTAATATGAGATTTAGCTGTATATGGTTTTGATTTTGAATATTTCCTCAAGTGAGTGGATTGGGTTTGTTAGAGACAGTATGATATCATCTGCGAAGAGCGTTGGTTTATATGCATTAGTTGTGGCAGATTTGCTTTGGAAAGAAAGGTACAGTATGTATGTGTTTTTCTGTTGGTTGTGTGTTTGGGTCTAGTTGCAAGTTGTAAAGAGACAAGTAGTATGTTGTGAATATGTCAGCTATTGCTTTGGGATTTGTAATGTTTCTGCCCTTATTGTCTAGAAGTAGAAGTTTAGCTAGTTGTTTGGATGCTTTGTTTCCTTTGGAGTATCTGAAGTGTAGCCTTTGAATAAAGTATATTTTTATTAGGTCTATTTTGTGGATTTTGTTCCTAGTTTTCCTGATTAATTTGGCTGTTTTATTATTTGAATGTGTTTTATTTTGGTTTTCTAGTTTTTGTAGTTCTATTAGTTTTTGCCTTTGCTGTTCCCTTTGTTTTTTAATATATATGATGCACATTTGATAAAGTGGCCTCAAATGATAAGTGTGTGTGTGCACCACAGAGTGGCTGTGGAGTTTAGTTTAAAATAGTCTTTTAGTGCTTTGATGCATAGCTGTATTACTTTGTTGTTACATAATAGTGATGTGTTGAGCCTCCAATATGTGGTGGCAGGTGTATGCCTGGTTGGGGCAATGGTAGCTGTCACTGGTGCATGATCTGCCCAAATTCTCAATCCTATATTTGCGTGTGACAGTTGTTGTAGTAGTGCTTTGTCTAGGAATACATATGATGCATTCTCTTCTTGAGTATTTTATGCGCGGGTGAGAATAGTAGGAGAAATTTTTTTCCATGGGGTGTGTTTCTCTCCATGCATCATATAGGGTGTGCATTTTTAAGTACTTTTTAAGGTTAGAGGCGTGTGTAAGGGTTTTGTGATTAGGTTTGTAAGTTCCTTCTTTTTGTGTGTCAGTCTGTTGCGTCATGGGGATATTGAAATCACCTCATAATATTACTTGGTCTTGCTTTAGCTTGTCCAGTGTTTTGAAAAAGGTTCTGTAGAAGGATTGTTTCTTTGATGGGGCATATACTGATGCTTCAGCGCTGCAAAATAAGTTGGCGCTATAAAAATACATGTTAATAATAATAATGTGTATAGTTGCTGTTGCAATTCCATTGTAATTATGAGAAATCTGCCTACTGGATCTAAATGTTGTTTGAGGATTTAAGGGGTGATGGATTTATGTATCCACACTGCTAATCCTTTTTTCTTGGTGGGGCTATTTGTATAAATTTGAGTAGTCTTTGGAATTGAATCTAGATGGGCAGTCAGATGTAAGGTGTGTTTCTTGGAGGCATATTATTTCCGCTTTAGTGTGTTTAGCTCAGTGTATCAGTTTGGCTCTTTTATTTGGGCTGTTTAGTCCATTAACATTAAGGGGCAGATTTACTTAAGGGTGAAGTGGTTAACACAATTTGCTAGCATTACTGCCCACAGGGACATCGCCGATTTACTAACACACAGGCACCAATTCGCTTGTGAAAGAGACTGGCGCTAGCGGTCATTCACACTCTATCGCCAGAGAAACAGAGAAAGAGATTGATAAACAGTTAATGCAATCAAACTTATTTACAGCAATACAATATTTAGTATCGTATCATTTGACCACTTGGGCTTTACGGCACATTGATGGCTCAGGGTTTGTCACTTTTTCCAGTTGTTGCGGCCAAGGTTTGGGGAGGGTTTAAACTATGTCTGAGATATGTCTGAAATGTACTGTAGTGTGGGTTGTACATCAGGCAGTGTCAAAGATTTCTGTGCTGCTTTGTTTTTGTGTTAGTTTTTTTTTGTGATTTTCTGTGAGGTAGTTTTTTTTTGTCTCCCAGTCTTGTTGGAGCTTGGGCATCTTGTGTGGCCTGTTTTGTGGTGGCCCGAGTTTCCACTGTTTTAGTAATTACAATCCTTGTTGAGGTGTGTTAACGTGTGGTGTACTGTTTTGGAGCACCCTTAGTTTTACATGAAAAAGCCATCTATAAGGTATTTTTGCATCCCTGACAGTTTAGGTTATGGAAGCAAATTCTCTCCTTTTTTGTGTGTGCTGAGAGATCTGGGAAGCATTGGAGTCATGTATATTTGCTTGGTATCACTTGGGTATTGCGGAATGCAGTTATTATAAGCTATTTGATGTGAAAAACGTGCAGTCGTAGAATGGCTACTCTTGGTGCATTTGGCGGGGCATTTTTATTTTTGGGTAGTCTGTGCACCCTGTCAATTAGAAGCAGTTCAGTTTTTTTCATTTGGTAGTATGTCCTGCAACATTTTTTGTAAGTATTGAGGTAAGTTCTCTGTTTTTATTTTTTCTGAGATGCCTCTTATTCTTTTGTTATTTCTTCTATTTCTGTCCTCTATGTCTGCCAGCTTGTTTGTTAGTTGTTGTACCCTCATTTTCAAGAGCTGCATTTGCATCTAAGAGGTCATTATGCGTGCTCACTAACTCTGCCATTTTGTTTTCCAAATGGTCTGTGCGACCGCCAAGCTGTGTGATCTCATGGTGCAGTTCTGAGTGTGGTAAGTAGATCTTTAATTTGCAGCATGGTTATAGAGGAGTGCTGTTGCTTGTCTAAGTGTAGCTGTGAGGGGTTACAATGTGTCAGGGGCTGCTGCTGCACAAGTAGCCGCCATCTTGGGAAGAGGCACCTGGGTCCTGCTGGGACCTGGCTTTCGGGTAAAAAGCCATCATTTTAACTGGGGATGTCTTCTTTTTTGTTTTTCCCAGATTACCAAAGTGTTCCATAGTGTTTACTGACGGTACTTTGTTTGTGTTGTTCCTCGGCCCTGAGCTTTATTTTAGCCTCCCCTGCTCTGAGCTCTCTAGGATGCATCCAGCTTCCTCTGCAGTTGGCTCCACCCCCTGTAAAATATTTCTGATTAATTTAAATGATATCCTGTATTACTTAAGCTGAAATAGTTTTTGTCCTGTAGAAATCCAAGTAAATAATTTTTTTTAAATGCTATACTAAAAGAGTTAAAAAGGGTTTATCCCCCCCACCCAATATGGTATGGTCTTCTTGGCTATTAAGTCAGAATCACAAATTATACAAAAAATCACATTATAATGTAAATATACATTTATGTTAAGCTATTTTCTTTGAAAGGAACAAAGTTTTTACAGTATATATACATTTTATTCTCATTTTATTGTTCTGTTACTTAAATACATACACTGATTTAAAATATAATTGTCAGCACAGTCTGGAAAAGTCTGTCCTTATTTTAACAGAATATAACACGTTTGTTATTTAGAGACTTAGTACGTGTAGTATTACATAATTTATGGATAAAATACAAGGTAAGAAGGGTTATTCACCTTTAGATGAACTTTTAGTATGTTATAGAATGACTCATTCTAAGCAATTTTTCAATTGCACTTTGCACATTTTTTTTTATAGCTCTTGAATTATTGCCTTCTTCTTTTTTTGACTCTTTCCAGCTTTCAAATGGGGGTCACTGACCCCACATGAACCAAAAATGTTCTTTAAGACTACACATTTGGGGGCACATTTACTAAACTCAAGTGAAGGATTCGAATAAAAAAACTGCGAATTTGGAAGGTTTTTTTGGCTACTTCGACCATCGAATTGGCTACTTCGACCATCGAATTGGCTACTTCGACCTTTGACTACGACTTCGAATCGAACAATTCCGAACGATTTTTCCCCATAAGGAAAATCGTTTGATCGATGGATTAAAATCCTTCTACTGATTAACTTCTAACTGATAAAGCAGATCCAAAATACAGTATCTGTGTAATCTGTGATTGTGCCAAGATATCCAGTGTATAATGTTGGTCACAGGATTTTGGAGAAGGTGTACAGTATATCATTGTAAGTCTTCAAACACACGCTGGGTGCCACTGCTTCTTAACAGATCATGAATTATATTACAAATTCAGATACAAATTGCCATTCAACACTTATAAACACAAATACTTGCAATAATCAATATGGTTTGCTTTCTGGTACCACTTCTTTCCTTTACAGATAACTTTTGGGGGCTTACAATGGACTTCTAAAGCACTTAGTACAGGACTTCTGTTCTTCACAAACTGTAATGTAATACTTTCGTTATAAATTAACAAATATTACTTACTGAACATCAGTATTTATGCATGAATTAAAAATAAATATGTTTGTGCATGTATGTACAGTATGTATAACTTTATTTCTTGTGCAATTTTCTTAATTCTAAAGTAACGCAACTGGCAAGAAAATATTTTTTCTAGCAAGAAAGAATATTTTCTTTGATTCTAAATACAGAAATGAAAATGCTGAATGACAATAAATGTGCATAAAACAGAGGGCATATACAGTAGACATAACAAGTAATAAAATAGCAATGGAATGAGGTCACGGTTATTAAGTGCTCACAGCTAAATTCTTGCTTGATTTTATTTCTCTTCATATTCTTGGCTGAAAGGTTGTGTTTATAACTGAATAATGTAATGCAGTGATTCTTCTAATAAAAAATATTATGTTTGACTAGTTACTTTGATTATTTGATATTTTCCTCATAAAATACACAAGAAACCTGGCTAAAATATTGGCAGTGGTTTCTGAATGGTTTTAAAGGGGACCTGTCACCTAGACATAAAAATCTCTGTAATAAAAGTAATTTTCAAATTCAATAATTTAATTTAATTAAAGCATCCAAACCTGTTATAAAAGTATTTTAAAATCTCAGCTGTCAATCATATGTTACCTGCTTGGCAGGCTCAGGAATAGAGGCATGACAGGCAATTACTTTCACCTTCCATTCTGAACTTCTGTGATGTCACTGCACTACTCACATTCCTCCTCACCACATATAATTGTGGGTATAGGCATCAGGTCCCCAATTCTAGCACAAAAACAAGATTTGTGATAATTCAAAGCTTGTCTTAATAACAGTGTCCAAAAAATGGTGCCTGCCTGCTTGCTGTGAAGTCTGAAGTAAAAAAGAGATAAATAATATATAGAGTGTAATTAGAATTATTTCTTAGGTTGACAGGTCCCCCAAATACATATAGTTTTTTTTTATATATTCTTTATTTTTCAGTACAAAAAGCAATTCACAAAGAGACGACCAGCATGAAGTGGGTGGGTGGATGAGACCACAAAGATAAAATGAAATATCATACAACTCTCACAGTATTCAGACATCAACTGTGCGAATAACACAATATTGCCAAGTAGTATAGATATAAAATCAGTCAGAGAAATGTGTAACAAAATAGAGATCATCTATACATCCCATAACATTCACTTCAGTAGTCAAAAATGCAGAAGTATTGAGAACAGTAGCTTGTCGTGTAAAAGCTTTTTGCCCTAGTATTACCAATAATTAAAAGGGGAAAAGAAAGCTAAGAAGTCAGAGAGAAGAAAATAGAATGAGAGAAAGGAAAGAAAGGGGAAAAGAGAAAAAAGAAAAAATCCAGCTGTTCCGAGGCGCCTAACACAACAGCAAGTTACATACATAGTGAGGGGTCGAATGGAGAATCCTATGGACTAACAGTAAGGCAGCCAATGTGCTCCTAGTCCGATTAAGAGGAAGGAAGGGATTCGGACTCCAACATGACAATCCAGGACGACCAGGTAGTCACAAATGAATCTTGTGAGCCATATGCGTAACTCAGTAATTCTTCCATTCTCATAACAAAACCCATTTCAATACATATAGTTTTAATATAATTTGAAAGCATACATTATTTAAATGACTGTATATTCAAGTTATTCAGTTATATATATATATATATATATATATATATATATATATATATATATATATATATATATATATATATATATATATATATATATATATATATATATATATATATAGGTCAAAAATATTTGACGTGCAAAAGGTTGTTTATTTTGGAGGAAAACTCGATTCAAATTCGATTCAAATTCTATTCGTGTTTTTGTGTCAGAACTATTTGATTGAATTTTAGATGTTCACATTTTTTCATAAATAATTGAATTGTTTCTATAATATACCAGTTTGGCAAGCTGGGCTCATTGCAATGCTTCTCTCTGCCTCAGGAACACTACATTGAATTCTCTGAGCGACTCAGCCTGCATCAAACTGGGGTATGTAATTGAAAGCTTTTTGTAGTAGCAAGATCAGATATATATGTGTATTGGTGGTGTCTGTTAGAATAGATATTTTCATTGTCACATTTGCTAATATAATTATACACACCCATTGCACAATTTTAACATAACAGCTAGAATAACTAAAAAAAACGTTTTATTGAAAGTGGATAGTTATAACGTTTTGTGAGGCAGGAGCCCATAAAAAAATAAAGCTCAAAAGAAAAAAAGACTAATATTGTATAAATAGTATACATTTTACTATTGGCTTCTACATAACCTCCAAGCTTTTAGAAGCTAACATTTTACAAGGTTAGCTTAATGCTGTAAATACTTGATTAGAAGTAATGTAAAAAACCTACATTTGAACAATGATAAATTATCACCTAAGGGATGCATTAACTAAACGGTAGCTTTTTTGGGTCAGGTTTTTGGTTGCCTAAAACACCAAAAAAAATCACAACTTTTCTAAGATTTATTATGCGAAAAAAGCTGCAATAATTCCAAATGCTCAATCAAAATCATGTAGAAGTCAATGGAAGATGTCCCTGCAAGATCTTTGCTCAAGCGTTTTTTTTGTTGTTGAAGTTTTTAGGCGTTTTTGATACTGACTTTTGTGCTGTCTCTTTGCCTCACATTAGCATCTGTGCCTATACACTGATGCGAAGCAGTCAGAGCTGGTTTAATATATTATCCAAAGAAAAAACACAAACAGAGCGTGTATATATATATATATATATATATATATATATATATATATATATATATATATATGTGCCACCTTTCTGCACATATATATATGTGCAGAAAGGTGGCACTCACAGGATTTCAAGTCAAAAGTAAAAAAAAAAATCTTTATTATTCTCAACGTTTCGATCCCCCACAGGGATCTTCGTCAGGAGTACACAAACAAACAACCAGAGGGCCCCACCACCCCCACAATTTAAAGCCATGTGTGATCAAAGGGCGCCAAAATGGTTGCTAGGCACCAGAGGTGCTGTCAATCCACCTGTGTAACGTACAAAATAGAAGTAAAGTATAGAGGTGCGAGGTAGGGAGGTAGTAGTGGGACATGAACATTACACAGAAAAAGAAGGTGAAAGGTTTAGAGTGAAAGCATAGCCAAAGAGACATCACCGTGCCCTATAAAAGCCACATCGTTTCCCTTAGTGAAACATCCAATCGGGACACACGCCTGGGACCCTTAGTCCAATCATAGAGCAGAACAGAGGTGGGTGTGCGCATCCTTACGCAAATGACTTTCGTATGCCGAAATGTTACTAGCGTGCCGTTACCTAGCTACCTTGGACAGCAGAGAAACCGAGCACAGGTAATGACTGCATGCGCAGCTCCCTGCGCTAGCTGTCATTCCCTTGCAGCGTTAGTTCCTTCGTTGCGGGGTCGAAAGAGCCCGACTGCGTTTCAGGTGAAGCATGCTGGGGCAGAGGGGGACTCGACTCGTTAGGGCAAATTAATAGCGATCTAGTATTAATACGGCATACTTGAGTCAAAACCCACATATTACCGCGGGCGAGGACAAGGCTACATGCTCAACTTACTGGAATACAGCACACATGGGACGATGATCGAGGCACAAGGGCATGTACGGTGACAGACAGACATAGGAGGAATAAAATAAAGTAAAATAGACAGGAGACAATAAAGGGTACAAGGAGGAATGCAAAAACATATGTCCACCATCTTGCTACAGTTTATGCGCCAATAGTCCATCAGGCAGGTCGGGTTATTTGTTATAGCAGTCCATATCAATGGAAAGGGAGCACAAGGCAATTGTCCAATAGTCCATAGTAGTAATTAGAGGAAACATCCCAGCGGGAGAGTCTCGTTGAGTCCCCGTGGGGCAACAGTGTCTAGTCGATAGATCCATTTCGATTCCCGTCTTAAGAGGGCTAGGTCTCGATTACCCCCTCTAGGAAGTGGGGGTTGATGGTCGACAGCCATGCATCGAAAGGTGGGTAGACTGTGTCCCATCTGCAGGAAGTGTCTGGCCACAGGTGATCCCATCAATACAGTGGTGGTCTTCCCCACATAATATAGGCCACATGGGCATGTGATGATATAAATCACAAAAGAGGAGGTGCAGGTAAGTCTGTACTGTATTTTAAAACGCTTACCGGTATGAGGATGTGGGAAGTCTCTGCCTGTCAACATTGAACGACATGTCGTGCAGTCCGGGCATCGATAACAGCCCAGTTGTGCAGAGAGCCAGTTTGGTGTTCCACTGGTTCTATTTATAAAATTAGTTTGTACCAGAATGTCTCTCAAGTTTTGATTTTTTCTATAGCCAAACATGGGACAAGGTGCCTGGTGTAGGGATAAAGTATTATCCATAGCGATGATCGGCCAGTTCCGTGATACACATTTCTTTAGATACCTAGAGAAGTGAGAGTACTTTGTGGTGAAGATCATGTTAGTTGGCTTTTTGTCATCTTTGGTTTTCCCTAGCAGTAGGTCGGCCTGAGAGTGAGATAAAGCCCTCTCAAGTTGTTGTACGAGTAGCTCCTCTTTGTAACCCCTCTCCAAGAATCTGTTGAAGCCCTCCTTGAGTTGAGTCTCCGCTTTTTTTCGGTCACTTTTATTCCGTATAATGCGTAAAAATTGCGAATAGGGTATGGCTCTAATAGTAGTAGGTGGGTGTTCACTTGCGTGTAAGATTGTGTTTCGGTCTGTAGGTTTCCTATACAAACTCGTCCCCAAGCCATCCTTTGTTTTAAATATTTGTAGGTCCAAAAATTCAATACATTTATCATCCAAATTCATGGTCAATTTTATCGGGGTGTCCAGGCTATTAAGTGTTTCAAAGAATGTGTTTAAGCTCTCAGTATCGCCTGCCCAAATTAGCAGGAGATCATCGATATAGCGAAGATATAGTATGAGTTTGTCCGCCACCTTCTCTATGATGTTTTCCTGTTCAAACTGTAACATAAATAGATTGGCATATGAAGGTGCCAGGGCACTGCCCATGGCTGTGCCCGGTGTCTGTAGGTAGAAGCAGTTTTCAAAACGGAAATAATTCCTGGTAAGTGTAAGTTCAAGAAGTTCAATAAGAAATGCTGTTTGGACAGTCTTGTCCGTTCTAGTCTCAAGTTCTTTTCTACATGCTTGTATGCCCTGATCATGGGGTATCACTGTATATAGACTTTTGACGTCCATGGTGGCCAGAAGATATTTTTCAGGTAAATTGTTGAGCCTCTGCAACATCTGGATGACATGTGTGGCATCACAAGTGAAGGCATTAAACTCACTAGGGGTTGGAGGAAAGAGTCAATATAGATTGCCACAGGTTGAAATAAAGAACCCACTGCCGAAATTATTGGTCTTCCTGGTGGTGTCGATTGGGATTTATGTATTTTTGGGAGTGTATAAATAATAGGAGTCCTAGGAAAGTCAGATGTCAAGAAATGGAACGTGTCAAGATCTATCCAACCAGTAGTCGGAGCAAAATTCAACCTGTTATCTAGTTCCTTTTTAAAAATCATGGTAGGGTGACCCGGTATGGGCCGGTAAGTAGAAGTATCCAATAGTTGACCAAGTAATTCTTGTCTGTAGTAGTCATAACTTAAGAGGACTATACCCCCACCCTTGTCTGCGGGCCTAATCAACAAGTCTGTATCCAGTCGTAATGTCTTAATGGCCTTTCTTTCATCCGCGGAAAGGTTGTGATGGGGCTTTATATGTTGTAGGGTCTGTTCCATTTCTTTAGAGATAATATTGCTAAAGGTACGAATAGATGCCGGTGTGTTTGGAGGGTCAAATCTGCTGGTGGGTTTAGACTGGGGAATGGCTGTCCTGGGGCTATGTCTAAAGTGTTCCTTCAATTTCAGTTTGCGTTGGAATTTGTGGATGTCACTTAATAATTCTATTGGTTCAGGTGTTTTGCTGGGGATAAAGGATAACCCTCTGTTCAATAAGGACTGTTCACCCGGAGTAAGTATGTGTTGACTGAGGTTAAATATCATATGCGTCTCCCTCTCGGCGGTTTTCCTCCTCTGTTTGTTCCTCTCCCTTCTAGTGTGGTTTCTTTTCCTGTGAGCTTGTCTTGTCGGGACCGTGTTTGTATCCCTAAAAAATTCCTTTGTTCAGCTTGTGTCGAGGGGCCAGAGTCAGAGTCAGTGGATTGGTCGGAGCTATCAACTGTGTTCAGAGCCCTGGGTTTGTGTTTACGCCGTATATTGCTAAAACGGTCAGATTTTATGCCCATGAGCCAACCATAAACCCGTTTATGCTTATAGTCGTCTGCAACTTTCCGTATTTTAGTTTGTTTAAAATTGTTCAGATCTTGCTTATGTCTTTCTACGATGTCCTTTAATTTTTTAAGCCAGTCACATGTGCTGTCAGCTTTAAGGGTCTCCAAATGGCTTGTCTCTAACTTAGTTATGTCCTCCCGTACTGTCACCAAGTCTTTACCCACTTGTTCCACTACTAGTAGAATTAAGTCAAGGGAGCAACGGTTCAGTATGCCGCACCATTTGCTGCAGAAGTCATGGTTACTGCGGCCAATTGTCGGGATGTTATTGGTTCTAAAACCCCTAGGTAAAGGCGGCACTCACAGGATTTCAAGTCAAAAGTAAAAAAAAAATCTTTATTAATCTCAACCAGAGGTGCTGTCAATCCACCTGTGTAACGTACAAAATAGAAGTACTTCTATTTTGTACGTTACACAGGTGGATTGACAGCACCTCTTGAAATCCTGTGAGTGCCGCCTTTCTGCACATATATACTTACCTAACCTGGCAGGCACCCAGGTATGTACCAGAATAAACAGTGTGCACCTTTGGAACTGTGTGTATATATATATATATATATATATATATATATATATATATATATATATATATATATATATATGGGCAGGCCCGGATTTGTGGAAAGGCCACCTAGGCCCGGGCCTAGGGTGGCAGGATTTTAGGGGGGCGGCAAGCTGCTCAACCACACCCACATTGGTTCAAAAACAATCATTTTTTTAAATTTCCCATGCACCAATCCCCATTGCTCCGGTCCAGATTATGAAAATTTGCACGAATAAAGGGGAGGGGACAGGGGCGACAAACGGCAGTGGGCCTAGGGGCACCCACTTTGTAAATCCGGCACTGTATATGGGAATAGTTCTGGTACTTATTAAAAAGCTTTCTGTAGTGTAGTGTAGTGTTGAAATGCTGAGCATAGTTAATTCTCCCCCTGTAAAAGGGGTATTGCAATTTCCTTTCATTGCACAAGTCCATCCATAGTGTCCAGGTCTATTTATATACTATTCTTGGAAAAACATGACTACACATATAACAAAATATCTCCAACTATCTGAAGTGTGACGTTCCATGACACTCTATAGCATTTCATGATAGAAACAATGACATAGCATTTTATGACACTTGACAACTAACAGAACTAATACCTGAGTTAGTATTTTACCTTTTGTAATATTTTCAATATACACCTTAGGAAAAAGGTTGGCCAGGACAATTTTTACTAGGGAGATACTTGGAACTTACTCTTGTCATCATTCTAGTAATGCTTACATCTACTGTACCTTGCACCAATTATTTTTATAGGCTCCTTTAGAAATTCTTTGCTATTTGGAAAGTTAATGATTGGATTAATTAATAATCCATATCCCAGTATTACTTTATCTAAATACTATGTCATTCAGTTAAAATCTTTACTGCTTGCACAGAAATGAAAGTTATAATTTCAAAACAAAAAAATGCACAATAGCTAAAGTCTCATAGAGATTATTAATACTTTGCTCCTGTAGGCACATGTGCCTTTTTAGCAATACATTTAAATATAGAGTTCAGTGTAAAAATAAAAACTGTGTAAATAATAGTATGTGCAAAATAAAAAATGTTTCTAATCTATGTATAATATAACAAAACAGAACAGAACTTCCTGTTATCAGCTCTCTAACTCTTAGTTAGTCAGCGACTTTAAGGTGGGCTACATGGGACATAACTGCTCAGTGGGGCTCATTTATCAACACTGGGCAAATTTGCCCCTGGGCAGTAATCAATCAAATTGTCTCATTTGTCAGTCTCCTTGCAGCTGGCTTTAAAAAACTATTCGCTGATTGGTTGCTATGGGTAACTGCCCATGGGCAAATTTGCCCAGTGTTTATAAATGAGCCCCAGTGAGTTTTCAATTGATCCTTAGCATGCAGCTCAGATTCAAAAGCAAACAGTTATGACCCATGTGGCCCTCCCTCAACTTACTGATTGGTTACCAATCAGCGGAAACCAAGAGAGCTACAAAGCAGAAAGTAGTGTTCTGGTGATTATGTTTGACATCCAGTTACTCAAGCCTTTATAGATTGTATTGTTGGCTAAATTTATTTTATTTTGCACAGCCTATTTACCCAGTTTTTATTTTTAGACTAAACAATTCTTTTAATACAGTTGTTTCAGCTCAAGTGGGACATTGAGCCATCAACCCTGGACAGAGAAATCAAGAGGAATTCTGATATTTTACTGTCACCACACAGCACATTTACTTTCATAACAAATGGCAAGACAGAATCTGAAATATGTGCTTTTGTAGATAGTGATCTCAGCAGTTTCTTCATAGACATATTCCCAAAACTCCTACGCAATAGACTATGCTAAAATTTGAACTGGGTAATACTCAAGGATTACCGAAAAGGTACAGGAATTAAAGATCCATGGGTCTTTAAAGGGGAAGTAAAGTCTAAAATCGATTTAGGCTAGACATGCTGTAATTTGTAATCTAAACATAAACATGAATTTACTGCACCACAAGCCTAATAAAACAAATGATTTATGCTTTCAAAGTTGGCCACAGGGGGTCACCATCTTTTAACTTTGTTAAACATCTTTGCAAGACCAGGACTGTGCACATGCTCAGTGTGGTGTAGGCATCTTAGGAATTGTCATAAATTAGCAAAACAGCACAAGTCAAATAATATCTGCCAGAAGCTGATACAGCAAGACTGATTAATAATCAGAATAGGCAGACTGCACTGGGCCCTGTGTTGTCATGTAATCTAATGTGGATTTTATAGTTTATGTATTGTTTAATACAAACTTTCTCCAACTCTGTTGAACCAGTGGTTGCAGCAAAATAATCCTCCAAATAGAACACCAGTTTATCTGTTTAAATCTGGCCCTATGATCGTTGTCCCTGCAACTGGAGTTGGAAACAGCAAAGGGGATGTAAAGGCAAAAATAAAATCCAATACAAATCTCTACACAGTCACCGACTGCTCTACAGGGAAACAAACAAAGCTGCTTGAGTTCTGCATGGCTGGGAAGTAAGGCGGGGGGCTCCCCCTGCTGTTCATAAGTATGATTGTTTCCCTGCAGAGCAGTTATGGACCCTCTGACAATTCCTATCCATAGAAGTAAATGAAGGGAGAATTTCACTGCATACAGGTTTCTTATAAAAACGGTAGACATTTTTTAATAAAAGTATATAATGGACAATATGTCTTGCCCCATGTCAGATTTAAAAATTAAATATAAAAAAAAAATCTGTTTGCTCTTTTGAAAAACTGATTTCAGTGCAGATTTCTGCTGGACCAACACTATTAACTGATGCGTTTAAAAAAAAACAAAAAAAAAAAACATGTTTTCCTGTGACAGAATCCCTTTTTTCATAGCTGAACATGAGTTACTGGAAGTAATTATTAAAGCACACAACTACTAGCGAACAACAGGTTTAATAAAATCTTTACCATATGTATATTCTTTTGGTGACCTCTGCAGATATTTGAGTGCTTATTGCATTCCTGCACATACTTTTTTACCGTTCCCGGTTGAGGGTTTGAGGTTGGGGCACCTGGACCACACTATGTTTTCAACTCTGTATTTCTGCATTTGACAAGCACCAGCATGACTTTTATAACATTTATCTTTCCAGTGTGGGAGGGTCCAGGGGGGGGTTATCGCTAATATGGAGAACACAATTGCGCTCTCTCGCACTAGAAAAGCTGAATTTCCAGTTTAAGAATCGGAAAAATTTCATTTAAAGGTACCAGAAGTGGCTTTTTTGCCGTCCCAGGTAACCTGCTCGGTGCTGCTGTTTGAGGCCCCTGATTTTCCTTTCCATGCTGTTACATGTATTTTCAGTGCTAGAAAGACTGTGATATTTCTAACAATATGAAGAAGCATTGTTAGAACTCAGTAAAGACACAAGCCTTTTCAAATGTATTTCTATTATATTTAGTGATGGATGAATTTATTCGTCATGCGCAAATTCGCTGCAAATATCCGTGTTTCGCAGTCGGCAAATAGATTTGCGACTATTCCGATGCCGGCGACAAGTAATAGACGCCCATTGACTTTAATGTGCATCGGAATTGTCGCTGCCATCGGAATTGTCAGCGGTGTCAAAACATTTTTGACACTGCCGTCAAAATTCTCGTTCCTCGAATTTAACCGGCAATTTGCAAATTTTCCGGTGAATCGAAATGGGAGAAATTCGCTCATCACTAATTATAATTAATTATATATATATGTATATATCTGATCACATTTAGTTAAGCTTTGCTTTAATCATGTAGATGAGAAGTTTGCTAATACATCATTATATAAAAAAACACTATATAGATATCCATAACAAGCTGTAACTAGCACAGACATAAGATGTTTGCCAAAGCCAGAAAGAATTTCAAAACTTCTTTATAAGCAGCAGGACCTTAGGCAAAACCATACTGTTACATTAATAATAACATTGACAGCTATAATTACTGCTCCTCCATGTGAGCAATTAATTGCTGAGCAGAATTTTTCTTACAGTTTGTGGTTGCAAATGTGCCCGTAATACTGTATCTTGTCAACATGCCTATGTACTAGCCTTAAAAAACTTAATGTGGTATGCAACATTTGTGCACATATCAAAATGACTCCATCTGTAATCCAATAAGAGTTTACTAGAGCCCAGTCATCTCTTCTATACTGACTGCTATTTTGTGTACATCAAGGTCAAAAAGATAAAAAGAAGAAACCCAGCTTTAATCATGGTTTCAACCACATATTTGCTCACTGTGTGGGCAGCTGATCATGGTATAGTATAATGTATATTATAATTAGTGATGGGCGAATTTATTCGCCAGGCGCGAATTCGCGGCGAATTTGCGCGATTCGCGTCAGGCGAATAAATTCGCGAAACGCCCGCGAAAATTCGCGGAAAAAATTCGCCGGCGTCAAAAAATTTTTTTTTCGAAAAACGGGCGCCGGCGTCAAAAACGGGCGCCGGCGTCAAAAACGGGCGCCGGCGTCAAAAACGGGCGCCGGCGTCAAAAACGAGACGCCGGCGCCGTTTCGCGAATTTTTCGCCGTTTCGCGAATTTCGCGCGAAATTCGCGAATTTTTCGGCGAAGCGAAACGGCGCAAATTCGCCCATCACTAATTATAATGTATAAGAGCTCCTATCCTAATTCTTTATGCAATTATATTAATAAGCATTAGGGATGAGCACATTTCTTCAGCAGGCATGGATTAGTAGTAAAACATTTTGTCATCTCAGCAGCACAAATCTACTGCAGAAAAATTTGCTGTAACAAAAAAGTCACCTAGACAGAAATGTTGCCAAGACTAAAGTTACCATAACAAAAAACGCCCATTGACTTAATGCATTCTGACAAAAATTCAAAAAAAATGTTGTCACCTATTGACTTACATTGATTTTAAAAATTTGTCGGTGTTACATTCATTTTTTATCAGTTTTGCTAATATTTCAATGAAGCGAAATGGAACAGCTTTGCTCATCACTAACAAGCACCCTTTCACTATTATACTATTATACTTTGAAATGTGTTAACTTGGGTGTGCAGTAAAGGTTAAAAATAAATTTGCTCAAAAGGATGCTGTATGTGTGTCATTGGGTAAAATAGCTTAATGGAGCTTTGTGCTACACCTTTTATTGCATTGCATTTGGCTTTTGTGTTTCTTGCATGCCTCAATCCAGGATCACAAGTATGCTTAGATCAGCTGATGGTAATCCTCCTGCACTTCAAAGTTACAAAGGCGTACAGAGAGCTACTTAAACAGAAGTCAGCTGGCTTAGTGGTAAAAAAGGTAGATGTTTCAGTCCTAGTTGTGAGTTTGAATTTGGGCAGGCATTGGGTATTTTTTTTTATAATATATATCTTTTTTTGGAGAATGTGCATGATTTATTTAAATAATAAACTGTAAGGAATTAGATGTATTTGTCTGCCCACATCATACATGCAGTTTTAATGCTTTGTTTGAAAAGTGCACGTGGAACAGAGACAATAACTTCAAACCATCTTGATGACAAAAAAATTACAATATTTATCACACATCAATCATGATGGCCTGATGGCTGGGGTTTTCTTATGTTTTTGTAATTTGATTACAGTATCTTATAACATTCAAACAGTAAATAAACCCAAACCCAAATTGTATTGTTTTGCCTCCAATATGGATTCATGCAGCTTTAGTTACCATCAGGTACATGATTATGCTTTATTATTACAGAATTTTTTTTTAATTATTTTGCTTAAAATATAATGGGAGATAAGATTCTTGTAAATGGAGTCTGAGACAAAAGCTATCTCATGGTTTATCACATGAAAACTCATAGCCGAGATTCAATTCAAGGAGAAATTCTCCTAATTCAGTTCCAGTATTTTAGACCTCAATAGAGTTTTCATGTGATAAACAGTAACATAAGGTTTTCTGAATTGAATTGCATCTCAAATTGAATCTCATCTATGAGTTTTCAGGTGATAAACCCTTTTATCACTAAATTGAATCATGGCCCGAAAGCTGAAGATAGAGATTCACATTGAACAGAAAAAACTTTTCTCCTAATTCAGTTAAAGTTTTTTTTCCATAGACTTTAATCGAGTTAGCACATGATAAACAATGAGATTAGTTTTTCTGAAATGAATTGTATCTCAAGACTTTTCACGTGATAAACCTTTTTCTCACTGAATTGAATCCGGCCCATAGAGTTAAATTTCCCTTTAAAAAATGTTGTGTATATTAAAAATAAATTTTATGACAATTTTCCAGGTTATTTATTCACAATGCAACATTTATCCTACAATTCCAGCACAATTATGCTTGGTGCAACTGCGTCTGGTTTGTCAAAATGTATGCAATTACACATGCATATTTGATTAATCAGACACAATTGCGCTAGAAACCTTTAGTCTTGATTGGTGCCAAAATTACATCTGTGCATAATTCATTTTTTTTAAAGGTCATGCCACATTTGTTTTCGGGTGGGCTTGTGTCTAGGACAATAGAAGATAGTTTTTGTCTTTTTTTGCTTCCTTGTATATTTTTAATAATAAGTGCCCATTTCAAGCAATTTAACCATCTCTAATAAAGACATATATATAAACTAACAACTAAACAACCCTTAATTAATCTGTTCCTTTCATAGAGGACCCAAAGAGGACCTCTAGCTTTATAAGTACAGTAGCACATTAGTGCATCCTCCTTGCAGGCAGGATTCTTTTTTGCAGATAAATCTGGGTGTATGTTTCCAAATCTCTTTGTCTATACACATATAAAACTATGGAAAAATCTGCATAAAAATATGGAAGAACCTGCATAAAAAGGATATATTTATTTTATATTTTATTATTATTTATTGTTACTGTTGATTAGGTATTACAGATATAAATAGGGTTCAATGCCATGTCATATGTTTTGGGAAAAAGCAATAAAGACTAAGGGGGTTATATATCAAAATCCAATTCTTTTAGATTTTTTTAAGTAAAAAAAGTCTGACCAAACTAGAATCGGCGATTTGACCTTATTTATTATTGAAAAAAACCTATACAGAATCAGTTTTGCGGGAAAAAAACCCCGAATTTCTAAAATTCTTAGTAAAAACGATCTAAACCCCTAATTTTTTTTTTTGGATTTTTGGCTCAAACTCATCGCAGACCATGATATCTTTAAATTTGAAATGGGACCTTTGCCATTGACTTTTACAGGACTTTGATAGCTTGGAGACAGAGTATTTTCGGGTATAATAAATTACCAAAAAAATGTAGGTTTTTTTCCATTAACAATTCAGATTTTATAGTACAAGAAACTCGAATTTTTAGAGGTTTTGGCATTCGGACTTTAATAAATATACCCCTAAGAGATCAAGTTGGTAAAAAACAAATGGTAGAGTTGTATTGCTCCACATGGGCCAAAGGAGAATTGTCAGGTTACTAGTGCAAGATGATCACTCAACCAAAGTGCTGATGCGTGTCAGCCCTGTATACTACAATACAGTACAGTATTGGTGGCACATGGAACGATCTTGTGGTTCCCTGGCACACAATTGCATGCCATTTATGACAACAAGGCAGGAAAACCAGGGGTGTCAAGCACAATAGAGTCCTGTGCTTACTACCTGCATTTTTGTAAGGAATTTTGTTAGGGATTTTGCTTACTTCCGTTCCCTCATTTTCTTCTCCTGTTTTGGTGCCAAAACTCCCTATTTAATAGTCTTTTCCCAAGCTGGCTATTGGTTGTTTCAGATCCTGCTAAAGCCTTTAAGTGTGATTTTCTTGTTCCTTGGCCTCTGCCTGTTTATGACTACGATTCTTGTGGCCTGCTCTTGACTGTTTTGCCTGTATTTTGACTACATGTTGCCAGATCCTTGCCTATCTATACCTTGTATTTGGAAATCTGATCTGATTGTTTACCATAGACCTTGGAAGGAAGCATCAAATGTTCATGCTAAGACCTGGTAATACCACTCTCCTTAAAAGTGCCCCACAAACCCCATCTAAATACTGGTGCTGGCTATTAAAGGAAACTAAAAGACTGTTGATTAACCATAAGTTAATCAAATATTGCAGTCCAGCATACTTAAATGCAATATCAAGGGTTAAAGCATGCTGTATTGATGCAAAATCAAGCAACATAACTCATCAATCTTTGCTCTAGCTTCCTAGCTTACCCCTCAATTCTCCTCTCAAGCTGGCCATACATTTAAAGATCCACAAAATGTATGATCACCATCTTTCCCCAATATACCCACCTAGGGCCAAATGATCAGATCGCAATGATGCTAAATGCATGCCTTTGGAACTGCATCAACAAGCCGATGTTGTCTTCACCTCAATGGAATTTTTCAACCTGTGTGATCAATATCTGGGCAATTTTTGCCAGATATGGGTTGGGTTGGCCCCTTGGAGGGCCCATATTGTAGCTATATACCACAGATATACTGGCATTTTTTATTTGCAGAAAGATACAAGAAAACAGTAACCACTGTAAATGGTCAGAAAACAGAGGAGCAAAAGCATGTGTTGCTTAATATCAGCTTCTAATGTTGCTCATTATAAGAAAAAAAATCAGGTGAAAATATTCTTTTGAATTTGCATGGCTAACTGCCGATGTGAGCTGGCGCACTTTTAGATCGATCCGTTCTCCAGAATCCTGTATTAATCGCTGTCATACCGACTTAACCACAGAACCACAGTGCTGCAATTGTGACCCCCTGCCACAGAGAACAATTATGGGGCAGAACAGAGCGCAGAAACGCGCCTCAGAAGCGGCATCCAAATTGGAAAAATATGCGAGGGAGAGCAAGGAGCCACAAAATGGCGGAGAATCATCATCGCATACTCCTTCCTCACCTACCTCCCCAACTCCACCGGAGCTGACCCTACAAGATATTCTACAAGAAATACGGGACTCTAAGGAAGCATGTACTAACATTATAAACGCCAGAACAGAAGAAATAAAAGTGGACCTGTCCATCATCAGGCAGGACATGCAGAACCTTAGAGAACGCACTGGGGAATTGGAACACAGAGTGAGTACAATGGAAGATGCAGTAAGACCGGTCGGTGGCTCAATACAAGAGGTACAAAAAACACAAGGCGGATGACTTGGAGAACCAGTTGAGAAGGAACAACCTCAGATTTGTGGGATTCCCTGAACGTGCGGAAGGAGACTCACCGGAGCAATTCCTGGAGCTCTGGTTAAAGACGGCACTGGGTGAGTCCAACCTTTATTCCACCTTTGTTATAGAAAGGTCTCATAGAATCCCCTCTCGCCCTGCGCCTCCTGGGGGCCCTGCCAGATGCCTAATTGCCAAACTTCTGAATGCACGAGATAGAGACAGCATTCTGCGACTAACCCGCACTAAAGGCCAACTACAATTTCAAGCCCACAACATATCTATCTATGCTGATTTCTCAACTGAGGTGCAGAAACAGCAAGCTAAGATTTATGATGCCAAATGACGGGTCAGAGAAGCTAAATTGGATTACGCCATGCTGTATCCTGCCAGACTGAGAGTCATAGCAGATGGCAAATCACTTTTTTTCACCTCTCCGTTGGAGTTGAATAACTGGCTGGACTCTAGCCACTAGAATACTTTAATGTTGTATCCCAGAAACCAGGCACTTCACACTTCCATTTCTACTGCCTTTGGGATCACTGTTAAGGACATTCTCCTTCTTCAAGATTTGGAGGGCGTTTTCTGGACTTTCTTTCCATCTTTAAGTTTCGGATGGCGTTTTCTGGACTGTCTCAGGACCCCTTTTTTTTAATGTTGTTTTCTTTTTGGTTTTTGTTTTTCCGCAACTGGGCGGTGGCTGAGAGTGCCTAAAGACTCGGTTTCTTATAGTCTTTGACGATATATGTGGCACTGTCTGCCTGAAATTCAATATACCGGCATTCTTTAAGATGCTCTTTGTTCATAGTTCGCATGGACTCTCAATTTAATCCTTATGACTAACTTGGGTGCCAATATGTGGTAAGAGTCAAAGAATTGTTAAAGGGTGATTGCAAAATGTCTGGAGATAGGGGTAAGGCGTAAGTGTTGTTAGTTAACTCACAAGCCCTGCTTAAGGGCCTAGCAGGCATGCCATCCCTGATACTACTAATGTTATATTATTTGTTGAGGGGGACAAGTTCTACCCAAAGTTGGGAGTGGGTGGAAGGGGAGAGTTTAATGGGGAAGTTCTAAACTGTGAAGTTAAATCAGGCAATACAAAACAAGATAGCACATTTGGGATAGTAGAAACTGACAGTTTCGACACGATATACTTACTTTATGGAGCTCCTTAATATGTTATGCAGCAGGCTTATGGTTCTTACTCTGCTCAATGCTTTCATAACGGTATACAATGAGTCTCTCATTATTAAGCTGGAATGTGAGGGGGCTCAATGACCCAATTAAACGCAGGTTGACTATGGATTTTATCAAAAAGCGTAACTAGGACTTGGTATTCCTGCAAGAGACTCATCTTACAGGCAATAAGGTAAAATCTATTAAGAAACCTTGGGTTGGGTGGTGTTATCACTCTGCTTATTCCTCCTACACAGTAGGTACGTCTATTTTAGTAAAAAAGTCAGTAGGCTTTAGACCCCATACTGTTAAAATAGACCCTCAAGGTAAATTTGTCTTTATTCACTGCCAAATAGCAGCCAAAGAGCTAATTTTAGCTAATTCGTATATTCCCCCCCTCCATATTCAGGTGAGTGTTTGCACCAACTTATTCCATTCATCACTGCTCACACGCACGCTCAAATTATTTGTGCTGGAGATTTTAATACGGTCTTGTCTCCACAGTTAGACAGTCTACATAGACAACCTCCGCAGACAGCTCCAAGTCTCACTAATTTGGCCAGCATAACTGAGGCTTTGGGTCCTGTGGAGGGCTGGAGACATTTGCACCCCACTGAGCTTCAATATTCGTGCTTTTCCACCTCACATCTATCTCTATCCCGAATTGACCTTATCTTTTTGTCAGGTGGGCTCCTAGCTGGACTTAAAGACATAATGTACCTATCCCGGGGTATCTCAGATCATGCCCCCCTTTTGGTCACATGGCATACCCCTCAGGATAATACAATGGGGAGGTGGGCTTTGAATCCAATTTGGTTGGAGATCATTGACAATGATGAGCGAATTGCTGTCATTATGAGAGAATTTTTTGAAGCAAATGTAAATACTGCGGACCTGTCAGAAATTTGGGAAACATTTAAAGCATATATGAGAGGGGTCTTTCATAGTGAAATTACAGCTGTTAAACGTGCCTCAAAGTTGGAGGAGAATACTCTAGCTAATAAAGTTACTGAAGCTGAAGTAGTTAACAACCCTATCCCACAGCAATACGAAAACCTCCAATCTGCCCAATCAGACTACTCCACCTATCTCTCCTCTAAGGCTAAACGCAAATTACTGTTCACTAAGGCTTCCTTTTTTGAACATGGGGAACTGGTAGGTAAGCTTTTAGCATATGTGTCTAGATCTGATAATCCCACACCAGTAATAACAGAACTTAAGAATCAGCAAGGGTTAACATGTAATCAACCTAGAGAAATACAGGAACTACTGACCTCATTTTACACTGAAATGTATAAGTCTAACAATGCTACATCGGCAGAAGAAAGGGAAAACTTTCTAACTAGCCTACGGTTGTCTCAGTTGTCCAATGCTTACTGGACTCAGTTAGACGAGGCGATAACCTTGAGAGAGTTGTATGATGCCATAGAATCTTTAACTAGCCGGAAAGCATCGGGTCTGGATGGCCTCCCAATAGAATTTTATAAAAGATTTAAAGAGATTATTGGCCCCTACTTAATACAAATGCTGCAGTATGCTTTCCAAGAGGGACACCTTCCTCCTTCACTGTATGAGGCCTCTGTAGTTTTATTACATAAGCCCAGCAAAGACCCTACACATATGGATGCTTAGAGACCAATATCTCTGCTCCCAACTGATATCAAAATATTGGCGAAAGAATTAGTAAATAGAATAAATAAGGTCATTCATACAGTTATTGCAGAAGATCAAACTGGGTTTATGCTGGGGAAGTCAACTGCTCTAAATATTAGACGGCTTTACTTAAACTTGGCTACTGTACATGACAACTCTGGCTAGAGGGCGGTGGTTGTGTTAGACATTACAAAGGCATTTGACACAGTCGAATGGCCTTACCTGTGGTCCATCTTAGAGCATTTTAATTTCGGCCCCTCATATAGCAATTGGATACGGCTTATTTACTACTCTCCTAGGGCGGCCCTAATTATAAATGGCATACACTCAAAGCAGTTCCCCTTGGAAAGGGGTACGAGACAGGGCTGTCCAATGTCCCCTCTACTTTTCGCCTTAGCCATGGAGCCCTTTGCTCAAGAAATCAGACTGCACTATAAATTTCAAGGTTGGCGCCTGGGAAATAGGGAAGAGCGAATTCAGCTTTACGCTGACGATATCTTGATATACCTTGGGGATTTGGGGCCATCCCTACAGAGTCTAATGGAGGTAACATCAAAATGTGCCCACCTCTCTGGGTTGGTCACCAGTGTAGCGAAATCTAGCATAATGTTAGTGGATGGCACAAACGTGCAAGGGGGAGCGGTGCACTCTCCTTTTCCAATAGTCGATAAGTTTATTTATCTGGGAGTGGTGATTAAGTTGCCCATCTCTGACTATTACAGTTCCAATGTTCTCCCTCTGTTGATAATTGTGGAAAAGAAAATTAAAGTGTGGGAATCTCTGATGTTAAGCCCAATGGGTAGGATACAGCTCATAAAGATGATTCTTCTCCCTAAATTGACATATGTCCTTCTTCACGTCCCAATTTGGATTAAAAAAACATTTTTTTACAAAAATTTACTCTAGCTTTAGGCAACTGATTTGGGTGGGCAAGCTTTAGGCAACTGATTTGGGTGGGCACCCGCCCACCGATTTTGATGGGCACCCGCCCTTGATTAAGTTTAAGTACGTTAACTAGAGATAAATTCCAAGGGGGTGTATCCTATGTACTATTTAGCAGCTCAGCTAAACCACCTTGTGGTGTGGTTTGAGGGGTCATTTCACCAGACTCTTTACCAATTGCATGGGATACTACTGGGAGGTTCAATTTCCCCATTCCAGTGGCTTCTCATTAAAAAGCAGCAGGCAATGAAATACCCTAATCAGGTTTTGACCTTCATGCGCACAATATGGGGGAAAGCTTCACAAATTGCAATGATTAACAAAATACTACCTCAGACACCACTATGGGACAACTATTGGTTTCCAGGTATTGCTAGGATGGGTAAGAATCCTATATGGGCAAGATGTGGGATCCACTGTATAGGGGAGGTTTGGCAAGAGGGTAAAATGGTCCCCTTTGGTACATTGCAAGAGAACTTTCACTTACCTCCGTACCAATGGTTACGGTACACTCAAATAGAACGGAGCTTGAAACAGCCAGCAGCCAATTCAGTTAGCCCAATACAGTGTGGTTGACTATCTTTCACAGGGTTCCACAAAAGGTATCATATCGAAGCTCTATGCAGGTTTACATACCACACTTTTCAACAAACCCCTAGTGTCCCTTAAAGAGAAGTGGGAGAGAGAGAGATTGGGGTGCTAGAAGATGAGGAGTGGGAAGAGCTGTTGGCCTCTCCACAGTCTCCATTAATTATGGAGATAGAATGTTATAACTATATTTGATTCATAGGGCGTACTATTATCCGGCTAAACTACACCGAATCTTTCCCGAATCCTCATCGGAATGTCCCAGATGCCACGCTCATAATTCTTCTCTCACACACATGATATGGGAGTGCACAGCCCTAGCTTCGTACTGGTCAGAGATTCTTGACATTCTAGATGTTGTCATGGAGAACAAACTCTCAAGAACAGCGAGAACTTGCTTCTTTGGTATAAGCCTCAACGGTACCTTTACATTCCTGCAGGGACTTTTCGTTAAAGAATGTCTATTTTTAGCTAGGAAGCTCATCACGAGGAAGTGGAAGGATGCCCTGGCTCCTTCCCCTGCACATTGGAGACCGGAGTTTAATGTACTCTGAAACCTATAGACCTTGGTATATAAAAAAAGGGGCAGCACTAAGAAATTTAATAAAATTTGGGCTAAGTGGCTGGAATGGGTGCAGGACTAGGGAGTTTTTGATCTTTCTTGGAAACGGTGAACACTGATATGTAATCTATTTTTAATCACTTGTGATACATCGGAAGGGAGGTATTGTTTCATATATCATATTGTGCCTTTGGCTTTATTGTATAACCAAATGTGATAATGTGATGATATGCTATGTAAGTGTGTGACTTGTATTACTGAGTTCAATGAACCATGACTGAAATAAAAAAATATATATTCTTTTGAATTTCTTCCCAGTGATAGCTGCAACAAAAAATTATCCTGTCTTTGTTCATGTCTTTGTTTTTTAGATGGCACCTTTCCCAATATTTGCATCTAGATATTATTAGTATTATTATTTTTATACAAGGGTTCATTCACAAGTCTGGTTGCACTTAAATTATTCCACATAAATATTCCAGACTTGCCCCAAAAGAATTGCATACAACCCACAAACAATATTTTAATGCTAAGGGACCCATTTATGATTGCACATGCTTTTATGAACAGGCAATCATACAAGAAACTCCATGTGAGTTTACTAATCACAATTTACTTTTGTGCCAAAAGAAGATTGATGACTATAATGAAGAACTATGGGGATTCCTTCATGATTGCCTGAGCAGGAAAGCTTGGCATACATAAATCCCCCCCCTGGTTTCAACTGACAGAACCCCAGCTCTGAAAATGTTATCTGCAACTAGCATCTAATTTGCTACCATATAATAGCACATTTCCATTAATTTTGACATCAGTCACAATTGTAATGGTAATTATGCTCGATTGTGGGTTTAAAAAAATGGTCATTTGTGTCCAAATTGCCCTTTGCACACTTGTACTTGCGATTATGTTTAATAAAATTTTATTTACACCTTTAACACTTCTGTGTGTATTCAATCTTATACAAAAAACCCTGGAGGTTTGTACAAGGCTAAACTACAGAGATTTTTCAGCAAATACAGTATTGTACAGTACATGCTGAAGAATATTTTATGGGATACCTGCAAACATTTCCCTTAATGACAATGTAACAATGACAGGGATAAATATATTCCTTATCTCCCCTGGGGTATCTTCTCTTCAAAATATTTGCCATGGCAACCCCCTGTCCACTATTTTCCCTTTACTAAATGGGAGCAACACTTTGTTTGTAAACAGTTTGGGCCAAAACTTATTAACTATTGCACTTTTTTCAGCAAAAAAGAGCAGTTGTTTAGGGGTAAAGGTATAAGAAAAATCAACACTTAGGGTCCGATTCATCAAGCTCGAGTGAAGGATTCGAAGTAAAAAAACTTCGAATTTCGAAGTTTTTTTTGGGCTACTTCGACCATCGAATGGGCTACTTCGACCTTCGACTACGACTTCGAATCGAAGGATTCGAAGTAAAAATCGTTCGACTATTCGACCATTCGATAGTCGAAGTACTGTCTCTTTAAAAAAAAATTCGACCCCCTAGTTCGGCAGCTAAAAGCTACCGAAGTCAATGTTAGCCTATGGGGAAGGTCCCCATAGGCTTGCCTAAGTTTTTTTGATCGAAGGATATTCCTTCGATCGTTGGATTTAAATCCTTCGAATCGTTCGATTCGAAAGATTTAATCGTTCGATCGTACGATCGCAGAATTTGCGCTAAATCCTTCGACTTCGATATTCGAAGTCGAAGGATTTCAATTCCTAGTTAATTAACCCTCGATATTCGACCCTTGATGAATCGGCCCCTAAAAGAATAATTTGCATTCAAGCTTATCAGCCTCAGAAATATATCACAAATACATCTTTTCATCAGCCATTCCCATGAGATAAAGCGATCCTGTTTTCCATTTAAATGTATGAAGCCTTAACAGGTTGATGAACTGAAAAACTTGTGTAGCAGGCACTAGTGATGGGCAAATTTGCGCCGTTCGCGAAATGGCGCCGGCGTCTCATTTTTGATGCCGGCGTCCGTTTTTTGGCGCCAACCCTGTTTTTTGACGCCGACGCTCATTTTTTACGCCGGCGACAATTTTTTTTTGAGGCCGGCGAACTTTCGCGCAAATTCGCCACGAATTATCGCCTGGCGAATAAATTCGCCCATCACTAGCAGGCACTCAAAATGAAGGCATTCTTCCACCAGGCCGTTTAAATGAAGTAAAAAAATTTATGTCCACAGAAACAGCCTTACGAGTTTCGTGTTACAGTGTTTGTAACACGAAAAGCGTAAGGCTGTATCTGTGGACATAATAAACTTTTTTACTTCATTTAAATGGCCTGGTGGAAGAATGCCTTTATTTTGAGTGCCAGCTTCACATGTTTTTTGGTTTATCTGCTCTCCTTGCTGAGGGCTCAGGGTGGTGCATCTGGGCCTCTTCCTCAATGTGGTTAGTTATCAATATTTTCCTAGAACCTTGCTTCATTCACTTTATTCTATAGGTTTTGTTGATGGTCTGAGTGCTTAGGCAAATATGTGATTTTTTACTGTAGGTGATGTAAGAAAAATGCAAATCTAAATGACTTCATGGTGAATGGTAAAATGGCTGCCACTCTGAGAGTTTTTTCTTTTTTGGAACCTGACATTAGGCAAGTAGAACATCTTTCACCTTAACTCAATGCAGGCCTCAATAAGGGCTGCCAAGACACCATCCACTAACTTCTGTGGGTTGTTATGGTCAATCCAATCCAAGTACTTGGCAGGATCCCAGGAACGAAAGCTGTCACAGGACCTCAATGGGAACCATTTTTCAGCCATGGTGATTCCCCCAAATAACCCATTCAAGTATTATATGTAATCTATTAGCACATCATTTTGGACTCCTACACTTTTTCTCAGTATATATGTAAAATGGAACTATTTTTATAGTTTGTTCATGATGAGGTTGCATTTTATAATTAGATGTTGCAAGCTATGTTGGTCACAGGTTTGAAGTCCAAACCAGAAGAGTGCCCCCTGTTGAAAAGGTATTGGGATTCATGGTAGGAGTAGGTCATTTTTTTCCCTTTCTAAAGTATG
The DNA here is from genome assembly GCF_017654675.1 of Xenopus laevis. Classification (NCBI taxonomy): domain Eukaryota; kingdom Metazoa; phylum Chordata; class Amphibia; order Anura; family Pipidae; genus Xenopus; species Xenopus laevis. Next base: position 70,118,744 of record NC_054372.1, on the reverse strand, counting down.
TGTAAAACCTCGTCTATAGTATGTGGTTTAGTTTTAGAGCACAAGAACTACTAGCTATTACTAAGCTAGTTAAGAAGATAGGCTGTCATTTATGAAATTGGCAGACAATTTAGTAGTGTTTATATCTGGAAACTAATAATTAAAGCAAGGGTGACATATTAATCAGTTTATCTTACCAGAGGACAAAAGAGCATATCCATAGAGAATGACAGTTTCCTATTTAGATACAAAATGTTTTTAAACAGAAAGAAAGTGTAAAATGCTGTCTCTGAAATGGTTATGCTGGCAGATAAAGTTGTTTCAGGAAACAGCTGGATGTCGTTTTATCAAGTGGAAAAATACAGGCAAAACATTTCCTCTATCACTAGCAAAGACTAGTCCAGATGAAGATTAGGGAGATATTTATTATTATTTTCAGTGATTCAAATTTATTTGCACTAAGGCTCATGACCCTGAATTATGGTTTAAAAAAAACGTGAATTTTCAGTATTTAGTAAGTGAAAAAACATTAAAGCCTTGATTTTAAATCTTTGGCATCTGCAAGTATTCAAAGTTTATTTTCACAGTTTTATTTAATTGCATTTTTAAAAAAAATAAAAATATTAACAAATAAGTTAACATTCGAATTTTAAAAATGTTGATTGTATTTGAAGTTGAAAAATAATTCAAACATTTCAGAATAATATTGCAAAAATGGGAGCATTGTCTATAAGAGACATTATAACACTTTTAGAGGCTGAGGCTTCTATTTCCCCATATCTGCATTTCCTTCATCCATTGAAATATATTCATGTTCTTCTGATTGTATCCCATGGGGCGTCAGGACTGAATTGCAACTGAACTAACATACTGTAGTAATTTTATAACATACAAACATACTTCTAATACCATTTTCCAGAACATGATTCTGAAGGTGATCCCTTTCCCTTAACAAACATTCAAAAAACTTGCCCACAGCCCTATAAATGTCAGGCTAAGACAATAATTTATTTTTACATATTGTAATTACATTGTGTCTTCTCCAGTCCTTATATCTATACTGTTTCTAGTATAAAATACTGTATACTTTTGTACAACAACCATTCTTGGAAGGTTTGTGGAACTGCAGTTTTTAGTACCGGTATATCATAATATAAAATTACATATTTTGCATAAAGCATTTTTTATGAGACACTGATTAATTATCAGTTTCTGTCTAATAAATGTATTTCAACATTTTTATAATCAACAAGATCATTAATGGAGCTGGCTTTCATGAGGTTTACTAAAAAAGGCTCCTTTATATCTTTTGTACTTAGCATCTGTCGTAAATGGTTTACTCATACAGAGTAAATTGCACAGCAGAAAGTGCACAGCAGAAATTGCACAGCAGAAAGTGTGTGTTTGAACATTTCAGTGTCTATAATACTGCTCATGCACGTCTTCCGGTTATTTTGATACATATCCATGGTATTTTTCTAAGATGGTGAACCTTTTTAAACATAAAACAACATAATACACAGTAAACAATTTTACCTAACACGATCCACCAGAAGAATTGCTTTTTTTTCCATTTGTTATTTGGGAAATGAACTGAAAAAACCCAATGGAAGTCATTTAATAACCTGCCATTAAAGCTGGTCCACATGAAAATATGTCTTTGTAAGGACTTGTGCTGTGTAGATGACTAATATTTGAGCCATAAGGTATTTCAGAATTTTCTAAAATAGAAAAGCAAAACTTGGTTAGACTGAGAACTTTAGCCTGGGTTAATGTCAACTAGCATTAGTCATGCAGGGCCACCATCAAGGGGGCACAGCAGAGACAGTTGTCCCTGGCCCGGCAAAGTCTGAGGTGAAAGGGGGCCTAGCCATGCTGCACTCTTCACAAAGCCGCCCCCCCCAAAGCAATGAACGAAGATGTGGCAGAAAGACCTGAAGCAGTGGCAAGACCCGAAGCGGTGGAAAGACCCGAAGCTGAAAGGAGCCAAACAAAGCTGAAAAATCTGCCATCACCCGAGGACAAGGAAGAAAAACCTAAGGTAAGTTCCACTGAACCCCAATTTTTTTTCATTAAACCCCTGGCACCATATTTTTTTTACATTTTCTATGGGGCCCCTGAACACCAATGTTTTTTTTAATTTTCTATGGGGCCCTGACCACCAGTGTTTTTTTAAAAACGTTTATAGGGGGCATTGGTGCCAATGTTTTTTTTTAACTTATATGGGGGCCTTGACCACCAATGATTTTTTTCTAACCTGTAAGGGGGCTCAGACCACCAATGTTTTTTTTTTTAAAACTTTTACGGCGGACCCTGGCTGTCAATGTTTTTTTGAAAAACATTTGTGCGGGCCCTGATGCCAATGTTTTTTTTTTACTTATAGGGGGGCTCTAACCACTGCTGGTGTATGTATGGACATATGTAGTTCCGTCCACCAGGTGTACTTAGTGGGGAAAAATAAGAAAGGCATGAATAAGTACCGGTGGGTGCGAAGCGCGTAAGGTTGAACGTCAATTGGTCTGTATGCCTACTTTTTAATACTTGATGTTAAATAAAGACTGATTTTTTAACTTTTATAAGAATGCCTTGGAATATATTTTTTGAATCTGATATATGTGCCCTTTGAGCTGGGGGCTATAGTCCAGCGCTTTGGCCCTTTGGACAGGCCTTACAGACTGCAGCAGTTGGTCAGTATTTTTGTTAAAAATAAGAAGGGGACTAGAAAAATACTAATACTACCAGGCTAATCCAAAGAGGCCTAATCTAGCTTTACCTCTGCAACAGGCAGAACTCAAAAACAGCCTGAATGCACCCAAGTCCTCTGACCCCATGGATGGTGCATCACTGGATCTCCTTAATTTGCCCCAAAACTTTAGAAAGCACCACAGTGCTTAGGTAGCATGTGACCCCCTGGTGGTTAAGATAGCCACTTACACCCCAGATCTTATCTGTCTGGACCCGCTGAGCTCCTTTAAACCTGTAGGTCTCAGACAGTCTCCCCACTAAAAATTAACAGTGTAATTAAATTTACTATGCAAACCCCAAAAAGGATACAATTGTAGGTACTTTTCATCAGCCAAGCCAGCAGAGTTATTAATTGGAATTTAATAGAAGAAGTTCACAGCACACAAATTATAAATATTTACAAATGGTAATACAAACCGAGGAAGTTTAGATTAATCCTGGTTTTGGAGATCCAGGGAGTTCTTGCACAACTTGCTGACTGGGTTGCTTCCTCTGCATAGACTAACTTGGGTGAGGCTGCACAAAGTTTTTCCCAAAAGCAGGGGCACGTTCCAAGGGATGATTGACAAATTCCAGCTCCACTCAGATGGAACTATACTAGGCTATCAGGACAGTATGGTACATTAGTCAATGAACTTTACTGCCTGAAGTTGAGCCAAAACCCACATGTCCTCAGAGAACAAAGGAAAGATGGCTCCCTGATGGATACATAAACACCCCCTGGGTGGAGGGAAAGGGTGGGGGAGTGGGAGAGAGGGAGAGACAGGGGGACTGCTTGCAGCAAAGGACCATAAAAGAGCAGGATGTAATAGAGTAATAAACTTGCACTGCCTGCAATGTCTAATCCTACTTTAAAACATACACAAAATAAATATAAATTGTCACAAGGAGTAATGTTCACCCTAACATAAATACTAAGTATATTAAATGTACCTAGTCAAGGCAGGTGCTAACTGTAAGGTTTTGTTGTGCCTACACATAATGCCACAAACAGCAAACTGGCACATACAGCTAGAATATAGAACACAATAAAGTACAGTACACTTTATATGTGTGTAGTACCAACACCTACTTTGGCTGCTAAATAGGAATGTCCTGTGCCAATTTCCCAATTATAACTTATGATAAGATCAATAAATATTTGGACAGACTACTTTTTTTTCTAATTTTGGTTCTGTACATTACCACAATGAATTTTAAACAAAACAACTCAGATGCAGTTGAACTGCAGACTTTCAGCTTTAATTCAGTGGGTTGAACAAAAAGATGTATAAAAAGATGCATAAAAATGTGAGGAACTAAAGCCTTTTTTAAACACAATCACTTCATTTTAGGGGCTCAAAAGTAATTGAACCAGGGGTTCAAAAGTAATTGGACAATTAACTCAAAGACTATTTCATGGACAGGTGTGGGCAACTGGAGTTTATTGGAGGGGGGTGCTTGTATGTGGAAGATTTTGCTGTGAACAGTCAACATGTGGTCAAAGGAGTTCTCCATGCAGGTGAAACAAGCCATCCTTAAGCTGCAAAAACAGAAAAAAACTAGGCAAATTTGACCTAATTAGTTTGACAATAATTTGCGCTGTCCTCGGAAGACAACGGTGGTGGATGATCGCAGAATCATTTCCATGGTGAAGGGAAACCCATTCACAACAGCCAAACAAGTGAACAATACTCTCCAGGAGGTAGGCGTATCGATATCCAAGTCTACCATAAAGAGAAGACTGCATGAAAGTAAATACAGAGGTTGTACTGCAAGGTGCAAGCCACTCATAAGCATCAAGAATAGAAAGGCTAGATGGACTTTGCTAAAAAAACATTGTTTGGACAGATGAAACCAAGATCAACCTCTACCAGAACGATGGCAAGAAAAAAGTAAGTAGAAGGAGTGGAACAGCTCATGATCATATAATAATGGACCTAATTGTACCTAGAGTGTGCACAGAGTGTTGCGCTGGCTGTGTGCCACCTCTTTCCTTTAGGATATATGCAACACCTTTTGCCTATGATATCTGACACCCATTTTTTTTATCTATGGGGATTGTCAGTCCACCTCCAGATACATCTTAAACACTATTAACAAAGAACTGACTTGTTTAACCCCTTGTCCAAGATAATACACCACAATGTAAAAATATACCCGTTATTATTGTTGCATTAAAAAAGTGCTTCCTTCAACTCTAAAACATTACTTGACTCACCAGTATCATAATGGGTTCCAGCAGTAAAACAGTAAAACAGTAAAAGTGCATAAAGGGATAGGCACACTGAAGGTCCACAAAAGCCAGACCATCAAAAAATTAATTAGTAATGATTATTACTATGGTTAAGTGCCCTGTAGGCATGAAACCTGTAAGGCTGCATAAATGATGGTATAAATAAATGTTTTGCTTTTGTGGACCTTCAATGTGCCTATCCATTTTTGCACTTTTACTATTGCCAAAGGGATGCCCTAAAAATTCAATACTGGAATGTGGCACAAGTACTCTGTAATTCTGAAAACTGGTGTAATTTGCACTCTTCAAATCAGTGGAATTTGCCATGTGTTTTATACACAATTTACATAATAGGCACTTTTGGGCTTATTAATTTAAAATCTAATTTGTGAGGTTTTAGCGATTTTTTTCTGCTCTGAATAAACTCACAATTTAAAAAATCCAAATGTTTAATATTTATTAAAAATCCAAATCTAAAAAACTTGATTGAATATTATCATGACAAACCTTGCATTTGTGCATTTACAAGTTGAAATAACTCAAATTTGTGAGTTTATAACCTCAAAAACTTGAAAAACTCAAATTTCTCGGAAAAACAAAAGGCTAGAGATTTGCCTAGGACAACTCCCATTGACATCTACATGCAAGCTTTTGCATGCCAAAGTTTTACTTTTGAGTTTTTCAGGTTTTTTGTGCTTAAAGGGATCCTGTCATCGGAAAATATGTTTTTTTCAAAACGCATCAGTTAATAGTGCTACTCCAGCAGAATTCTGCACTGAAATCCATTTCTCAAAAGAGCAAATAGATTTTTTTATATTCAATTTTGAAATCTGACATGGGGCTAGACATTTTGCCAATTTCCCAGCTGCCCCTGGTCATGTGACTTGTGCCTGCACTTTAGGAGAGAAATGCTTTCTGGCAGGCTGCTGTTTTTCCTTCTCAATGTAACTGAACTTGTCTCAGTGAGACATGGGTTTTTACTATTGAGTGTTATTCTTAGATCTACCAGGCAGCTATTATCTTGTGTTAGGGAGCTGCTATCTGGTTACCTTCCCATTGTTCTTTTGTTTGGCTGCTGGGGGGGGAAAGGGAGGGGGGTGATATCACTCCAACTTGCAGTACAGCAGTAAAGAGTGATTGAAGTTTATCAGAGCACAAGTCACATGACTTGGGGCAGCTGGGAAATTGACAATATGTCTAGCCCCATGTCAGATTTCAAAATTGAATATAAAAAAATATGTTTGCTCTTTTGAGAAATGGATTTCAGTGCAGAATTCTGCTGGAGCAGCACTATTAACTGATTCATTTTGAAAAAATGTTTTTTTTCCCATGACAGTTTCCCTTTAATAAATACCAAACATTCAAGCTTTTGAAAATATAATTTCAATTTGTGAGTTAACTGTATGTACAAAAAAAAATCAAATCATGGCAGAAATTGAATTCAAACATTGATAAATCACCCTTTTTGTGTAAGATATTCTACGCCTTTTTATGTGCCTTGCAAACACCTACTTTTCTAAAATTAGCCCTTAAACGGAGTTGTCATTTTGTACTGCATCTTGAAAAACACATGGGACAGCAATTCTCAAATATGAGTGACAGGAAGCATTGCTTTTTTGCTTATCAGTACAGAGCATGGTGTCAGCCTACTATATAAGAAATAAAGAGGGCCTTTTTTAATTTAATTTTTTTAACAAACAACATGCTTGAGCATCCATGCGACTGATGGAAGAACTCAATGCAATACATAAGACCACTGTGGATCAGTAAGTTCCAAAATAGAAAATCTTTAGTACATAACCTTACAGACTTTTTATAACGATGATAAGGCACTTGTAAGTAAGACAGACTACTCCCAATATCTATTGTCACAAACAAACATTTCCTTATCCACAGCTTATCCACACCTAAAGGATGATATTATATTAACTGAAAATCTATTTAGATGAGCAAACAAATATTCTTCACATAAGCATTAATATACAAGAAAAATAACCAAAAAACCTCCTTTAAACAATAAATCGTGAATTTGACCAGTGGTTCCTGGGAAGTACAAAGAAAGAAAGAAAAGAAGAAGATGGACATCAATTAAACACTAGAGTGTAAATATGTGCCAAAGATCGCTTAAGGTCAGAGTAGCATGGGAGAAAATGCTTAAAATGACAGATTTGGATGCCTTGAGGGCTGCCCTACAGAGCATTGATTGGGGCATTAGGTTTTCAGCTAAAAACACAGAACAGAAATGGTTGTCCTTTAAAATGATATTAAATCATTACTGTTCTCAATTTATTCCCTTAAGGACTAAACGTAGAAGCTCTAAGAATCATCCTGTGTGGCTTAATACAGAGGTAAAGATGTTAATGGGAAAGAAGAGAAAGGCATTTAAAAACTACAAATCTGTAGGGACAGAAACTGCATTTAATGAATATAAACACTGTAATAAATGTTGTAAATCAGCAATCCGGAAGGCTAAGAAAAGAAATGAAGAGTTAATTGCGGTGGAGGTGAAAACTAACCCTAAAAAGTTTTTTAAATATATTAATAGTAAAAAGATGCAGGTTGAGAGTGTTGCTCCATTAAATAATGGTACCAGTATGGTTGTAACAGATACAGATAAGGCAAATGTGTTAAATCAGTTCTTTTCTTCAGTGTATACAATAGAGGAGTCTGGGTTCACAGGCTCACTTAATAACTGCACGAATGGTTCAGCTCAATCTAGTCAGTGGCTGACTCAGGATATGATTCAAAAAGCTTTAATACAAATTAATGTAAACAAGGCTCCAGGGCCTGATGGCATACACCCCCGGGTTCTAAGAGAGCTTAGTTCAGTTTTAGACCAGCCCTTATTTCTGATTTTCTCAGATTCACTGTCATCTGGTATGGTGCCTATGGATTGGAGAAAAGCTGATGTTATTCCAATATTTAAAAAGGGATTACGATCTCAGCCTGGCAATTATAGCCCAGTAAGCTTGACATCTGTGGTGGGCAAATAATTTGAAGGCTTGTTAAGGGATCACATTCAAAATTTTGTCCTAATGAATGGCATTATGAGCAACAATCAGCATGGCTTTATGAAGGATAGGTCATGTCAGACGAATTTGATTGCATTTTATGATGTGGTAAGTAAGATTCTGGATAGTGGGGGGGCAGTAGATGTGATCTATTTGGATTTTGCCAAAGCGTTTGATACTGTGCCCCACAAACGACTGCTTTCTAAACTAAGGTCTTTTGGGCTTAATGAAGTCGTTTGCACATGGATAGGAAACTGGCTACAGGATCGGGTACAGAGGGTGGTTGTTAATGGGACATTCTCTACTTGGAGTAAGGTTCTTAGTGGGGTCCCCCAGGGCTCAGTATTGGGTCCACTTTTATTTAACTTGTTCATTAATGACTTAGGGGAGGGTGTTGTAAGTAATGTATCAGTGTTTGCAGATGACACAAAATTATCCAGCCCAATTAATTCCATCCAGGATGTGGCATCCTTGCAACAGGATCTTGACAAACTGGCAATCTGGGCAGCTAAGTGGCAAATGAGATTCAATGTTGATAAATGTAAAGTCATGCACCTGGGATGTAAAAATATCCAAGCCACTTATACCCTTAATGGGACTGCACTAGGCAAATCCATTATGGAAAAGGACCTTGGAGTCCTTGTAGATGATAAACTTGGCTGTAGCAAGCAATGCCAGTCAGCAGCATCAAGGGCAAATAAGGTCTTGAGCTGTATTAAAAGGGGCATAGAGTCACGGGAGGAGGGGGTCATTCTTCCACTGTATAGAGCACTTGTAAGGCCCCATCTAGAATATGCCGTACAGTTTTGGTCTCCATCACTCAAACAGGACATTATTGTATTAGAGAGGGTACAGAGAAGGGCAACTAAGCTGGTAAAAGGTATTGAAAATCTTAGCTATGAGGAAAGACTGGCCAAATTGGGGATGTTCACGCTGGAGAAGAGGCGCTTAAGGGGTGATATGATGACTATGTATAAATATATAAGGGGATCATATAACAATCTCTCTAATGCTTTATTTACCAGTAGGTCTTTCCAGCTGACACGAGGTCACCCATTCCGATTAGAAGAAAAGAGGTTCCGCCTAAATATTCGGAAGGGGTTTTTTACAGTGAGAGCTTTGAAGATGTGGAATTCTCTCCCTGAATCAGTTGTACAGGCTGATACATTAGATAGCTTTAAGAAGGGGTTGGATGGCTTTTTAGCAAGTAAGGGAATACAGGGTTATGGGAAATAGCTCATAGTCCAAGTTGATCCAGGGACTAGTCCGATTGCCATTTTGGAGTCAGGAAGGAATTTTTCCCCCTCTAAGGCAAATTTGAGAGGCTTCAGATGGGTTTTTTGCCTTCCTCTGGATCAACTGGCAGATAGGTAGTTAATAAACAAAAACAAAAAAAAAAAGGTTGAACTCGATGGACATGTGTCTTTTTTCAACCTTACTTACTATGTTACTATTTAAATATGCACGTTAAAAACACATTTATAGATGTTTAACGTGTGCTAAAAATGGAAAGGAATATATAAAACACAGTGACTTGAAAAATTATGCTTTTACTTTTGTTGGTCCCCTTTTAATGCCAGAAATTATTTGCTCCCTGAATTGGCCCATTGACTTTAATGGGTTACGCCAGGTCTGAGGTTATGTAAATTTATAGTATCATTTTCAGCATTACTGTGGTACACTACACACTTTTATAAATATACCACTCAGCTCTTTTAATGGATTATTTCTATGATGGCAGTGCAAGACATTAATTCACTATTAAAGTGCACCTGTTGGGTAAAAATGTTATGTTGTGTCACTCGCATGCATATAACGTGCATGTGATGTCAAGTGCATGCGCATAATGAGCAATTCGGGGCAGCTTTTCATTATGCGCATGCGAGTGACATGGCTGCTTGCAACTGGAGCACCCTCCCAGTGCGGGTAGCCTAGCGCTGGCGGGGGGTTTTTTTTTTTAAACTGTTATCCCCAACAGAATGCAGGCTCTATTTGCCCACACCTTTGGTTGGGGATAACATTTTTTACCCAACAGGTGCCCTTTAAGTTACCTGAGGCCACCTGTCAATTGTAAAACTAAAACCTGAACCTATAAATAAATAATATAATTAAAGTAGCTAAAGGGACATTTCATATTTGGGGACACAATTGCTCAATCTTTTTCTTTTTATTGTGCATAATTATGATTATGAAAGCAGTGGTGATTAGTGATGGGTGAATGTGACCCATTTAATTTCGCCGAAAATGTGTTAAATTACAATAGCATATAAAATACAGATGTTGCCATATAGCATAAAACCGTCAGATCATAAAAGGTTGCTTCAAATGTTTCGCTCCTTTATTTGGCAGAAAAAGAGGCCCAGGATAAGTATGTTTAAATTACAACAAACCAAAGATAAGGGTGGAGTTAATCTTCCGAACATAAAAGAATATAATGAGGCATCATTACTTAGGTTTGCAGGTGATTGGATACATAACAGGAACATTTATACTTCAACGGAAGTGGATCAACTTCTGTCAGGTGGAGTGTCTCTTAATGTGCTTCTTCACTCTCCTTTAAAGGCTGTTCCCCGGGATATGATTAAACACCCCCTATTTTTTGATACTTATAAAACCTGGATTGCAGTAAGACGCAGACATAAATTAGCTCTTCATCACTCCATATATCTGACATGGCTTGGTAATCCAACTTTCCCGACAGGGGAAAATAATAGAACTGTTTTCGACTGGCAAAATCAAAATTTGAGATTGGTAAAGGATGTCATTGGTGAGACTTTTACTATCCTACCACATGATACACTTATTCGAAAATTCCCCTTTCTCTCCGACGATTATTTGCTTTTCATTCAAATTATCCATTTCGCTACGACAGTCCTTAAACATCTATCTCAGGCGGATAAGGAGAACCCATTAAATTCCTTATGGCCAAAAAATGACTCACTCAAAACTACATCCCAGATATATCGGATGATTCGCACCTCTATACCAGTGGAATCGACAGATACCTTTTTATCTAAATGGACCTCAGCGCTTCCGCAACTAGATACAGCTCAAATACTCCAATATCATGCTAAAACTATGTGGGTATTGTCTGCAAGTAAGTACCAAGAAATGTCATTACAGCTTTTACATCATTCCTATCTTACTCCGCTAAGACGCTTTCGTATGGGTGTTCTAGACAATGACAACTGCCTCAGATGCCGTCAGCCTCGAGCTGATCTAGTACACTGCATTTGGCTCTGTCCTGTCATACAGGAATTTTGGGAAAATGTACAGGGGTACTGGAGATCTTTGACGCATCACTTAACTCCCTTTAATTTATTATGGGTGCTTTTTGGGATTCCCCCTCCACAGTTAAAGCTGTCACAATCGGAGAGACGCTTAGCAGAAAGACTACTGGCAGCATCTAGGAAAACTATTCTTCACCATTGGCTTTCCCCTTCAGTACCTCCACTTTCGCTAGTTAAACAAAAATTTCACTACATCTTCCACATGGACTGGTTAGAAACTACTACAAATAAAGAGAAATACACAGAAGCTTTTTTTTCCACCTGGATGACATACATATCCTCACTCCCCACCCATATTAAACATTTAACGATTTACACATTTCGGAATACCACGTGGTTTGATACTGAACTGTTATACAGCAATAATGTAGTACAAGAGACGGATCAATATATACGGAATCTCCATAGCTCACAGACACAGAGTCACCAATCACCCCCCAGGAGTCACCAAATTAATAGGCTGCTATCTATAAGTAATGTGTAAGCGATACGGAAGGCATTTCGGGTATGGGCTTTCATGTCTTACGTCTGTTGTTTGCTGATTATGATAGAGATGTGTGAATGTCTCGCTCACAGTCTATTTCGGTTTCATGTAATTTTTCTGTGCTCCTCCAAATTCCTATCAGATTATTTTCTTGCTCTATTTGATTTTGTTTTGTTCTCTGAAAAATAAATAAAAACAGTTGTTAAAAAAAAAAAATTACAATAGCATTGCACTAAAGGTTACTAAAAGTTAGGCCAATTTTATCAGAAAACAATTGAATACATAATAGATAAACAATTATAGGGCCAAACTAATTGTACAGACAATGATATTCATTTCCTAGACTTATGACATAATAATGTATACATATAATACATAACAAGATATAGACTGTGAGTAGTAATTCCAAATTGCTATGAATATGCATATTCAATGTCTCTGCATTGCCCAAGGTTTTTAATATCTCACTGTTTAGATAAAGAGCCTTTGACTTCTCCCTCTCCTTAAGTTATTCTGGAGACAATATTGGCCAAAGACAGCAAAGGCTGCCAGGGGAACCTACAGCAAATCCCTCTAAAGCAATAGTCTTCTAATGATTACTGTGGAAGCTACAGTTAGTCAGTTATGGAGAGCTAAGAAATTACACCCTCTCTGTGCAACCTCTAGTTTTATAGTTTAAGAGAGAGTATTTAAAATGAAATGAAATATTTGAAGACCAATTGGAAAAAGGATAGAAAGGGATCCATAAAAAAATTCCCAATAATTGGCTCATTTACTAAAAGAGACCAAAGTTTAAATATTTGCTAAAAATACTTTTCCAGGAATTCTTTGATTTTGTTCCAGTTTGCAGCAGAAACAATTATGAGAGCCATAAATAAGTACCTTTTCACTATGCTACAACTGTTCTACATAGAAAAAATCCAAACATAGCGCACAGACAGCTCCTTAGGTAGTCAGGGAGAGCTCCATTCCATGTCATTGGTTGATGTGGTAGGCAATGGGCAGATAATAATAAGGTCTGCATTTTTTCTTTCTGGTGCAACATACCACATTTTCATTTTCTGGTAAAACGCATGGCATGGCAAAATTCTAGGGCAGTTTCTCAAAAAATGTTGCAACTGGTAAAACCACAAATTTCACCACTTTACTGTATTAGGTGAATATGACAAATCCTTTATCTTGAGTGTGTGGTAAGGATGCTTATACCATCAAATTGACCTTGGGTCTTAATGGGACCATCACATTTATATTGGCTCTTAATAGAACATTTAGAATCACAATCTGGTTAATCTATTTTTTATCTATTTATTGGAGAAGTTTTATCATTTCGGAGTTATGATGAACCCGGGCGTATATTTCTGATTCAATTCCGATATTTTAAATTGTATAATTAAACCAAGTACTTGTTTTTAGTTCTTGCCTGCCAGCTTATATGTGAGGTAAAGTATTATAGATTCATAAAGGACAATAAAATGAACTGCTATTTTTCTGCTAGATCCTCAGAAAAGTAGACACAAGTAAAACAGATATGTTTAGCTGTTGGTGTCAACACAGATTAGTACAAGCTACAGAACAATCATTTGCCATTTACCTAGAAAATATGAGTACTGTGGCATCTGAGTCAGACATTGCCTGCCCTGGCAGTCCATTCAAAAGGATTTTCTTCTTTATATTGAGTCCTAGCAAGTATACAGAAAGATCTGGTCTTTTCTAGTAGCATTAGCACATTCTGTTGCTTGCTGATAACTTCTCCAATCCCAGAGAGAAAAATGTACAAACTATCCATCTGTTACAGTAACAGACTGTATCATAGCAAGATGGTTTTGCAGATTCACAGGGCACAGAGGCCAAAATGCAATCTAACTTATTAGCTTACACTTCAGCGCATATATATGCAGTATAATGGCATACCAGCTGATGACAAAATGTCTCGGAAAAATCAGTCAAAATGCTTTTGAACACATACATGAAATGCTGGTTGTTCCTGTGCATAATTGTTTTGTAATCTGCTCTTTTTCACATCTTAAACTAGACTGCAGTCTGCATTACTTGCTATATAAAAAAACAATTGCATTTCTTGTTAACACAGCGCATGCTATAATCCATGTCTAACCAAATTCAATTTAGAGAGAAAAACACATATATCCTGATTCACATTTCTCCGTAGATACGTTTTTCCCTCATTGAACTTAATCTGTCCTATTGTTCTCTCACTTACAACAAAAATATCATATTCTGGACACTGTTTTTATATATTAAGACATAAGAGAATATATAATGCAGTACAACTATACTTATGCTAGTTTTGTTTGTTAAGCTACAGTATATGTGTGCAAAATATATTAGGGCACGTGCACCTCAGCAAGTGCAGTGAGCAAAGTGCAATTTTGAGCACAATTGCCATCTTATTTTTCCTACAATGCAAAATTTTTTTCTAGAATTCTGGTTTCATTGTGGTTGCAAAGGGTGATGCTATTGAGGCAATATCACTGCCACATTCGTCTGTTGCATCTAAATTGCCAAAAAGAGATGATGAAGCCTGTATGGGCAGAAGAAGACATGACAGTAAGGCATGGGGGAGAGGAACAAAGGACAGGAACAGGAAGGGGATTAGGTCAGCATAGGTGAGCATTGAGTGTGTGTATAGTGATGGGCGAATTTGCTCCGTTTCACTGAAAAATTTGCGAATTTCACGCGAAATTTGCGAAACCGCGAAAAACTCGTAAAACGGCGCTGGCTCGTTTTTGATGCCAGCATCCTTTTTTTGACGCTCGCAAATTTTCGCCAGCGAATTTTTGCGCCTGTTTTGCGAATTTATTCACTGGCGGCGAATCGCGCAATTTCACAGCGAATTCGCTCCTGTCGAATAAATTCGCCCATCACTATTTGTGTACTGCAGCTGATGGGTTAACAAAAAGTAATGAAGGGTGCAGCGGTACAGAGGTACAATGCAAAGAATGAAAATCCCACAACCATCTGCCCTAATTAGGACAGGTCAAAAATAAGTAGGGTTAAAAATCTGATGTGAAATGTTATGCATGTTAATAACAATTGTGTTGTAAATAATTAATACATTTTACAGCTTATTGGTGGTAAAAATGTTTTGAGCTTGAAAACGTTAATAAAGAAGCTGTGGCCATTAGTGATGGACGAATTTGCGCCGTTTCGCTGAAAAATGTGCGAATTTTGCACGAAATTCGCGAAACGGCGAAAAATTTGCGAAATGGCGCCGCGTCTCGTTTTTGACGCCGGCGACCATTTTTAGATGCCGGCGGCCGTTTTTTCGGGAAATTTTTTTTTGACACCGGCGAATTTTTGACACGAGTTTTCGCGGGCGTTACGCGAATTTATTCGCTGGCAGCGAATCACGGAAATTCGCCGCGAATTTGCGCCTGGCGAATAAATTCGCCCATCACTAGTGGCCATCTTTATCCAAATAACATTGGTGTTGTCTGTTTTTATGGGAGAGAGATTTAGAAAGGGGCATAATCACAGTGATGGGTTGTATAAGGTCCTCTTGTATTCCCTCCACTCCAGGACTTTCAGTCAGGCACATACGTAACTCACAAATCCAGCACAGTTGCACCATATATTTTCAAAGGCATTATGTGTGAGTGTCGTGTGCTCTCTCTATCCTTTTGGCACAACTGAATTTTAAGTGACTCAATGAACCCTGCGATGGCGGTACTCCAGGATTCCCACACATTGCTGCAACAGTGCTCAGTTTGGAACAGAAGGCAGGGAGGATTTAGCGGTGCTGAGCGAAAATATACGTACAAGGGTTGTTTTGACTCAAGTACCCATAGGGCAAGGACAGACGTGGCGTTTTTACGTTGCGTTTTTCAAAAAAGCTCCGTCTTGCATAAATACGCATAAACTGCACTACCACTGAAACGAATGGAAAACGCACTATAGGAATTCTCACAGGGTGCCACCACGGGACGCCAGTATTGGTGTTTTTTAGCAGAAACGCCAATACGTCAAGAAACTACCAAATCAATAGACTCTATGGGATCTGCAAGTTTTAAACCACACTTTACGTAAATACGCAGTGTATTTTAAATATGGTGTCCAAAATGACGCATATACGTTTTTACAGCCGGTGACTTAATTATGTTGTGTATTGACGCTGCTCCATTTTGCATGTAAATTGTTTTTATATTTCTAAATAGCTTTTCTATTTTCTATATACAGCCTGTGGAATTATGGGGAATGAGAACAATGAGAAATGCATGTTGGGAAAAGCAACCTATGTGCTGAAAAACGCATGAAAAATGCATGTTGATAGTCGCGTGTGGTTTCAGTGGTGTATTTACGCCCGACTGTGCTTTTTTAAAAACGCAATGTAAAAATGCCATCTCTGGCCTTGACCTTAATGAAAGTGGAGTTACTCACAACTGATTGAGGGAAAAATGCAGGGCCACAACTTCTTTTGCAGACGTACATTATCACACTCAAGTCTACATAATTGGCTGGTGATGTATTGAGAAGGTCATATATATGTCTGTGTGTGTGTGTGTGTGTGTATATATATATCAATATACATATATATAAATTATAAAATTTACCACAGCACTCCAACATATAGCCCCTTGAGAGAACCTGTTTTGCACAACTGAACTGTAACTCTAATAAAAAAAGACACTTTTAGTTACAAAGCATGCATAAGCTGATGCGCCCCAAGTATTACCTTTGGGGGAGAAAGACCATACCTGCTTTTCTCTTTATTTAGCATCGTCTCTTCCAAAGACACCATTAAACGGGGGTTGGGAGAGTTTACTGGTGTCTAATGTTAAATTATGGGTAGGTGGCGCTTTCCTTAATTGCCTGCTTTCCCAACCCCCGCTTAATGGTTTACTTCTAAACCTCTAAGCATCTTGCAATAATAAAGAGTAAATATTATCCTACAGCTGCTGGCTGGAGACTCTTATTTTAACATAAAAAGGTGATGGTGCTTATATACTTAGGGACATAATTGTTATTGACTTAAATGTAGCTTGTCATAATCCGCTTAAAGTGAACCTCCCAGCTCTCAATTCAGTTGTACAGGATTTTTAGAGGCATGTATCCATTGCAGTTGATATAAACATAAACCCAAATAGTTTGTTATTAATCCCCTTGTACAAATAGGTTTCCTTGTTTTTTCTGATAAAAAAATGTTGTATTAATTTGTTTAACATTTTCATACCATGCTGGAATCTTGGAAGCCACTTGGGGCAGGTGAAATCTGTCACTGACTCACAGTATATAATTTTAGGTTGGAAAGTAAATCATTAAATATATAAACAGCAAGGAAAACAATGTAACACTTATGTTGTCACAGTTTAGTACATTTTTATAATAGCAAAAGTTTATGTTTAATGGGGTAGTATTTTTATTTCTTAGGTTAAGCAGAGTAAATGAATCCTCTCCGTGTTTGGTCCATAAGTCACACTTCTGAACCCATATCAAACAATCACTTTCTCCCGTGTTATGGTGCAGGCTGTGGAGGTGAACCTTTGCAGTACAAAGAGATGGATTCTGCCTGTGTCTCCCTCTATCGTGTTCCACCTATGCATCCACTAACTGCTGCACCCGGAAGTGATGTCATGCTGAGAACAGCTTCATCAGAGGTGGATTTCCTTGCCCTGCTAGTTTCCTTTTTTTACCTGTGTTGCTATGGTTACAATTTACATTCCTATTGAAAGTCCATTCAATGCTCTTGTATCCCTCTAAAGTCCATATGTTTAAAGGATATGTCAACCCAAAAAAATATTTTGTTGCCTAATAAACGAGAATACAATTATAAGCAACGTTCCGATATGAATTCATTAAAAATTGTTAGTGCTTTAAAAGTTATTTGTAAATGTAATTGTTATTGAAAGCAGCATTTGCATAACTTGGGTTTTAATTTTTTAAACAATGTTGAAAAGCCAATCTCTTCCAGCAAAACTAGTCTGTTAGCTTTGTTACATTGGCTTTTGTTACATTTTTTCAAAAGTCAGAGCCACCAGTAGTGAAGTTTTTTCTCAACCTGCACCCAACCCAGATCCGTGCACCCCCGATCTGCACTTGTCCCCACTCAGCCTCCCTGTTATTTTTATAGACCCCCCACCAATGACATCACAAAAGGGGCAGGCATGTGCATGCCTATAAAACCGAAAGTCAGAAGTCGACAGTGTAAGGTTAAGGGTAGGTAGAGCAGGCAGAAGAGCTCAACCCGCAACTGGGGCTACCAGGTTGGACTGAACCTACCCAACCCACAGGTCCTGTGGGTATCTGGCCAGCCTGAACATCACTAGCTACCAGGGCAGAGAATAGAAAGTTACATTCAAACATTGCTTTCAATAGCATAACAAATAAATTAAACATCGTAGAAAATTTGTAATGAATATATATTGCAAAGTTGCTCAGAATTACTAAGAATTAAAAGGTTAAACCTGATGGACGTGTTTCTTTTTTCAAACTATCTTACTATTTTACAATAGGTTTTCTTTTTTTAGGCAAAAACATTTTTGGGGGGGTTGACATATCCTTTAAAAAGGCTGTTTATACTGCAAAAGTGCTTTCTTAAAATTTAAATGTTCAAACCTAGGGGAATAAAAGTCTACATGTCATATCCATTTACATGTCCTTTGCAGTATATTTTGTGTTACAGTAAGTCCCTCTCTCTCCAATTTTTCCAACAATTTCAATACCCCAAAATTGTAATCTCTGTTAAGATATGTATCAATGTGTGTGCTCTTATACTGATCCCATACCAGGGCCGGACTGGGGGTTAAAAGCAGCCCAGGCAAAAAAAATCAAAGCAGCCCACATGTAAACCCCTCAGTGACTTCTAATATCCTTATCATTTACAGTAGGAGGTACATTATCCCTTATAATACATGAGTGATACTCAGAGTTCCCTGTATAACTCAGCCTGCAGCCTTGTGCCTTTATATGGTCACAGAACAACCCCTCAGTGACTTCTAATATCCTTATCATTTACAGTAGGAGGTACATTATCCCTTATAATACATGAGTGATACTCAGAGTTCCCTGTATAACTCAGCCTGCAGCCTTGTGCCTTTATATGGTCACAGAACAACCCCTCAGTGACTTCTAATATCCTTATCATTTACAGTAGGGGGTACCCTAAATCAATATGGTTAATATGGAAAAGGCCCACATTACTGGATTCTTTCTGAAATAAAGATCAAGGAATTAAATCTTATGTTTTTACACTGGTTCCTGTGGTTCTTGCCTGATTGCACTGATCGCTGACCTGTATATGAAACTTGCCATTCACACACACACACACACACACACTCCTTTATATTTGTGCTCTGGACTCATTTAATCTACTCACCATAAGCAGGTTCTACTCTCTGTAGACTGCAGACTGTTACCCAACCACCATTACCCGCCTTACCCAGTCTGTGGGCTCTGTGCCAGCTATACCCAACCACTTCATTGTCAGGGCCAGTCTTACCAACTGCAGGGCCCAATTAGGGCAACTTTGGCAGGGCCCCCAGATTTAAAGTTGACAGACTATTTCTTAACGATTTTTATAGAATGTTTATTCTGTAGAAGAAAATAATGGGGCTTTGCCTCAGGCAATCACCAATGTTTGGGGACCTCTTTTATTATCTCAAGTCATATTTAGTTTGCAAATAAGAAGTTACACTACTGGGATAAAAAGATGGATCTACAATGAGCACTGAGAAAAGCGATTACACAACTTCATCTTGCCAAACCACTGCAAAACTAAACAGAGAATAAAACATACCTTCTTAACAAGATGAATTTAAAAATAAAATATTTTATGCCAAATTATCTAGAATAAAGGTCACAGTGCAGTTGCAGAGTTTCTTTTTGTTTTACATTTGCAGATATAGCAATATGCTTCTGGCTGCTCGCTTTGCACTAATAAAAGATGATGATGCAAGTACATATTATATGCAGCCTGACTTACTTTCTCAGTCATGTCATGACTGTGTGGCGCATGGCAGAAAGGATAGTTCAGCAGGTAACGGGCGCGGGACCCAATTGCGCCCAATCGGCCTAAGGCCGGCCCTGGACATGGGCATGTCCATCTCCTGGATTTTGTTGAATATGAGTGATTATCTATCAACATTCTTGTGCCAGCAGGATTAGTGGAGAAATGTACCAGTGTAGAACTACAACAGGTAGTGTAATGCTGAACATTAAATGCCAATGTACAAGTAGAAATACTATCCATTATGTGCCAACAAGGTCTCAGCTTTACAAGCCACAGTGCCACCAGGAACACTGTATAGCTATGGAGTTGAGGCAGTGGACAGTCACAATGCTCTCAGCCCTTAAACACAGTACAAAAACACAAGGTACTGAACGATTGGCACTAGTTAAGTAATTTATTAGCTGCTCACTTGCTTTAGCTTGAGAGGGGACTGAGATCGTTTAAGCTGCTGCAGTATCTGCTGGAGGCCCTGCTCATCCGACTTCCACACACACAGCACGGCAGCAGCAGCAGCTTGAGAACAGCGACGAGTGAGAGGGGCGGAGCTACAGTGTGAGTTGAAGGAGCGGTCCTAGAGACTGCCAGATGCATTAAAAGGCAGTTTCTTATTAGGAGTAAAGATAGATCACGAGCGGCCCCTTTAAAGGAAAAATAGAGCGGCCTTTCGGGCAATTGCCCGAAGAAACAGATTACCAGTCCGGGCCTGTCCCATACTGATCTGATGCTGACACAGTGTCATGTGACATGATCTTTGTCAGCTACTGCAGAAGTGTTAAAGTTATGTCTTCTTGAAGCAAGAGAAGCATGGTGTCTGTGTGCAGTTTCTCCTCTGTCTAAAGAAAGCTGCATGCTCATAAAAGATTGAACTACCAGTTATCCCATCTCTTAAGCAGAATGGCAACACTGTACATTTTCTAATGTACACTTTATACAGCATTCAATGTTATATTCTCTGTGTACTGCATTTGTTATAAATTATTTTATTTTCACTGCATACTTGCATTCATTCTTTTTTTTTTATTCTATCAACTTAGTTGGGATATAACTATGCAAAAGCTGATGCCATAAGTTTTTTGCTCTTTGAAAGACTTCTTCAGGCTTTTTTGGAATATTATCCTTCAGCAGTGTATCTGATTCAAGAATACTCTAATGATTGAGATAATTATTATAATTTCATGGGCTTCAGGTGCATATGTAGTGACAAAGGTGCACCTATTATCTATACCAGTCTCCTTACCTAATAGTTTTCCATTAATTAAATCCTCCCTTTTAATTTCTGCGACTTTGCAATTTTTACACAGATTTTTTATAAATTCCTTTTTGTAGCCCCTTTTTTTAAATTTGTAACAAATTCTATTTGTTTATTCAATTTCTCAGGTTCAGAGCAGTTCTTTTTTAATGGGCATAGTTGGCCAAAGGGTATATTATTTATCCATGTTGGGTTGTGGTTACCACTGTCTAAGACAATTGCAAACATCAACTTCTTTAAAAAAAAAAAAAAAAATTAATTTCCCCTTTTTTTTTACATATTCGCATGCCAGAGAAAGAGACTTGTTCCCAGCTTTGGATGATCCAATTTTGCAAATCCATCCAAAGTTGGCATGCATCTCATTTTATGGCGCTGTTTCATTGACAATATTTTATTCATATGGCAGGGCCCACAGTCAAACCTACTCAAGTTTGTAGAAACCCTGAAACAAAATTATAGACTTATAAACTTAGAGTTCCTATTGTGGGGTAGGATCCCAGGGCGACATTCTTAAAATGTTCTTTAATGATTCTTAGTTCTTAAAATGGCAATTTTCTATTTAGGATTACTCAATGGCACATATTACTAGAAAGTATATTATTATGAAAATGGCTTATTTACATAAAGCATAGTTTTTTATATTAGCTGTTTTTTGCAAGTTATTTAATAGAAACCCACATTGTTTGAGGGTTTAGTTTTCCTTTAATTGACTTCCATTTATTTGTGCACTGGCAATCTAATTATCTAAATAGCAAGAGCCAAACATGGAGTAGTTTCAATTCCCCTATTTGTCCCATTTAGCTCAAGGTGTAGAGTCTGTGGTCTCTGGCAAACCCATTTTATATGGATAAATGTGCTTTGAAGCTTTGGTTTGTAAATGAGTCTCACTCTGTATACACAGCAGCTTCTAGAGCTTCTAGCTCATTTAAGAAAAATATACCCGTCTGCGTTTTTTTGTGCACGGCAGTCACATTGTTCCAGTCATTTTCAATTGTTCCATGCCTGAAATTCCAAGGTTCCCAAACTGGGTTTTGTCAATGGCCACAAAAAACTTGCACCAAAAGAATCAAATGTTGATGCCATTTAATACTGTGTGTGGAAATTACGAAAATCGCATTGAGAAAAATTTGACCTCAACATGTGCGTGATCGACAAAAACTTGCATCTTCAATTGTGTTAATAGTAATGCATTGATTTTTCTCTATCTGCATAATATTTGCTGTCATTTTGATTGCATTTGCTTAATATGAAAATCAAATAAAATATTTTAAACTAATAGTAATGCATTGGATGCAATTGTGATGGCCATAAATCTGCAATTGACAAAAATAATGCTGGAATTGTGGGGGAAATGCAGCACTGATGGTAAAACCATGGGAATTTGAACTTTTCACAATGCGCTGCATTAGAAAATGACCCCTACAGTATCCTAGATCAACCCATATCAACACTTTTTTCAGGTATTTATTATAATCCTATATTTATATAGTGTTACATATTACATGTTACGCAGTAACTTTTGACATGATCAAAAACCTACTGGCTTGTTACTGTTTTTTGTACTTTGCATCTTATCCCACTGTTTGAAAATGATCACTACTGTCTATACAACTATACTTCATTCATTCCAATGCTCAAATTCTCCCCTAAAATATAATTTTGCAATTATAATTTTAGCTTGTAATGTCTTGGAAGCAGAGCGTATATATGCTGCATAATTTACAAATATAATTATGGTAGTGATATAGTTTGTATAGAATTTATTCAGATCCAAACATTAGCATCATGTTTTGCTGTTTGATTTGACGCAATGAATAATACTCGTGTTTCGTGGCGTCTAACAACTTCCTTAGAAGATGCTTCTGAGGAAGTGGTCGATACGCCACAAAACATGTCAAGCGTGGGCTATTATTTATCACTGCGGATGTTATATATGTTTTTAATCAGACTGAAATAAATGAAGATTTTATGAATCAAGCTTCTGGTGCTCCGTCATGTGCAGCTCATAGTAAGGCCTTTACAGTTACAATTATCAGATAACGCCTGTCTGACTGTGCAGCACCAGTATTCTTTCCCCCACAAACAGATAGGCATCAGCTCCAGCTGGGGTCATCTTTAGCAGGCAAGGATGCAATAGCTACTCCAAAGAGATATTGTGATGCGTGAGGGTAAACTAAAAAGCTAATTAAATCATACCATTCTTAACTTAGAGGGATCATTGTTATAATGACCCATTTTAGTTTGAGAATAAATATATTAAATGTCTCTAGTGGATCACTTTGCATATGCTATGACGGATTAGTTTTAAGATTATAGTATAATTTGGGTTATAACAACCTAGAGGAGAGCAACAAATAATGATTGCAAGAATATCTTGCTAATTAGGCTATAGCATACTGATAAAGTTGGATTTATTGAAGCATCTATCCAAATTAGTTCCCATTATAAAGGATGGTATACTGCTCCATCTGCATAATAAAGCAGAACTTCTGATTTTCGGCCTTTTAATCATCCATAAAAAATAGGACAGTAAATAGTGTATATTTTAAATGTTTATAGATTGAGGGATCTGTTTAGTTTTTACATAAAAAGATTGTCATAAAAATACACAGTGTGGGGCAGGGGTGCCCAAAAGGTAGATTGGGATCTACTAGTAGACCTTTAGCTGCTGATCAGTAGATCTCAAGACATTGTAAACAAACAGCTTGTCTAAATCACACTCCTTTTTCATGCTTTTCATTCAGATATTTATTATGTTAAGGTTACATAAGAAATAGTTGTTTGTTAAATGTAGCAATATACATTTTCCCCTGAATCAGTATTTTAGTAATATTTTCCATGGAACAGAATGGTAACAATGTTTTTACGGATGTAGATCATAATGGGACAACATCACTAAGAGCAGACCTCGCATATATAAAGTATGGGCACTCCCGGTCTGGGCATCATGAGATCAATGAATATAAAAATATCACTGACCCAATATCTGTTTGTTTTTATCTTTTTAAGTAACATCAAGGGGGTTATTTATCAAAAATCCAAATTTATCAAAATCCAATTTTTTCTGATTATTTTAAATAAAAAAGAACTAGAATCCACAATGTGACCTTATTTATTATTAAAAAAGCACAATTTAATTGGATTGTGGACAAACTCGATAAAATCCAGCAAAAACCCAAATCGTACTATTTTTTCAGAGTTTCCCCCCCCCGAATTGTACGATTTTTTTCGGACTTGATCCCAAAAATCACAAATTTTTTGGACTTTTTGGCATTCGGAATTTAATAAATAACCCCCCAAGTGTGAAAACTGCAGGTGTCATGTTTAAGACCATTCTCAAGAAACAAAAAGAATAAAAATATTTTAGATTAGATGTGCATGTTGAGCTAATATTGATTACGAAGGTTATTGCCTGCTGACTCAGAAAATACATGAAACACAGACATTGCTCATTATTTCTACATAGCATTAGGATTCACACAAGAGAGATGACTCAAGATTCTAAATGCAGTTTGCAGATACCAAGATTAGATTATTTTGAACATTGTTTTCTTTCCAGACTTACCATGCTGATTAAAAGAAAGAAAACCCAAGTTTGATTGCTCACATAATTGCTGTCTTCACTAAAATGTAATGTTAGAATTTCAGATTGCTTTGACATTTCAAAAGAACATTTATTATATTATTCTGGAAAATGGATTGTAAAGTTGTCATGACATAAATCAAGTACATTTTTAGTATAATTTCTATATTATAATTGTTACTTTTCCCTTAAAGGGATACTGTCATGGGAAAAAACATTTTTTTCAAAATGAATCAGTTAATAGTGCTGCTCCAGCAGAATCCTGCACTGAAATTCATTTCTCAAAAGAGCAAACAGATTTTTTTATATTAAATTTTGAAATCCGACATGGGGCTAGACATATTGTCAGTTTCCCAGCTGCCCCAAGTCATGTGACTTGTGCTCTGATAAACTTCAATCACTCTTTACCGCTGTAATGCAAGTTGGAGTGATATCACCCCCCCTTCCCTCCCCAGCAGCCAAACAAAAGAGCAATGGGAAGGTAACCAGATAACAGCTCCCTAACACAAGATAACAACTGCCTGGTAGATCTAAGAACAACACTCAATAGTAAAAACCCATGTCCCACTGAGACACATTCAGTTCACATTGAGAAGGAAAAACAGCAGCCTGCCAGAAAGCATTTCTCTCCTAAAGTGCAGGCACAAGTCACATGACCAGGGGCAGCTGGGAAATTGACAAAATGTCTAGCCCCGTGTCAGATTTCAAAATTGAATATAAAAAAATCTGTTTGCTCTTTTGAGGAATGGATTTCAGTGCAGAATTCTGCTGGAGTAGCACTATTAACTGATGCGTTTTGAAAAACACATGTTTTCCGATGACACGATCCCTTTAGTTTTTATATTATATATATATATATAAATATAAATTATATACTCTCTAAAGAAGAGTCTGTGACCACTATAGAATGAGTTAGCATGTTTTCCTTCATTATACAACAAAGTTTGGAAACGTTAAACTTTGGAAATGTTAGAACCGTCACTATGTACATACAGTATGTGCCATCTGTGTCTAAATGAGCTGTAAATTATCAAAAATATGTATGAGTATTTTCTAAAACCATGAATACTTGGGATTTTGCAACTGAAAAAGTCGCCAAAAAAAGCTTGGCAAGTAGCAGCTGCCAAGGTTTTATAGGTCAATATAAGTCAATGGGTATAACTTCCCATGTGGATAAAATAAAACAGAGATTAAAAAAAAATATTATAAATCAAACTGCTCCTCAGTGCCGGGGCCAGGCTGGACACCCTAGCCAGCCACAATGCCCCCACCCCCAGAGTGTGCATATGCACAAATGCCTGCACGTATGAGCGAATGCATGCATTTATTTGGCCCCTCTAATCAGGGCTTGTTTCCTAAATCTGCCAAGAACAATTACAAATAAAAAGAGAGCAAGGGACCATGATTCCATAATGGTTGGAGCTTTACATTTACATTTGATAAACTGAATCATGTTTTGTCAGGCACTCTTGTAAACTGATTTACCAACATTTGCTTTAAGTGGCTGAGTTAAGAACATTCAGGGAATGTTTGTTTCTACAATTTGCAAATGATCATGTTTTTCTCTTGCAACCTTAATCCACAATTTATTTTATAGTTTTATATTACTAGGCAGTCTCTAGTTCAACAATTGTCTTTGATTATCCCACGGAAACATGGTATCCATGCCTAGCAAAATTTTTCAGTCATTACTATCAGTGACCCTAACTGTCTATGCATTGTCAATGCAGAATTCAGTAAACATGAGAGCTCTCTTGGTTTCCACTGATTGGATTACCAGGAAAAGATCTGATTGGTTGCTATGGGCAACATCACCAGTTTGTGATGTTTGTCTCCAATGTTAATAAAAAATAAGTTACGCCAACAGTCTTGTATTAGCAGTCTATTTAATATAGCTTTTGCGAACCCGGAAACTGTTTAGCGACCACTTCCGACAGTGGAAGAAGCTTTGCGAATTTTAAAGTTAGCACCAGTGCGCAGTGAATGTAATAAAACTTCTTACTAAAAAAAGTTATGTTTGCTCCAAAGATTATGACACCTTCAAGCACTTCTTAAAAGTGGGCAATGCGCAATTCACAATGTAATGTTTAAGAAAGAGTATTACATTGTGAAATTAGACTTTTTATTTTTATTTGTGCTAATTATTTTGTTCTTTGCGACTTTTATTACATTCCCCCAAAATAATTCAAGTATCTCAGAAACCAATAAAGATAGTTATTAGCCAACACTAGCGCAACTTCACTTGGCGGATTAACGCTAGCGTGACTTCACCAGCCTTAGGTGCCCTGGATGCAACTTTGCATGTTAGTGAATTAGCATTGTCTGAGAGAATTTTCGCCTAGTGAAATGTTGCGCTGCCTGCGAAGCTTAATAAATTTGCCCGATAATATTGCCCTGTGTTGCCTCTCTTTCAAAATGGAACCTTTTTTTGAATACTGACTTTTGTTTTTGCAATATAGCCCTATAAAGCCTGAATTATTGTTTGACTCAAAAGAAAGATCTTTTTATAATAGTTTTATTGCTTTTTATAGAAAACATATAATTTGCCCAAAGAGGACATAAATGAAAATTCAGCATACTGATACCCAAAAAACCAACAACATAGAATCGTGTATATAAGAAATCATAAAGATTTTACATACGAGACATCCTAGGCCCGTATATCTCTAGTTGCAGCAGTTGAAACTGTGTCTCCTTTCCATTGTGGTGTAAATTCAGGTAATAATGAGTTACCAATAAAACTATTCACACCTCTTTTTTTATGTCAGCATTTAACATCCACCCTCCATAGATTCTATTATGTCCCAATTATAGAAAACTTTATCAAACTGATCCACTGTATCATGTTGCAGTGTGGTTAAATAGTCCATCCTACATATATATTTTTATCCTGTCCAATAGTTCAGTTTCTGCTGGATGTATCCATGATCAGGATGCGATTAACCATCATTTGTAACAGAGGTTTCCATTTTGGGATCTTATTTCCCAATATGAAGATCAGGGAGTCTCTTTTTTACTGTAACCATAATTACTGTAACCATTATCCTCTCCCCCCATTTCTGTACCACTCCCCAGAATCTATTCAATTTCTGACATCCCCAAAACATGTGCAATAAAGAACCTTTTTGGTTTTCACCCCTCTAACACAATGATGTTGTTGTATCAGGAAACAACTCATGTAGTATGGTACCATCCCATTAATACTTTATATTTATATTTTCTTTTATGGTGGTGCAAATTTATGTTTTCCTTGCATTATCCCAATTTTTTTCCCAATTAGGGAGGAAAATTTTTTACCCAGCAAAAAAAAAAGATTCTAATGCATACAATGCATGGAGTCTGATTGGTAAAATGGGAGAGATGGAGGTGCAGGTACTGGAGGGAAAATATGATGTGATTGGTGTGGCAGAAACATGGCTTAATGAGTCGCATGACTGGGCAGTTAATATCAGTGGCTATACTTTTTTTCGGATGGACAGAGGCAATAGAAAAGGAGGAGGGGTATGTCTGTTTGTTGTACATTTAAAAACTTATATAAAGGAGGAGGCGATATTAGAAAATGAGGGGGCAGAGGTCTTATGGGTGGAGATATTCACCAATTGTAAAGAGTTCAGCAAATTAATTGTAGGCGTATGCTATAGACCCCCTAATGTAAGTGAGGAGGAGAAGGCTAATCTCCTGATGTAAACAGAAAAGGCTGCTAGTTTGGGTAAAGTAATGATAATGGTGGATTTTAATTACCCAGATATTGACTGGACTAGTCAATACTGCCAGATCAGTTAATAAGAACAAGTTTATAAACGTGTTGCACAACAATTTTATGGCACAGGTTGTTGAGGATCCAACCAGAAAAATGCTATTCTGGATTATCTCAAACGACCTAGAACTTATAGCAAATGTGCAAGTATTGCCTGAGTAATAGTGACCATAATGTTATATCATTTAATGTCTGGTGCAAGAAACAAATATACATTGGGGCAACAAAAACCATGAATTTCAGAAAAGCAAATTTTAGTGCCTTGGGGGTTGCCCTTCAGAGCATTGATTGGGGCATTAGGTTTTCAGCTAAAAACGCAGAACAGAAATGGTTGTCATTTAAAATTATATTAAATCGTTAAAGGGATACTGTCATGGGAAAAAAAAAATTTCAAAATGAATCAGTTAATAGTGCTGCTCCAGCAGAATTCTGCACTGAAATCCATTTCTCAAAAGAGCAAATAGATTTTTTTATATTCAATTTTGAAATCTGACATGGGGCTAGACATTTTGTCAATTTCCCAGCTGCCCCAAGTCATGTGACTTGTGCCTGCACTTTAGGAGAGAAATGCTTTCTGGCAGGCTGCTGTTTTTCCTTCTCAATGTAACTGAATCTGTCTCAGTGAGACATGGGTTTTTACTATTGAGTGCTATTCTTAGATCTACCAGGCAGCTGTTATCTTGTGTTAAGGTGGCCATACACGGGCCGATAAAAGCTGCCGACAGACCGGGCAGATCTCGATCGGATGGGACAAAAAATCCCGTCGGATCGCGGCCGCATCTATCCGTTGATGCGGTCCCGCGATCCGACCGCCCATTGCTATTCGTTAGGATCCGATCATTGGGCCCTAGGGCCCACGATCGGATCAGCCCGATATTGCCCAGAGAGATCCGCTCGTTTGACGACATCGCCAAATGAGCGGATCTCTCGGTGTATGGGCACCTTTAGGGAGCTGCTATCTGGTTACCTTCCCATTGTTCTTTTGTTTGGCTGCTGGGGGGGAAAAGGGAGGGGGTGATATCACTTCAACTTGCAGTACAGCAGTAAAGAGTGATTAAAGTTTATCAGAGCACAAGTCACATGACTTGGGGGAGCTGAGAAATTGACAATATGTCTAGCCCCATGTCAGATTTCAAATTTGAATATTATATTTAGAAGTAAAGAAGTTAATAGGAAAGAAGAGAAAGTCATTTAAAAACTACAAGTATGCATTTAATGAATATAAACACTATAAAAATGTTGTAAAACAGCAATCCGGAAGGCAAAGAAAGGAAATGAAGAGAGTATAGCGGCGGAGGCTAAGACTAACCCTAAAAAGTTTTTTTAAGTATATTAATAGTAAAAAGATGCGGGTTGAGAGTGTTGCTCCTTTAAATAATGGTACCAGTATGGTTGTAATAGATACAGAAAAGTCAAATGTGCTAAATCAGTTATTTTTCTTCAGTGCATACAATGGAGGAGTCTGAGTTCCCAGGCTCACTTCATAGCTGCACTGATGCCTCAGCTCAATCTAGTCAGTGGCTAATAAAAATTAATGTAAACAAGGCTCCAGGGCCTGATGGCATACACCCCCCGGTTCTAAGAGAACTTAGTTCAGTTTTAGACCAGCCCCTATTTCTGATTTTCTCTGATTAATTTTTATCTGGTATGGTGCCTATGGATTGGAGAAAAGCTGATGTCATTCCAATATTTAAAAAGGGACTACGATCTCAGCCTGGCAATTATAGGCCAGTAAGTTTGACATGTGTGGTGGGGAAATTATTTGAAGGCTTGTTAAGGGATCACATTCAAAAAGTTTTGAGATGTTGTACCATGTTAGACATTGAAAAAATGCAGAAAATGTAAAGTTTGGTGATACGTTTTATTACTGAATAAGTAACAATTGCAAGCTTTCGGAGCACACAGGCCCCTTCTTCAGGCAAAATACAAATGAAAGGCTGGAAAGGGACATCATATATACTGTTAGATCATTGAAAAAGGGTTTATGGGCAATAAATTAGAAAGTTACAGATAGACAGAGATAACTTGTAGAGATAATAAAAGTAATTAGGGAGGTGTGACGAAACTGTGGGGTAGTTCCATCCACCAGATGTACTAAGTGGGCAAAAATAAAAAGAAGACTATAAAAATTACAAATACTCCCAGGCTAATCCAAAGAGGCCTACTCTAGCTTCACCTCTGCAAAAGGCACAACTCAAAAACAGCCTGAATGCACCCAGGTCCTCTGACCCCACGAATGGTGCTTCACTAGATCTCCTTGAGTTGCCCCAAAACTTTAGAAAGCGCCACTGCGCTTGGGTAGCATGTGACCACCTGGTGATTAATATGCCCACTCACCTACACCCCAAATCCTATCTGTCTGGGCCCACTGAGCTCCTATAAACCTGTAGGTCTCAGAGGTACCAGACAGCCACTACAAATTAACAATGGAAACAAAGTTACTATGCAAACCCCAAAAAGGATAAAAATGTAGGTAAGGCCCCATCTCATTAGCTATGAGGAAAGACTAGCCAAGTTGGGGTTGTTCACACTGGAGAAGAGGGGCTCAAGGGGTTATATGATAACTATGTATAAATATATAAGGGGATCATATAATAATGTCTCCAGAAAAAAAGAGGTTCCGCCTAAATATTTGGAAGGAGTTTTTTACAGTGAGAACTGTGAAGATGTGGAATTCTCTCCCTGAATCAGTTACATTAGATAGCTTTAAAAGGGCTTTAAAAGGGGTTGGATGGCTTTTTAGCAAGTGAGGGAAAACAGGGTTATGGAAGTTAGCTCATAGTGATCCCCCTCTGAGGCAACTGGGAGAGGCTTCAGATGGGTTTTTTTGCATTCCTCTGGATCAACTAGCAGGCAGGTTAAAAAAGATTTCAAAGGTTGAACTGGATGGGTGAGTGTCTTTTTCAACCTAACTTATATTTTACTATGTTACAATCAAATTTTGTCCAATTGTACATAGAACATCTTCATGAGCGTATATACTGTAGATTGATATTTATCTAGAAACAATACATGATGGTGGAGATTTTAGAAATAAGGTGGAATTTTGAGTTTATGTGAGTTTTTTTTTACTCTAATAAATTTGAATACACTCACAACTCGAATGGAAGGTTATTTAAGAATAAACTCGAACGTATAAAATTTGAACGACTATTCCCAACCAAAAAACTCAAATCAAATTTAAATCAAATTTGACTAAACTCGAATATAGTTTTTTTCTCAGAAAAAAACTTGAATTTCAGGAAGGCTATTAACATCTTTAAATGGGTCACTGGACCTCTGACATTGACTTCTACATGGACTCGGCAGGTTTTAGGTTGTGAATAGTCTAATTTGTGTTGTTCCTAGGGACCCGGTATGATAAATCTTGAATTCAAATTCGAGTTTGTATTGTTCCCAACTTGAATTTGTGAATTTATACCAAAAGTCCAACTTGACCTTTATAAATAAATCTGCCCTAAAATGTGGAACACTATTCACACAACTGGAATTATTCAAACTGTTTGCTATTTTTGGAAGGATAATTATGAAATGTTGTTATTTTTTGGTTTGGTTACCTATTGCAATATAGTGCAGTTTGGTTTTATGTTTTAGTTTTCAACCCACTGAGCACCATCATTACTGTGATCATTATAATCAATTAGTCATAAGTTTTATTAACTAATGCCATCCACTCATTTTAGGTGTGCTATCCTTCCATCAATAAGCAACAATTTATCAATTTATCAAGGGTCGAATTTCGAAGTAGAAAAAACATTCGAAATTCGACCATCGAATAGAATCCTCCGACATTCGAATTCGAAGTCGGAGGATTTTATACATCGTACAATCGTATTCCGATCGTAGTATGATCATACGATCGTACTACGATCGTACTTTGATTCGAACGATTCGTACAATTTTATCGTATGATTGTACGATTTTCCCAAAACATCCTTCAACTTAAAAAAACTTAGCAAAACACACAGGAAGTCCCCCATGGGCTAAACAGCAATTCGGCAGGTGTAAGTTGGCGAAGTATTGAAGTCAAAGTTTTTTTTTAAAGAGACAGTACTTAGATTATCAAATGGTCGAATAGTCGAACAATTTCTACTTTGAATCGCAGTCGTAGTAAATTCAAAGTCGTAGTATCCTATTCGATGGTTGAAGTATCCAAAAAATTACTTCGAATTTTTTTACTTCGAAAATTCCCTCAAATTCACTTCAACCCTTGATCAATCTGCCCCTAAATGTATAGAGTAATGATGAGGCCTCTTAAGTTGATTCTCTCATCTTTACATCTGAGTGTGTTGCAAATCGATCTGCAAATTAATCGCAGTTTTCTTTATCCTTGATTTAACATAATTAACTAGCAGTTAATAAAGCTTTACAGTAACTAAATCTGTATAGTATACACAGGTTGGTCTAAGCACACACATTAAGGTGCATATTTGTCAAAGGTCGCAGTTAAAAAAACTTCGAACTTCGAATTCAAAAAGACAAATCGAATGGAGGTCGAAGGTTTTTTGGGGTCGAAGTGGGGCGAATTTGGCCTACTTTGAATCGTAAGATCGTACTTCGAATTGTATGATCGTACTTCGGTTCAAAGTTTTTTTTAACTTCGACCTTTGATCAATCCCCCCAATTGCCTCCATACAGGTTCTAGGAGGTCCCCCATAGGCTAAAACTGCACTTTGGCAACTTTTAGGTGGTGAATAGTCAAAGTCGAAGTTTTAAAGAGACAGTACTTCAAAAAAAATTCGACCTTCGAATTTCAACATTTTTTTTCAACTTCGAATCGAAGTTGGACTATTCGATGGTCGAAGTACCCAAAAATACTGCGATATTCGAAGTTTATAACTTCGAACCTTCACTTCAACCTTTGATAAATCTGCCCCTAAGTAACACATTACATTTTGCTCTGTGGGCATGGGAAGGTTTAAAGTTTTTCAGAATTCCTTTTATTCCTTTGAGAGTGCTTCTAGTTTTTCTTCGCTTGTGACACGTATGTAATCGTAACTGTGTAGAAAATAAAGTAAATAAAAAAGCAAATAACTGATATATACTCTCTAGGGCAGGGGTAGGGAACCTGCGGCTCTAGAGCCTCATGCGGCTCTTCATCCTGCTTGCTGTGGCTCAGTCTTGCAGCTTTGCCTGTCAGGTCGTATTTACAGCCCTCGCACCTGCTGGTGGCTTCTTGAGTGTGCGACCGCGGTAAGCACACTCAAGAAGCCGCCAGCAGGTGCGAGGGCTGTATAGACGTCCCAGGAGTGGCAAGACTGAGCCACAGCAAGATGATTCATTATGGTCCTTACCGCGGACACACACTCAAGACAAGAGAGGGAAGATCAGCATGGAGCTTCAGAAACAGAAGTCACATTAAACAGATGAGAACACTAGCATTTAAAAGGGCTATTCAGTGTTTAATTTATTTCAAAGTAGCCCTGCATATACACAATGCACTTCTGTTTGTTGTATTCTGTTGTTGTAACAGTTAAAATTAAAAAAAGTTTAAAAAAGTTTATAAGCTGTGTTATGTTTTGCGGCTCCAGAATATTTTTCTTTAGTGGGAGAGGGGCAAAATGGATCTTTTGATAGTAAAGGTTGCTGACCCCTGCTCTAGGGCTTGTGTCAGCACTGTGCTCTGTTGGTGCTTGGATCAGCAACTTGTATAGAACAGTACATCTTAAAGAGATAAGCAATTTGCTAAAATGTTTATTTTAACAATTGTTGCCATTGTGCTTATTTAATTCCAACATTTACTGCAATACTTTGCAAACTATTGCTGTATGTTGAACAATAAATCAATGAACGAAGGAGAAAATGAAAAGATGCTCGAAGAGCTTACAGAATAAACTAGGCATGGGATTCTGAAAGCAATGTAGCTTTTCGTTTGTTCTAGTCTGTATCCAGAGGAGGGTAAATCAAGACATTTGTGTTTTGTGGGCTGCAGTCAACATGCACCTAGTAGAGTTAATTGACTGAAGAACAGATCGCTACTTTTTATTCTCTTTATAGAAACCTTTGTATACAGATGGTGAATCTGAGATATGTGCATCTAAACTGGATTATATTCTGTGTGCAGGGATGGGCGAATTTGACCAGTTTCGCTTTCCAAAAATTCGCCGCTGGCGAAAAAATTTTGTCGCGCGGCGAAACTGTTTTGACGCGCATCTTTTTTTTGACGCACGCTGCCATACGAGTCTATGGGCGTAATTTTTTCGGCGAAACGAGGCGAAAAAATTCGCCCATCCCTATGTGTGCACTGTATATTTTACTTGATGAAATCGTGATTGCTCCATAATTTTGAAGTATAGGATAATTCCATATGGAAAAGACTTACATTTTAAATATTAATCTCCCTATCCCTGGCTTGTAGGTTAAAATGGACAGAAAAGTGACTTTTATTTTTGATGATGCACAGTACAGCACAAAATATTTAATAATATGTATATTCTAATTTCATATAATATTGAGAAAAATATTGTTTATTCAGATGTAAATTATTTGTAGGTTTTATTTTGTTCAGAGCATATATTTCTCCTTTACATAAATTATATCTAATCTAATTGCATATCTTATATTTAAAATCAGAATAACTGGTTTTAAGATTTTTCATTGTTTTATGCTCAAGGTCCCCTATTGAGAAGTTTTTTTGTTAACTATTACAATTGCATTGTTCCCTGCAACCTTTGAATGCTTTACTGTAGCTGTGGAAAATGTGCACAAATACACATAACTCCTCTAAGTTCACATAGCTTGTTTGAAAGCATGTCTTTTGATAAACCATGCAAACATTTGAAATAAGAAAATGAGAGGTATATTATGAACATTAACAGATACAACTAAGTTTTAACCACACCTTTTGGAATTTAGAAGCTAAAGTAACCTTTAGAGTCCTGTATATTTTTAAAGTGTCACCACAGATTTTTTTTTCTACTTGAAAACATTGATGATTGAGGAATAATTTAACATATACGTGGAGGCTTATTTATCAACTAAACTCACATTCTCTTAAACCACAAATGTCATGGAATTTATTAATAGATTTGAATATAAAAAGCACAAATGCTCTAAAAATACTAATACCTCTAATACCTCTAAAAATTGATGACAATTACTAGCAAAAATTGTCCAAAAACCTATAAAAGTCTGAATTGATTAAATGCGGTCCAATAAATCAGCGCAGTTTCCATTGACTTCTATAGTACCTTGACAATTTTCACTTGGTGAATTTTTGCATTAGAGGTTTTTGTGCTTTTTATACTTAATAAATCTCAAATTTATAGAGCTTTTAATAAGTATAGGAAAAACACAGAAATTTGATATGTTGTTCATGTTGTTCTACATAATCTGAATTTTCATAACTTTTGCAATGATCTTACTTTTTAGAATAGAAAAATAGCACTATGATAAATTGAGAAACAAAGCAATTCATAATGACAATGTTCCTAGATTTACTGCCTACAGCGCATCAGGAACAGGTCAACCATCAAATTTAAAAAAGCCCATCTACTGTATGTACAGCGCAGTGACCTATAAATATTGACCATCAGACCAAAATGTATAAGGTTGTTATCGTCTGGGAGATAATATTCACTGGCTACACTCTGGTTACACTTTTTAAAAAGGCCTAATATGGCTGTAATAAACACATAAATGTTACTGTTATAAGCATTTGTTCATTTTAACCTGTAAACGAAATTTAAACCCTAAACAAATTAAGTCAAATTGCTTAGACTGGTCTTCAGGGCAATTCTGCAATTAATTTTAATTGATTTTTTTTCTACTTTTTAAGGTAACAGTTTTCTAATAACATAATGACAGCACAGCACAAAAATAGAAAATTAGGTTAGTAAGGAAACAAATGTAATTTCTACTAACTGTGGTCCAATTGGCCAAAATTAACAGCAGGTGGCAATGTCTCAAATTCATTATAGTAGCAGTGTGAACACTATTAATTATAATTGATAATTAGAAAACAAATGGAAATGAAAGTGCTCAGAAGAGGTTGCTGCAAGGTATCAAACTAGGATTTCTCACCATTCATAGTTTATACCAGAAGGCTCATCAATGTTGCTCACAGAAGTGGACTGAAAATGGGAAATTGCTTATTTGTAACCACAATTATTAGATCCCTAAACAGTCTAATAATTGTGTTTGGTAAACACCAAATGATAATTGGTAAAGTTTAGATTCATTTCGGAAGGGAAGCAATGCATTCTAACCATCCTTGCTTGTATCAAACATACTCTGAAGCAACATTCTGAAGCAACTATTGTTTAACTTCTAATCCATTTTCACATGAGAATGACTGTTTCTCTTTCCAATGTGGACTTTGTTTCTGCATATATGCTTTTTAGTTTTTAGTTTTTTCTGGAGAATTTCAGTTATTATTTCCACTTCCAGTCTGTGATCTGATAATGAACAGGATTCTTCCCATCTTTTTTCTTGCTTACTGTGCTATCCAATTTAAGATCAATCCTGTTCAAAGCAGGGATCCTTCTGAAGAACATTTTGAATGCTCTGAAAAATATCTTAGAGATATGTATATGACGGGTAGGAGTATATCTATGATTTATATGCCTCCTCTCCAGTGCCACTTTATGGTAACACCCAAATTTGCCACTAAACCATACTCTTATGCTGTATAATGTTTTTGGAGCATTCTTTTCCAAGCACTATATTACTGCAAATGTGTTGTTGTGCAAAAATCTTAACTGTAATATGAACTAGACATCACATTACTTACAAATACACCAATCATCATCAGATGTTTGCTATCTTCCTAACAGCCAAGACTGACTTAAGACACAGCCAAGACTGGCCATAGACACAAAGATACGATCGTACGAATCGAGGATTTGTACAATTTTCGGACCTTGCGTGGAGAGTCACAACATTTTTTGTCCGGCGGAGATCGGTCGTTTGGTCGATTGGACAGGTTAAAAGATTTCTGTTGGCTGCGGGTAATATCTCTGTATGTATTGCCGGTCGTACGATTTTGAGAGGGAGGCTGTCACTAGCTTTGGTCAGACATAACTTTCGTACGATTGCTGTCAGGGGCAGAACATCGGCTGATCTGTTCTTTTGTATTTGATCAGAATGGTTAGTGGCAGGTCGGGAGATGTGGAAGTCCGATCGTGTGTTGATTCGTACGGTTGGATCTTTGCGTCTGTGGCCAGCTTTAGGCTAATGACACACTGTGCCATTTCTTGGCCTGCGTGGAAACATGGTGTTGCCCGTTGGTGATCTTTTTGTTAAAAGCTATTAATGTGTGATAAATTTGGGGCAAATTCTTAGGTTCAACGGTTCTTGACAACAAAAAGGTTTCTTCTGAGCAGGTAGAAACATAACACCCACCCTCCTACTTTTTTGCTTATTTTGTGAAATGTCTTTTTTAATTGTACGCTTTAAAAGCCATATTGGCCAATTAGGTGCTTTTATCTTAGCAGTGTTCATTAGAAAACAATTGTCAAGCTTGACTGCGCTGATACAGTACTAAGAAAAATATTTTTTTTGCAATAACTATGAATTCCTGTGTTCAGCATAAATTGCATATATAACATAAAATCTGCCTTAATATTGCAAGCATTCGTATGTTGTTATCCCATTAACACTTCTTTTGAAAACAAAGCCAACTTTATCAACTTAAAAAAAATATGCCATTTATTGTATTAATGAGGATGTTCATTATTATAATCTCTCAAGGTCATGCATTACCAAAGATTTCTAAAAACACACAATTATGCTTACATGACTTTGTATTATAGAGCTTGTATTATATTCTTAGTGCAACACTAAGAAGACAAATGGGATTTGCCTTTTAAAACAACATCAATCATGCATGCGGTATAGTAAGTATGGTAAAAGGGAGAACCAACTACCTTGATGGGTGCAGCGTCGATTCCGAACCTATCCCTTTACCTCCCCCCACACCACAAACCTCCTACCCCAAATAATACATACGCACCACTGGTTTGGAAAGAGATGGCCGCAGTTGTTCATTTAAACACAGTAATAAAATAATTATGATGTATCACATATTAACCTTTTAACAACCGTTTGTATAACAAACTTTTTAACCTTTAACATATTATTCCCCCACCCGGGGGAGAGGGGAATGGGGGGGTGGAGTGTCTGTACCCAAACTGCCAAGGTAGGTTCCTGTTCCAATCTCCTAACCCTAAACCGGGCTGCCTACCGTACCATGAGGACCCAGGCCTACCAGGCTACTTCCACTCACTATGAAATACCCCCTTTTAACTTCCCCTGGGGGTCCTTGCAAAGGTACCCTCCGCCACTGGCGTGGCCGCTTGAAACCTTAAGCGTGGCATGACTCCCCCATCCAAGTAACCTAAGGCACGTTCAATGCCCTCCATGAGCGCCAATGTAAAAAATGACATCCCCAATACTGACAAGTGTACCCCATCCCTCCTATAATACGCTGGCATTTTATCCTCCAGGTCTGTGTGCCGCACCACAACGCCCCCGAACTTCCTCACAAAAGAGGCCATTAACTTGTTTACTTTGCCCCTGCTCCTATCCATTTTGTCCCCATCCCTGGCATACCTCCAAACCAAACGTGGTACCATCTCAGACCAAACCAGTATAATATCCGGGAACAATTGCCGAATTCTATCCAAGTCCCGCTTCATCTCCACCACCAACTCCCTCTGAGAGCACAGACCCATGTCATTGCCCCCAGCATGTATGACCAGCACATCTGGCCGTCGACCTGATCTGACGTTCTTCAGAGGCCATACACCAGGCCACCGTAGGCCTGGGACACCAAACCAATGCACATTCACCCGGCCTTCCGGAAAGCCCAGCTGCGAACCCGAAGTCTTAACTGCAGCTCCCCTTCTGGCCCAAGAGATGAACGAATGACCCAGTAGCCACACGGAAACTACAAAACCGTAAGTACAAAGAAATTTTTTTTTTTATATAGAACCCCGTTCAACAAAGCAAATATAAACATCCACACATCAAACCAAAACATTGAATAACAAGAGCAGAAAGTAACTGCAGTAGTAGTAGAACCTCAGAGTGCTAGCTAAACCAGCAACCCCGGCCGTATGTAGCCCCGGAACCTTCGAGATTCCCATCGCCCTATCTTCTTAACCATCCATGGCCTTGCCCAAACCTAACTGCGCCGATTCAGTCGCCGCACCAATATGAAAAGAATGCGTCCCAAAGTCGGCCGGCTGAACACCCACCTCTTGTAATCCTTTCCGAAGCACACTCAAAAACTGAAATCGAGTCAGCGGGGACCCGTCCACATGAATGAGCAAGGATGTCTCAATGTTGGGCCTCACAGCCAAGTACCTCACCATGCCCCCCACCGGACAAGCTAAACCACCATCCATCTTATACAACAACACATCCACTCCTTTCCCCCATACATCTGTCTTGGATTTGCGAAGCAGTACCTGGACCGAAGAGTCGCCGAGGCTCAGGTCGGTCACCCACAATCCTCCCGGCACTCTTTTGCTACTGCTCACCAACTCGCCCACCCGAAATGCTCCAAAAAAGGTCAGCACAAAAGCTGCCTGGAATAACAACGTCTCAAAAACTGAACTACAGCAACGTGGCAACGCCTCCTGCAGCCTGACGAGCAATGCAAAAGAAATTGGCCGTCTGGAGTCCAGAGAAACCCTACCCTTCTTGAAGCCACGAATAGCCTGCCTGATCAGAAAGTCTTTTGTAGAATCCCCTGATCCCTCCAACTTAAAAAGAAACGCCAAAGCTGCCATATGCTTCTCAACAACCGCCGCAGACTTGCCAGCCTCAGCCAGCCAGGTCACATACCAAAGCAACGCTGCCCTCTTATCCTCCGTTGAGTCAAAACCACCAGACCAATCCTCCAACTGTTTCCATTCGTCCCACACCTTACTATAAGCCGCCCATGTCGATTTGGCCACAAACTTCTCCAACTCCATCAATTTCCGATCCTGAGCTGCCAAAGATGAACTGGGAAATGGGAGCCCTCCTTTTCCGCATCCGGCGCCACTTGCCAAAACCGTTCCTACTGAAACCGAGAAAGTGCGTCAGCAATAACGTTCTTCACACCCACCACATGACGTGCCCTGCACCGCATGTTCAAGATAAGGCATCGCAACACAAGGACCCTAAGCAGCCTAACAACCAAAGGTGAAGCCGCCGAGAAACTGTTAATCCCGTGCACCATACTCATGTTATCCGAAAAGAATACGATACTCTGGTCACGCAACTCGTCCTCCCAAACAAATAAAGCCACCACTATCGGGAATAACTCGAGAAACGCCAAGTTCTGCACCAAATCCGAATCAACCCACTCCATGGGCCACCGTTGCGCATACCACTTCCCGGCAAAGTACGCCCCGAACCCCGCGCTCCCCGCCGCATCAGTAAAAAGTTGTCGTTCCTGCACCATGGTTTCTGGCGCCTCGAACAGTACTGTACCATTAAAGTCCCTTAAAAACGTGTCGAAAACCTCGAGATCCGCCCGCACCTCCTTGTTGAGCCGCACGTGGTGGTGAGATGAGGTCACGCCTGACGTCGATTGAGCCAACCGTCTACTAAAAACTCTACCCACTGGTATAACTCGGCAAGCAAAGTTCAACTTCCCCAGCAACGACTGGATTTGTCGTAAGGTGGGTTTACCAACCAACCTGACCTTGTTGACCTCCTCCCTCAAATCCCGCACCTTGCTGAATGGCAGAAGACATTCCCCGGCTACCGAATCTATTTCCAGCCCTAGAAACTGCATAGAGGTTGCGGGGCCCTCCGTCTTTCCAGGCACCAAAGGAACCCCAAATTGCTCAGCAACCTCCTGCAATGTTCGTAAGATGTGGAAGCAAACATCTGACTGTGCTGGACCTACGCAAAGGAAGTCATCCAGGTAATGGACCACCGTGAGCAAGCCCGGCTGTTTACGCACCACCCATTTCAAAAAAAACGTGCTAAAAGCCTCGAAGTATGCGCAAGAAATGGAGCACCCCATCGGCAAACACAGGTCCACAAAAAAGGCTCCGTCAAACCAGCAACCCAACAAATGATGGCAGTCAGGGTGTATGGGGAGTAAGCAAAAAGCAGCTTCAATGTCAGCCTTGGCCATAAGGGCCCCCCGACCTACCCCCGCACCATCGCAACCGCTTGGTCGAAAGAAGTATACGAAACCGAGCACAAATCCCTGTCGATATCCTCGTTTACCGACCCACCCTTCGGGTACGACAAATGGTGTATCAACCGGAACTTCCCTGGGTCTTTCTAAGGGACTACTCCCAATGGGGAAACCCTCAAGTTGCCCAGCGGTGGGCTGGGAAAACGTAATCCAGAAACCGTCCCTAAACCCTTCCTCCAACAACAAAGCCTCCTTACGCTTACCGTAACGGTCTAGCCACGGCCGCATCGCGCCGAGCCTCACCGGTGTTATCCCCTTTGGAAGCCTCACTGGCTTTAGGGTTTCCCTTTCCTTTCTGAAAGCATCGGAAGTATGAGTGCGCTCCACCACAACCTGTACATTCATGTATGTATTTACAGGAATTGCCAAACTTACAGTGGCTGTCGTTGAACAGCCAACAGTATCCCAGCTTAATTGGGGCCGAGTGGCCTGCTGCCCCCCACGGCCCCCTTTTGAAAGGGGGATGTCTTCTGGGCCATTATGAGTTTGAGCCAGAGGGTAATGTCCATCTGATCCAATCTCATGGTAGGGTTAGCGGCCAACCGTTGCCGGAATTGTTAGTCGTAACGCCACCAGGCAAGACCGCCATACACCTTAAACGCTTCCCAAACTCCGTCCACATAACAGAACAATGAAGAGCATTTTTCCGGGTGCTTTTCCCCTATGATACTGGCCAAAATACAAAATGCCCTCAGCCAGTTACCAAAGGTCTTAGGAAATTTTGAATACTTCTTCTTCTTCTCCTCCTCCTCTTTCTTACCATCCTTCTTATCCTCATCCTTCAACTCTATCGTTTAGTCCAAGGGGAGAAGAGAAAACAGCTCCACGAACTCCCCTTTCCAAATCTTTTCCTTCACCTCCCGTTTAACATGAACCCAGAGGAGGCCGGCGAACGCCAAATTGGCATTCTGCCTAGCCACGTCCGCTATCCCACCTAAAGCCTCCCTCTCAGATTCACTTTTTTCAGCCGTGCCCTTGTCCCCCGGGGACAGGTCCTTCCCCGCACCTGCACCCGCCACGTCGCCTGCCCACGCCGGCACCCCGGACGCCGCGACGACTGCCACCGTAGCCCCCGCGCCCCAAACCTGAGATGGGCCACCCACTGCACCAGACCTCTGGTTCTCCCAACCAGCTAGGAATTGCTTTAACCCGTTCAAAAGTGTAGCGGTGTCCTCCCCTTGCCCGCCCCTTGTGGGCAGCCCTGAAGCTCACCTCCTGGCCCCTTGGCCGTCGAAAACCTCAGGGACCGAAACCAGACTCGCTAGCTGCGGTGAAGCTCCTCGTCCCAAACCCGGCCCATGCGAGGCCGTCCGTCTGTCCACCGAATGTGCTCGGTCGGATGACCTGCGGGCACGGACTCACCTAGTGCCACCAGCTGGACGACCTCCAATGTCCCTCCTGGACCTGCTAACCGACCGGCTCCTCGTGGTCTCCCTGCTCCTCCCCGAAGAGCGGCGTCTTCCGGACCTTCTGTGGCTGCCAGAAGAATGGCATCTGTGGGACCCCCGTCTCCGACCGGGAGAGTAGCCCCTAGTAGACCGGCTGCGATCCTATCCCGGTCCCCACTGGAATCACTGAAACCGTACCTGCAAGACATGGAAGAGCGAGAGCGTTCCCTCCCCCCACCCCCCTGCTCCCTAGGTGGGGGCTGTTCCCGGTGACCCTGTCCCTGGCCTCCCGCGGGGCCGTCGTGCTCCTCCGTGACCGCCCCCGAGTGCGGGACCCACTCCTAGACCTAGGTGACCGCCGCCGATCGCGCCCCGACCACCTGCTGCTGGACCCGCTGGGCCGCCCCAGGTTCCCTTTGACCTCTGGTCCAATCATCTTGGCCCTATCGCCACGCTCCCCACTCCCCTCCCGAGTGGCAGTGCCCGAAAGTGGCCTGGGGCGCCTACTCCTGGCCCGAGCTGAGCTGGAAGTACCTGGCTGCTCCTCCCCGGCCGCCGCACGCAACTGGCCAGGCAAGTGTGTCCCAGCCATCAAACCGATGCCCCGTCCCCGAGTGGGCCGACCCTGGGCACCTTTCCCGGCTGACCGTGCCGTCCTTTGCCTGTGACTAGGGGCCCCGACCTGTAGTGCACCCCGGGGAACCGGCGAGATTGGCATCCCTCGTACCCCCCTTACCGCCGCCAGACCGTGTGCCAAGGGGTGGGGATTGCCTGACGACCCCCCTACCCCCCGTGGGCTGTCAATCCTGAGCCCTCCAGCCCCAAGTGAACTGGGCCCTGAATCCTTGGCCTTCCTCCATAGTGTGTGGGGCCCGGGGGGGAGGGCGGGGTCCGTATCCATCCGATCCCCCCATGGACTGCTGCTCCGTGCCCTAGCCTGGGACCCGCCGACCCCAGGTGAACAGGGCCCTTGCGTGCGTCGGCCCCATTCGTGGCAGTAAAGGATGAGGTGGAGGCGGGGCCTGGTGCCCCTTGAGCCCCCCATGGGCTACCGTTCCTGGGCCTTCCCCGAGACCCGTAAGGCCCAGACGCCTGCCGGCCTTTCCCGCCCAACATACCAGCGCCGCCGTAGCATGGTGGAGGGGGGAGGGCCTGGTGCCCCCCCTATCTCCCCTTATAGCTCCGCTCCCGGCCCCCCCAAAGTAGCCTCGCCTTCCGGCGAGTGCAAACTGCTGCAGCCAACCCACCTGGCGCCGCCCGGTGACCTGGGGGGAGGGGCGGATTCCTCAGGGGCCCCCACCCGCTCGGGCCGTGTTGCCTCCATGCCCCTTCTCTGCTCCTGGGCCCCCTGCCGTGCCAGGCCTTACCTGAAGAACCAAGC
The DNA here is from genome assembly GCF_017654675.1 of Xenopus laevis. NCBI lineage: Eukaryota > Metazoa > Chordata > Amphibia > Anura > Pipidae > Xenopus > Xenopus laevis. Next base: position 70,074,555 of record NC_054372.1, on the reverse strand, counting down.
TGCCGTGATCGGAGTCATCGCCATCCCCCAAACGGACCGACTTCCGTCCTCTCCCGCCTCGACCTGACTCGGTGACCTGCTCTCCACGATGTCCTGCCCCGACTGAAGACATCCGCGGCGATCCCGGGCTGAGCCTCTGCAGCGAACGGGTCCTCCTCGATGGGCGCCTCCTCTCCGTCTGTCCCCCGACGCCATGCAGAAGATCCCGGAGCTGGTCCTGGAGCCACGAAGAACCGCGTTGTCTGGCCACCTCCCGGAACTCTATTACCACTCGATCCAAACCCGCCTCCATGCCGCGAGCCGTGAAGATGTGACGACCACGTCCCAATGCTGCGTCCTTCTTCCTCCACGTCCCGGCGCCGAATGGTAAGTATTACCGATGTTCCTTCCTCCGCTTCTCCACCCGGGACCCGCCAGCCAATCACCTGCAATAGAAAAAAGGGGAAGGGGCGGGGATAGTTGCCCTCCTAAGGCCCCGTCAAGACCCTGTTGCCCCTATTCAGGCCATGGGGTTCCCTGATAAAGTGGTATAGACAGGACTAATTTTATGTTCTGTTTTTTATCTGGTGGATGCAATATATGCAATTTTCTGACAACATCACATGCTAACCTTGCAGCAATTCAATTCAATCTGTGAAATCAAAGCTTTTATTTTGCTCAAGGGATCATAAACATGCCTCTAAGACTCAAACCTATTTACATTTTTAGCTTTATAAATATAATGAAAGAGAACCTTTTAGAAACTATGGGTATTGCTGTAAAGTTTCTAGATCTAGATGTAGATTTTACTCATTGCAGAAGAGCATTTAATAAAAATTCATTTGTATTGTTGTACTTGTTGTTCCACATATAGAAGGGTACAAAAAACATTAGCTTAACCTTTTCAAGATATTTGTTTTCCAAACATATAATTTTGTTATACTTTATATATCAACAGAATATCCAGCAGCTATGTTAAGAAGCAAAAATTGTACATTGCAACAGGGCAAAAAAGGTAATCTTTGAGAAAAATTTTTATAAAGAGAGGAAATGCCATAGATCATGTGTAATGACAATGATGCATTTAATGGTAGGTGATGGGAGCTTTAATTTAAATCCCTAGAAGCCATTTTAACTTGTGTGTATGGAGCACTTCAAGCAGGTGTGCTCGCTTGAATCGAAAGCATCTAAATACCTAATAGATAAGTTATCCCCCTACTTAAGCATCACTTCAAGCAGGTGTGGTGCTCATACCTGATAGCTAAGTTATCCGAGACTAAAGCAGCATATTAAACAGGTGTGGTGCTATTTGAAGATCTAGATCTTATAACATTAGCTGCAACGAACAATTATAAAACACACTGTTCCATCAAAATACTATATGAACATCACTTCAAGGTTAAGCAGTAAAACATTTACCTCTGAATAAAATACTTTATAATCTTTATAATGCAAAGGCAGTGAGTTATATGTAAAATAATCCATATTGTGTGAAGAAAACTTTTAAGTCTTTAAAGGAGAACTAAACCTCCAATGTAAAAAAAGCCCAATCCACTACCCTCCATAATGCACCCTTCCTGCTTCCTCCCCACATAGTGCATAAGTAAAAAATGTGACCCTAATTGTAAATTTCACGTATCCATGCAGAGTTCAAGGGTGCCATCCTCTGTATCTTTGGCTCAAGGATGCCATCTTCTTTGGATCCGCTTCCTTCCCTTAAGCCATTTATGGAGTTTTTCACCACATGCGCAGTTGGCGAGAACACCAGACTGGCTCCAACTGCCCATGCACCAAATTGCTCAGTGTCAGCATTCCCTTCTTGAAAAAAAGCAAAGATGGGGAGATTTACAATTATGGACACATTTTTCAGGAATGCACTAGGTGGGGAGGAAGCAGGGAGGAAGCACTATGGAGGGTATTGGATGGGGCTTTCCACATTGGGGGTAGGGGGTCAGTTCTCCTTTAAGCATGTCAGTTTTATTACACACTTCCAAGCAGAGCAGTATTACTCCTTAAAATAGAGATACTGTTCTGGAACCAGGTTTGGCAATTTTTCCCATGGCAAATCTACCCCTTTAGCCCTGCTCCTCACATTGAGGAATAGATGGAACTCCTAGTTGCCAATTGTCTAGCAACAGCTATTATGATCTTTCCTTATTGCTATTTGGTTGACAATTGGTGCATGACTTTCTTTACAGCAATGCCTAGTTAGCTAATGACAGAGCATAATACTCTTGCTAGAGAACCTTTTACTTCCTGTGCCCCATGATAAAGGAAGAAGACACATCACCTTAAGATTCACTGCTTATTTACTGGGACATTGTTAAAACGCTGGTTCAGTATTTTAGGTCAGCTCAAGCCACATTGTTGTTTTCCTTTAACAATTTTGGTACACTGGCCAGTAATCAATACTATTTCTGACTATTTATTGTTTGTAAATATATTCTTGCATTATCAGGTTACATAAATAGTATATACTTTCCACGTTGTATGCATCAGGGCGTATAAGAAAAAGGAAAGAGACATAAGTGCTGGGACTCATAGGGTTAATATGCCCCTATGACTTTAACCTTTTCACTGCCAGCCAATTTGGCCAAGTTGATACTTTTATTGCCAGGCCATTTTTGAACATTTTGTGCTCTTTCACTTTAGGGGCCTTTCCTGGGGGGGTCTTTTAGTTTACCCAGGAAAACAAGATATTGTTTTTTTCAGGACAACCTAAGCTTTCAGAATATGCTAGAATTGTTGTAATTCCACTTCTGTAAAAAGATATGGGCTTCTAAGTATATAAAAAAACAAAAAAAAACAGGTTCACATGATACAAACGCAAATATCAGAAACATAATTTATTTTATGTACGAGAACACAGCAGATTTGGAAAGTTCTGTGTCTCCTGAACGCGCCAATACCAAATATATATAGTTTTATGGAGATTTCTCAATTCTATAGATCAAAAGCTAGAAGCAGCAAACAACCAAATTTCCACAGCACTGCTCCACAAAACTGCATACATCTGATTTCAAGGCCAAACATTCCACTAACAGTAGGTTTACCCTAAAAAAATGCACATTATTGGAAAGAACAGATTCTAACGAGTTCAAAATGGGTAAATATATATTTGTACTCAAAACTACCAAGTTGCAATTCTTTCCTAAAATTAGCAGTTTTTATAAAAATGTGTTACATTTTTGAAAAATGACCTCAAAGTGTCCAGTCTACAGCATCGTATCTCCAACATATCAATAGATACCAATATAAAACCCCCTAAACATGAAAGCCCGGGGTCCGCTGAACAGTTTGATGCCCAATATGCATAGGTACACCTAAGTATGTGGCGTATAGGGGCCCCTGAACGAAGACACCCCATACAAGTAATCACTTCTGTAATTCCAGATACTGCAAAATTAGCACATTTACAGCATTTTTCAAGGGGCAAAAGTACAAAAATGTTTGTTCACCCCAGAAAACTATACATTTTTGGAAAGTACACATTCTAACGAATCTAAAATGGGTATGCACGTCTTTCTACGCCAAAGTACCAAGCCGCAAAGCTTTCCTACATTTGGCAATTTTTATGACATTTCCGAAAATCGCATACATACTCCAACTCTGAAGCATCATATCTCCTACATATCAATACATACCAAGATAAAACACTCTAAACCTGAAAGCCCGGGGACTGCTGAACATTTTGATGCCCAATATGCATAGGTACACCTAAGTATGTGGCGTATAGGGGCCCCAGAACGAAGACACCCCATACAAGTAATCAGTTCTGCAATTCCAGATACTGCAAAATCAGCACATTTACAGCATTTTTCAAGGGGCAAAAGTACAAAAATGTTTGTTCACCCCAGAAAACTATACATTTTTGGAAAGCACACATTCTAACGAATCTAAAATGGGTATGCACATCTTTCTACGCCAAAGTACCAAGCCGCAAAGCTTTCCTACATTTGGCAATTTTTATGACATTTCCGAAAATCGCCTAAATACTCCAACTCTGAAGCATCATATCTCCTACATATCAATACATACCAAGATAAAACACTCTAAACCTGAAAGCCCAGGGACTGCTGAACATTTTGATGCCCAATATGCATAGGTACACCTAAGTATGTGGCGTATAGGGGCCCCAGAACGAAGACACCCCATACAAGTAATCAGTTCTGCAATTCCAGATACTGCAAAATCAGCACATTTACAGCATTTTTCAAGGGGCAAAAGTACAAAAATGTTTGTTCACCCCAGAAAACTATACATTTTTGGAAAGTACACATTCTAATGAATCTAAAATGGGTATGCACGTCTTTCTACGCCAAAGTACCAAGCCGCAAAGCTTTACAACATTTGGCAATTTTTATGACATTTCCGAAAATCGCCTAAATACTCCAACTCTGAAGCATCATATCTCCCACATATCAATACATACCAAGATAAAACACACTAAATCTGAAAACTCGGGGGCCGCTGAACAGTTTGATGTCCAATATGCATAGGTACACCTAAGTATGTGGCGTATAGGGGCCCCTGAACAAAGACACCCCATATGAGTTATCAGTTCTGGAATTCCAAATACTGCAGAAGCCACAAAAAAGAAAGCTCTCTGTTTGATTTCAAATTAAGCAGAGAAATCCCTGTTTAAGGCAGGATTTTTTGTTCTCATTTGGTGTGTGAAGGTGTTAGCTACTTGGTGTGTGAATTTTGGGAAGTTTTGAGTTGATTTACTTTATTTAAAATCGATTTTTATTTTGACCCAGAAGGTGAGTGATTGCTAGCCCAGTTCCCTTCACTTCCTGTGGGCTACAAACTCACTGACAGATCCCCTACCCCTCCCCCACACCTGGGTGTCAGTTTCACTTGTTTTTTTTTTTTTTGTATTTAGTTTCAGCTGAAATTTATCACTATTTGCACAGATTGTGTGTGTGCTTTTACTTTTATCCTTGTTTTGTAAGGAGAGAAAGCTAAAGGGAGAAGGATTTAAGAAAATAAAACATTTTCTAGTAGCAGTGCAACTCCCAGGCACCTGCTCTCGTTAACCCTCTCCCTGCTAAAGCTTCTCATTGTTGCATTTACTTTTGCTGATTCATAGAATTAAGCTTACTTTTTTGTGGATTGTTTTGTAAAATAATGGGAGGGAATAAAAAACAAAATTATAAAAAAATACCTCAAGCTCCTAAAGGAAAAGGAGCTGAAAAACCTGGCTGTAGCTATGCTAAAAAGCACCAGTCACAGCCTTTGTCAAAAAGCTCCACTGCTTCTGTTTCTGCTGCTGCAGCCAATGTGACCCCTGCTAAAAGTTTTGCACAGGCAGTGGCTACTGGCAACAACCCAAGCCAAGTCACTGCTGGGGTAGAGCAGCTTACAAGGAAGCATGGGGTTAGATGTCTAATGACAGGAGCTCATGGCATAGAGGCTTACATAAAAGCTGCAGCTGAAGTGGTGGGCCCATCTGTAATAGTGGCAGCAAGTAAAATGTATGGGAAAGCCATAATATTTGCCCGTACACTAACTGCAGTGCATACTCTAGTGCAGAGAGGCATCACAGTAGGGGGTGGTTATATCCCTGTAGAACCCCTAGAAGGATTAGGCATAAAGATAGTCTTATCTAATGTGCCCCCCTTCCTGCAAGACCACTTATTGCTACCCCACCTGCAAGCCCTCGGTGAAATAAAGTCAACTATTTCTAAACTTCCCTTGGGTTGCAAGGAGAGCAGATTGAGACATATCCTCTCTTTTAAAAGGCAGGTGCAATTACTTTTGCCTCGGGGTCAAGATACTATTGAGGGGTCCTTTGGTGTTCCATTTGAGGGGGTGCTCTATAAAATTTTTTACTGCACTGAAGAAGTGAGGTGCTTCCTTTGCAAGAACCTGGGGCACACTCGCCAGAGTTGCCCCAAAGGGCATATTAAGACCACAGTCCCTGTTCCTGCCCCCAGTACCTCTAATGCAACAGCATACCCTGCCACATCTATTGCTGCAGGCTCCTCAAAGGAGAAATCCCCTTCAGTAAAGAACCTCAAGGGGGTTGTTACACAACCCACCTCTGAAACCTCCAAACCTCCTCCTTCTTCACTCAAGTTATCTAAGGCTACAGCCTGCATTTCAAGTTCAGCAAAAGAGAAGGGGGGGAGGAATGTCAATGCATCCCTTAGTGCTGCAGTTGTTCTTGCCAAAAACCAACGTAACCCTGTTATTAACACTCCTAAGGGTGTGGGGGTGCCGGTGGTTGTAACACCTGTCGTGGTGGGAGCAGAGAGTAGCATTTCCTCTTCAAATGACAAGAAAAAGAAGAGGAAATTTAAATCCAACAGGCTGATACCTGAGGAATGGGTTTTAGTGGTCAATGATGGAGCACCACCATCCAAGGGCAAAAAGGGCAGCAAAACATCTGTTCCTCATGTGGTGATATTGTCTAGTCCAACTGTTGGATGCAATAAACTGGTGCCAGACCATGCACCTATAGACCCAGTTGGGGAAGAGGAGGGGATTATGGGCCTCCCCACAGAGTCAGGGGTGCTGCATCTGTCTCCAACAGGGGATCTTCCCCTGGAGTATAACGGGACAGCTAATGAAACCCCTGCAGAGTGGGCCGTAAGTGTCCCTGAGGTGCTGAGCTTTGGGAACTACAACCAGCCTCAGTGTTTAGTGCCTCAGGGTATTTCACTCCAAGAAATGGAGAACATTGGGACAACCCCCATACAGGATCCTGCAGACAATGCTGCGAGGGAGGATAATGAGGCTAGAGTTGTAAATATGGAGGATAGCCAGACAGACTCTGTAAGGTCTACTGTGCATGTTAAGATCTCTCCTCCATTCTCTTCCACTGACCCCAATGTTATTGCCATTCAGGAGGCACAGGAGGCAGTGGAAAGGGCAGAGGTTGCCCATCGAGCCTCTAAAGCTCCTGTTGTTAAGGAGCCAATTCCATCTGCTACCCCTGAGCCAAACACCTCCAGTGGTGTTCCAAGCAAAATCCAAGTATTATCTGAGCCGTTGCTGGGTCTCCAGATAGCAGGTGCTTCTGATCCTTCTCCTGCGACTTCTTGTGTAGATATTATCAAAGCTCCAGTGGAGAGGGGAAATTATCAATCCCTTAGCCAAGAAGAGTTCATGGATGAGGGGGACATCGAAGAGGAGGTTGACACAGTTGTGACAAATCCTTCTACCCCAATCATCCCAGCTGAGGATCTCAAGATGTTTCTTGAGAGCACCCTTGGTGTTAAATTGGAGAAGAAGCTACATATGGCTCTAGAGAAGTGGCATGATTTGACTTTGGTGATCAGTTCTGTGAGACAATACATCAAGGTCATAAAAGAGGCCAAAAACTATGGAACTGCAGAATATCTCCGTAGTGTTAAGTTCCACAAAAAGTGTTTGTCTCACCAGGCCTCTGTGAGGGCTAAAGCATTTACTAACACACAATAATGGCTCTAAGTATAAGCACTCTTAATACAAATGGCTGTCGGGAGCCTTTCAGAATGTTTCAGGTACTCTCCTTTCTATGCCAAGGAGGGTACTCTGTGAGTTTCCTTCAAGAGACCCATATCACTCAGGAGCTTGAAGCGACCTGGCATCTGGAATGGAAGGGTAGAATCTTTTTTAATCACCTCACATGGACGTCATGTGGGGTGGTGACCTTGTTCTCAGAATCCTTCCAGCCAGAGGTACTGAGTGTTAATTCTGTCATCCCAGGCCGTCTGTTACATCTCCGGGTCCGGGAGTCTAGTGGAACATACAATCTGATAAACTTGTATGCCCCAACTACTGGACCAGAGAGAAAGTATTTTTTGAAAGTTTATCAGCCTATATGGAGACAATTGACTCAGATGAAGCCGTGATTATAGGGGGTGATTTCAATTACACCCTTGAGGCTCGGGACCGGAATGTTCCCCAGAAAAGGGATTCATCTGAGTCAGCTTTGCGGGAACTCATTGCCCATTTCTCCTTGGTAGACATCTGGAGAGAACAACACCCAGAAACCGATGCTTTCACCTATGTTAGGGTGAGGGATGGCCGTGTGTCTCAGTCCCGGATTGATAGGCTTTATATATCTAGCCATATTATGTCACGAGTTCGGTCCAGTAATATTAGCTTGGCACCTTTCTCGGACCACAATTGTGCTTCTTTGATAGTGGCAGTTGCACCATCTCTGCCCAAAGCAGCCTATTGGCACTTTAATAACAGCTTATTAAAGGATGAAGGGTTTGCAAAGGCAGTCCGGGAAATGTGGACAGACTGGAAGGGTTATCAGGATGAATTTGCCACACTGAGTCAATGGTGGGATGTAGGCAAGGTTCACCTAAAGCTCTTGTGTCAAGAGTATACAAAATGTTTGAGCAGACAGAAAAATGCAGAGATTGAGGCTCTGAATAGGGAGGTGCTTGATCTTGAGCAAAGGCTGTCAGGCTCTGAAGACCAAGCCATACAGTGTGAATATGTAGAAAAGAAAGAGACTCTGCGTAACATGGAACATCGACAGGCTCGTGGTGCTTATGTACGAAGCCGCATGCAGTTACTCTGCGATATGGATCGTGGCTCACGATTCTTCTATGCTCTGGAGAAGAAGAAGGGGAATCGAAAACAAATAACATGCCTTCTTGCGGAGGATGGCACCCCCCTTGAAGATCCGGAGGCTATCCGGGACAGAGCCCAGTCCTTCTATCAGAACCTTTTTTCTCCTGATCCCATCTCTCCAGATGCCTGCAGGGAGCTATGGAATGGGCTTCCAGAGGTCAGCGAGGGGAGAAGAGAGAGGTTGGAAAAACCAATCACTCTGAATGAACTCTCTCAAGCACTCCACTTAATGCCCCATAATAAATCTCCAGGGCTAGATGGATTGACTGTAGAGTTCTTCCAGTTCTTCTGGATACTCTGGGACATGATTTCCATAGGGTTCTAAATGAGGCCCTCAAGACCGGTGAGATGCCACTTTCGTGTCGTCGAGCAGTGTTATCACTGCTACCTAAGAAGGGGGATCTCCGCCTTATTAAGAATTGGAGACCGGTCTCATTGCTCAGCACAGACTATAAAATTGTAGCCAAAGCTATATCACTCAGGCTCAAGTCTGTGCTGGCAGAGGTGGTTCATCCTGACCAGTCCTATACAGTCCCCGGCCGGACAATTTTTGACAATGTCTTTCTGGTTCGGGATTTACTACATTTTGCCCGGAAGGCTGGTCTATCTCTCGCTTTTCTCTCCCTGGATCAAGAGAAGGCATTTGACAGAGTAGATCACCAATATCTTTTAGGCACTCTGCAAGCCTATAGCTTTGGCCCACAGTTTGTGAGCTATCTGAAAACACTGTACACCTCTGCAGAGTGTCTTGTTAAAATCAACTGGTCTCTGACTGCACCTCTGGCCTTCAAACGAGGAGTTCGACAAGGATGCCCTTTGTCGGGACAGCTGTATGCACTGGCCATTGAGCCTTTCCTGTGTCTACTAAGGAAGAGGCTTACAGGACTGGTGCTCAGGGAACCTGACATGAGGGTAGTTCTTTCAGCATATGCTGATGATGTCATCCTTGTGGCCCAGGACCTAGTTGATCTTGAGCGAGCACAAGAATGCCAAGAGGTTTACGCTGCTGCCTCATCAGCTCGGATCAACTGGACCAAGAGCTCAGGCCTTCTGGAAGGTCCTCTACATGTAGATTCTTTGCCTTCTGCTTTTCGCGACATCTCGTGGGAGACTAAAGTCATCAAATATTTAGGTGTCTATCTGTCAGCTGAAGAGCGTCCTGTTCCACAGAATTTTATTGAACTTGAGGAGCATGTTCTTACCCGCCTGGGAAAGTGGAAGGGTCTTGCTAAAATGCTTTCTATGAGGGGGAGGGCTTTGGTGATTAACCAGCTGGTAGCCTCTCAACTCTGGTATAGGCTGACATGTCTTAGCCCAACCCAAGAATTCATTGCTAAAATTCAGAGAAGGTTGCTGGACTTTCTCTGGATGGGAAAGCACTGGGTCTCTGCAGGTGTTTCAAGCCTACCCTTGAGAGAGGGAGGACAGGGAGTTGTATGCATACGCTCTCAAGTACATACTTTCCGTCTCCAGCAGATACAGAGATACTTGTATGCAGATCCTTCTCCACAGTGGTGTACCCTAGCATCCAGCTTTTATCATCAGGTACGCAACATGGGGTATGACCGGCAATTGTTTGTCATCGAGCCTGAAGGATTCTTAAGAAGCCTCTCACCATTGCCGGCTTATTACCAAGAGACTCTAAAGACCTGGAGCATGGTAACTGTGCTAAGGCAAGGAGGCATTCAGGGGGAGGACATTCTAACTGAGCCCATACTTTACAATCCATCTTTAAAGACTAGGATGTTGGAGTCCACCAGCATCCGTCACCGCCTTTGCAGGGCTCAGCTAACCAGAGTTGGGGATTTCCTGGATTTCGAGAGGTCAGATTGGGTGGAAGCTCGGGCAGTTATGCCACGCATGGGGTACATTACCACTAGAGTTCCACATCGTCTGCTCCAGGAGATCAAGAATAACCTCTCTCCTGACTCTCACTCATTTATTGATGGGGTTTTACGTGGTGGAGAACCACATCCACCTTGGAACTCTCCACCTCCAGCCATAAAAGTAGCACCCAAGACCCGTCAATCCCCTGACACACCTCCTTCTCCCAACTTGAGCCAGTTGGAGAATTTTACCTCGACGTGCTTTTATGACATGACAAGAAAGCTATTGAACTCCCTCATGCTCCACACTGTACACTTTCTTGCTCTTGTCTCCCGCTATGATACCATCTGGAGGTGGGTGTTTAATGAGGGTGAGAAACCCCAGTGGCGAGCCCTTTATTCCAGCCTGGTGCCCAGACCCACTGGAGACTTGAGTTGGAGAGTGCTCCATGGTGCTTTGAGCACAGGAGAGTACCTGGTCCATTTTACAGACTCCACAGCTGCTTGCCCATTCTGTGGCAAAAGGGAGTCTGTGTTTCATGCTTATTTTTCATGTGCCAGACTGCAACCTCTTTTGGCTCTTTTGAGGAAACTTCACCTGCAGTTCTGGTTACATTTTTCCCCTCACGTTTTTATTTTTGGACGCCCAGTATCCCGGGACAATCGAGAGAAAGACCTTCTCTTCAACTTGCTCCTAGCTTTAGCCAAACTAGCCATTCATAAGTCTAGAATGCAATGTTTGGAGGGTGGGAATCCTCTACCGGTAGAGGCTTTGTTCCGGGTGCTGGTGCGTTCCCGCATCCGAGCAGAGTACACCCAGGCAGTGTTTACTGGCCGGTTGAGTGAATTTGCTGACCAGTGGGCAATAGATGGGTTGCTTTGCTCAGTATCCCCAGATTTGGTTTTTGTTAAGACAACTCTCACACTTCATATTTAAGTGCACTTTAATTTAAGTGACAGATCTATTATATTCATCATCAACATCTCCTTTGAGGTGTAATTCATTTTGGTGAGCAATCACTCACCTGTAATTTGAATAATATTCCAAATACTGCAAAATAAGCACATTTACAGCATTTTTCAAGGGGCAAAAGTACAAAAATGCATGTTCACCCCAGAAAACTATACATTTTTGGAAAGTACACATTCTGACGAATCTAAAATGGGTATACACGTCTTTCTATGCCAAAGTAACAAGCCGCAAAGCTTTCCTACATTTGGAAATTTTTTTGACATTTCCGAAAATCACCTCAATACTCCAACTCTGTAGCATCGTATCTCCCACATATCATCACATACCAAGATAAAACACACTAAATATGAAAGCCTGGGATCCGCTGAATAGTTTGATGCCCAGCATGCATAGGTACACATAAGTATATGGCGTATAGGGACCCCAGAATGAAGACACCCCAAACGAGTTCTGTTCTGTAATGCCAAATACTGGAAAATCAACACATTTACAGCATTTTTCAAGGGGCAAAAGTAAAAAAATGTATGTTCACCCCAGAAAACCATATATTTTTGGAAAGTACACATTCCCGTGAATCTAAGATGGGTATGCATGTCTTTCTACTCCAAAGTACCAAGCCGCAAATTTGGCAATTTTTTTGACATTTCTGAAAATCACCTCAATACTCCAAATCTGAGGCATCGTATCTCCTACATATCAATACATACCAAAATAAAACACCTAAATCTGAAAGCCCGGGGTCCGCTGAACATTTTGATGCCCAATATGCATAGGTACACCTAAGTATGTGGTGTATAGTGCCCCCAGAATGAATACAGTTCTGTAATTCCAGATACTGTAAAATCAGCACATTTACAGCATTTTTCTATGGGCAAAAGTACAAAAATGTATGTTCACCCAGAAAGCCATATATTTTTGGAAAGTACACATTCTGACGAATCTAAAATGGGTATGCATGTCTTTCTACTCCAAAATACCAAGCCGCAAAACTTTCCTAAATTTGGAAATTTTTATGACATTTCCGAAAATCACCTCAATACTCCAAATCTGAAGCATCGTATCGCACACATAACATTACATACCAAGATAAAACACACTAAATCTGAAAGACCGGGGTCCACTGAACAGTTTGATGCCCAGTATGCATTGGTACACCTAAGTATGTGGAGTATAGGGGCCCCAGAACGAAGACACCCCATATCAGTTCTATAATTCCAGATACTGCAAAATCAGCACATTTATAGCATTTTTCAAGGGGTAAAAGTACAGAAATGTATGTTCACCCCAGAAAACCATATATTATTGAAAAGTATACATTCTGACGAATCCAAAATAGGTAATTGTGTCTTTCTACTCAAAACTACCATAATGCAAAGCAATGCTAAAGGTAGCGGTTTTTATGATATTTCTGAAAATTGTCTAAAAATATTGCAATTGGCCGCGTTTATCTCACCTAATTTCATACATAAAATTGTAAAACACCCTAAATATTGACGCCAAGGGTCTACTGAACAGTTTGATGCCCAATATGCATAGATATACCAAAGCATCTGGCATGTGCGGACCCCCAAAAAAATGAATGCATTTGAATTTTCTCCGATGTCTTTTCGCCTTCTGTGAAAATAGACCAGTGACTGCGTATTGAGCCACAAAACCCCCTAACAGCACAAATACTCCCCAAAACCATATATTTTTGGAAAGTACACATTCTGCCGAATCCAACATAGGTAATTATGTCTTTCTACGCCAAACTACCATACTGCAAAGCAATGCTAAAGGAAACGATTTTTGACATTTCTGAAAATCATCTAAAAATATTGCAATTGGCCGCATTTATCTCACCCAATTTCTTGCATACAATTGTAAAACACCCTAAATATTGACGCCAAGAGTCTACGGAACAGTTTGATGCCCAATATGCATAGATATACCAAAGCATCTGGCATGTGCGGACCCCAAATAAAAATAGTGCATATGAATTTTCGCCACTGCCGATTCACCTTCTGTGAAAATAGACCCTGGACTGAATATTATGTGCCCAAGACCCTCTAACAGCGGAAAGACCCCCCAAAACCATATATTTTTGTAAAGTACACATTGTGGCGAATCCAAAATTGCTAAAAAATTTGTTTGTACTCCAATTGATCAACATACAAACGACGCTAGAAAAAACAACAATGCAAATAACAATGCAAGCATAAAATCATACAAAATAAAAAACAATTAGGCAAATCAATGACATAACAAAATAACTGATCCGACAGCGTGGCTAGCGGTCAGAATGCTTGATCCAATAGTCACGCTGTGAAATAAACAGTTTTTAGCGAAATAACAAGTGGAAAACTGATAAAATGAAGAACTAAAAAAAAAAAAAAATTTTAAAAAATTTAAAAAAATATATATGTGTGTGCTTGTGTGTGTACAGCTCTAAAAAGTGTGTAAATGTGTCTATATGTGTATGTAAGTGTGTAAATATGTGCAAAAGTATGTAAGTGTACAAAAGACCAAAAAAATCCAGAAAAGCAAAAAAAAAAAAAAAACACCTACCTTTTGTTACATGTGTAGTGTGTGTACATACATGTGAGTGTGTAAATCAGTAAAGAAATGCCACTTACCGTTTCTGTGGCTGGGGGGAGTCCTTGGCAGCGTTGGAGGGCCCAGGATCGCTCACAGGAAGTGAGTGGGCGGCGCTGGATCGTGTCCCACGAGGTCTGCGACTTGCCATACGACTCTGCATTAGGTTAGAGCCTGAAGTCGGGCCCTGCGACGATCGCGTCGCAGGACCGATGTAGGAACCCCCTTAGCTCGTTGCCTAAGGGGTTTGGGACGCCGCAGACTCGCCTGCACGGCGGTTAAAGCCGCCAGTGCAGCGAGGGACCCTGAACTGCGCAGCACGTAGGTACTACGTGCTTGGCAGTCAGAGCATTTTCATGCCAGAACGTAGTACCTACGTGCTTGGCAGGGAAAAGGTTAAATCCCTACCTTTCCTCATTTCCCTAGTTGCTGGGTGGATGAGCATGTATCTATTTTATAATTTATCAAAAACGAAAAGGACCGCTTCAACTCACCACCACTTAGCTGTTCCTCTGTAGTGCCGGGTGCTCAGTCCGCAGTGTCCCCACTGCCAACAGTAATATACGAACAGGAGGACGGCACTCCGGTAAAAAGCAGGTTTTTATTGTAAAGGACTGCAAGGATACATAAACCTAAACCAGGTTTATGTATCCTTGCAGTCCTTTACAATAAAAACCTGCTTTTTACCAGAGTGCCGTCCTCCTGTTCGTATATTATTTTATAATTTATATATCCCAGTTATATGACCACTTCCTGTCACTCTTTAAAGTACTTTATAAAGTACTTGTAAAGGGGTGAATCTTCCTCTTTGGCTCCTGGTGTCTGACCCATCTGGATGTTCCCACTGAGTCTGGGTACACCAAGTTCCAGTAAAGCCATTTTGCCCTAGAGGGACCTGAACCTCTAGTGTTAAGTCAGGGAGCAGGAACCCCGTGAATGAGGCCAGCTAAGGACAAGATAATATCTGTTACTCTCTAGGAGAGTAATATAGTGAAGGAAGAAAGAAAAAGCAGCTTTGTGGTCCATCAAGGATTGTAGCAGGGAGTAGCTTCCCAGGCTGTAAGATTGCCTACAGTGAAGGTACCACAGTGGATAGGGTTTTAGGTTTACATTCTTCTCCCTGACCACTCTGCTGGGTGGGATCCATAACACTTTTGAGGTATATCTGCCTGGAGGTCTGCTTTATTACCTTGACTACATCTGCAGAGGCCCACATTCAGCTGTCTCATCAACCTCTCATAGACTGTTGATTTTATATTCTGCATATGCCTCATTGTATGTTAGTAATCCTGTGAATCATTTGTGTCTGACAGATAAACTGTTGCTATCTGTTTTACTGCAAGAACCTCCTGGTGTCCATTCTTTACATTTTTATTGCACAATAGCCTGCGGGAGTTGTAGTTGCACTCCACCACACCTTCAGTTCTTCCACTTAGCGAAGGCCCTGCCTTAAGTGTTAGAGTTCAATGTAACCCATGCTCTAATCACTAGCTGGACTTTAAATAAGATTGAGGAGATTTTGGTCTTCAAAGTCATCTTTAGCCAGTTAATGAAAGAGAATACTTCAGGATATACACCTATGCTATTTTTGATGTATTATTCACCAGTCTTACAGAACAAAGTCTTTTTTTATCTTTATACAAATTATATTTTAATTTTTTTCTAAATTAAATTTCCAAGTTCTAGTGAAAGAGCCTCAAAATGTAATAAAACCACTGTCTGTAAGAGCAAGAGCCTTGGCCATCTTTTTACAGTTCTAATGGAGGGAAGAGTGGGACAGAGTGTCCTCATGTAGTAAGACTACACCTGAATTTCAATAGCTGCAGCTAAGCTTAGCTTAGATTTATAACTTTTCTCCAAGTTAGATTTTGATCTTATATGCAGAGATAAGTGCCAGCTGTAGCTATTTAGGAGACTCGATGACAAAATACAATTATTGCATCAGTCAAGGGCACATTGGCCTAGAATAGATTCTCATCACATTGCAGCATAGAAACGAATCGGCCCTGTAGCATCAGCTTCTATGGCAGATGTAACCACATTTTCTGCTATGTTTTTGATGATTTCCAACCACTCAGCAGCAATAGCAGCCCATAGCACATAGAACATGAACAGTGTTATTGACACTCAATAGATGACAAGACCGAAGATGGGAACTTACTGTAGGCAACTTTAAAGGCATGGATCATTACTATTCTAGAGCTGCTGAATGTCTGGGCTGATAACATCAGTTAAAAATAAAAATTAAAACACTTCAGGCAATGTATTTTAGGCTTTTGTTCAGGATTCCCATGTTTGAATTTTTATAATTCTGAAAGGAGTTTTTTTAAAACAAAGGCAGTGGGTAAATTGCAAAAAACAGCAGCAATCTGTAATTTTTTTGCCTTAAGTCCACTTCAATCCTATAGTTCTGAATGCTCTGTGTTTCAGAGCACAGAGACCTGTGACACAATTAATAAAGCACCATCTGTTTTTGACAGGGCTGTATTCGTAAGGGACATGGGTGAGGAACACAGGCTACCATTCTTCCCATTCAATAACGTACGTTATTCAGACACACAAATTAGGGCATGACAATGACAAGCTCATAACGTGGGAAGCTACTGTGGGCAACTTTAAAGGCAAGTATTGACAACAGAAATTGAAACTTTTTTACATCTATCATAACATTGTCTTTGCATGGTATCTTTAACTTTGCCATAAATGTGTTTGCAGATGCTTTTACATTACCCATCTGATCCCCCATGTTCCACTCTGAGGAAGCTGCAATATTTGAGCTTCAGTAGTCTGTTAGCATTAGAAACTCTAACAGACATATTGAGATAGGACAGTCAGGTTGGCAAAACAGTCAGGTTTAGGAATTTCAAGAAACAACCCTATCAGTGAAAAAGTATTAACACGAGCTATAGGGAACTTCTGATGTACATTATATTATGAATAATCATTTTTTAGTGTCAGCATCACTTTGCTTTTATTAAGGATTTACAGTTACAGGATTTTTCATGAATCTTTTGCAATATGTGCAGGGTAAAAATACTTTATATTTAAGTGTGCAAATGGCTTTTTAACGCATATTTATTCAGTATTGTTTATGTATGTCATTTATACATTTCGGGACTTTCCATTAGTGTCAGTTGAATACCTAATGATCGTTGCTTTGGAAAAATGGGGTGGGAAAAAAAGTATTTTTCTACATCCTGTTGCCTTTGCATTTCCGCCCCTGTAATCTTTTCCAATTGAGACTACATCTAATTATCTAATGCAAAATAAAGATCCCTTGTTTGCCTTTTCAATTAAAGCCATAGAAATAAATCTTTATGTAAATCCTATCATTACAGAAAATTAGCTTGCAGCCTAAGTAACTGGAAGAATTTTCAAAGGAGTACTTATAGTAAAGACAGGTAAATCCCTGGCATGTTGTGTATACGTCAAGTGTTCTTAATATGCATGGATTTGATTTTATCACTGCATTTAAATTCAGGCAGTGTGTTATGTCCTGCACAACGACATAGTTAAGAAAATATTTCTATCAAATAGATATAACGACATTACAAGTATGGGATCTTTTGTCTTGAAAACACCAATATCCACAATTCTAACACAATAAGCCTCAGTTACAAGTGCATTTGTCTTAGAACAGATATAGTTGTTGTTTGTATTGGCAGCATTTATTAATGAACTCATTCAAATTAACTAATGAACATCACCAAATTCTGGGATTCCTCCTTTTTAATGCTCTGCCATGCCTTTACTGCAGCGGCTTTCAGTTGCTGTTTGTTTGTGGGCCTTTCTGGTTGCATGTTTTAGGTCATTATGAAACAACTCCCAATCAATTTGACTGCATTTAGTTGGATTTGAGCAGACAGTATGTCTCAGAACACTGCTTCTGTCCTGTGTCGCATCATCGATAAACACTAGTGTCCCAGTGCCACTGGTATGGTAAGAACCTTGCCTCAGGTGGGCCAAAAAAAATCTCTTTTTATAAACATAATTTTAACTCTTTCCATCAAGAAAATCACAATGGATGAGGGGAAATATCAGTTTCTGGTAAAATCCCCTAATTCTGTTCACCAGTCTCAATAAATAATGGCTTCTGTACATCATGGAAAATTAACTGTTTAGTCAAAAAAAAGTCAAGAAATCTGTAACACAACCATTTCAATGCATCCTGATGCTTTCCTAATGTGTTACATATCACATTTGCATATTTGCTCAGCGGGAGATGCATTTTAGAAGAGGTACTTTTAGTGAAAATACATAGCATTTGAAAAACCTTGTATATCATTCAGATTGCCAACTATTGTAGAGCGTAGTGCCAAGAGATTATGTAAGAATAATCAGAAGAAATCTCTTTTTAAGGATACGCATCACGATAGGGGTTTAATGCTCTCCATATATTTTATGTTTAACCATATTAATGTTTCTATTTGGTAATAAAGAATGCCTGATGGAAAAAGAAAAATACATTGGAAATGATTGTATGTATAATTGCTATAATCTTGCATCACCTTCAATACCTTCTGTTTAGTTCCACCTAAACTGGCCACCGAAATCCTATTAAGAACCCAGTAGGGAACATGGTCTAGTGACCAAAAGGACAAAAGTCACTGGGGCTGAAAAGTCAAAAGACAATTGTACTAGAAAATGTATGTATACACTGGTGCTTTAATAATGTGTTTTATTTAGTTGTTTTGTTTTCTTGCTATGAAATTTTTTTTTTTTTTAAATATAAGCCAATAATCAGTCTATTAACTACAATAAATTCCCCTTCTATTGTAATATTTTCACTTATGGGCTCAGACAAAATTGCTTAAAATTAACAGATATGACCATTAACCTAATGCTCAGTTCAGTCATTTAGTGCCTACATCACTCTACAATACATTATTTGCTATTGTGTTTTCATAAAGACACAACAAACAATATAACTAGAACTGTCTTCTTGGTCTACAATGAACTACTATCATATATTTAAAGGAGAACTAACACCCTGTATTTTAAAATTGGCATGCTTTGCCAAAAGTTAGCTTTCCTTTGTGTTTAGGTCTTTTTTTTAAGTTTATTTGGTTAACAACTTTACATTAAAGAAGTAAATTACAGCTAAAGTAGTAAAAAAAATTATAATAATCGGCTAAATGCAATATTATTGGGTGAATGGAGAATTTTCTCAACTTCCAGAAACATGCAATAAAAAGGAGATATATGAAATACTATATTTATATGTGGGAAATACAGTATCTCGAATAATGCAGTTGCCAGTTGTGGTGTTTATTAGTGATGGGCGAATTTACTCGCGATTTGCCGCCAGCGAATAAATTTGCGAAACGCCCTCGAAAATTCGCGGCAAAAATTCGCCGGCGTCAAAAAAAAATTTTCAGGAAAAAATTTGTCGTTTCGCAAATTCGCCCATCACTAGTGTTTATACAAATGGCCTGTAGAAATCACTGTGCCCAGACTTATATTGTGCATACTTCCTGACAGCTTTAAAGTGAAAACTACTGTTGTGTAATGGCTGCATGAGAGCCTGCTAATAAAGGACTGTTATACTCTACTCATCCTCGGCTACCCAAAACATAACAAATTGATGACGAGATGGCTCTTCTACCTCTGCAGCAGCCTGCACCTTTTCTTCCAAACCCTGGTGAGCCCACCATACCTTTTACTGCTTGGATCCGTATGTTTGAAAATTACATTATTGTTGCTGACCAAGGGGAGATTTCTGCTGTTAGAAAACATGCTTTACTTATTCACTGCCTGGGAGCAGAGGGATGGCGTATATTCTATACATTACCATTACCTGATACTTATGAAACTGCTCTTACTGCTATAAATAACTTTTTCATGCCAAGAGTAAATGTGGTTACTGAAAGATATAAATTCCGCCAACGTGGACAACGTAATGGCGAATCCACAGAACAATTTGTAGCAGCTTTGAGAGAGCTGGTTGTTACCTGTGAGTTTGGGAATCTAACAGATGAAGTGCTAAGAGACCATATAGTGGAAAAAAAAACTCACCTCGCATTAGAGAGAGACTGCTCCTAGAGCAGGATTTACCCCTTGCAAAGGCTATTACAGTTGCTAGCCAAATTGAAACAGCAGTGGCAAAGACTAAAACTCTCAGTCAGGGAACTGCTGGGAATGTACAGATTGTGAATTCAGTACTGTGGCCTAATAATGCATAGTCACAGGCAAAATACAGTGCTAAGGAAAGGGATTCACCTACACTGCAAAACCGTGCAGAAAATACAAATACAAAATACTGTTTTCACTGTGGTTCAACACAACACACTGCAAATCATGTTACATGTCCTGTTAAAAGCTAAGCGGTGCCGTAAATGCACAAAAGTAGGACATTTTGCTAAGATCTGCCGTAGTTCTGCTAAAGATGTTCATGAAGTCACTACTACAAATGTCACTGTATTAAGTGTGGATAAAGCTGGTACATTTATTCCAGACAAGTTTAAATGCACTGTCAGTGTCAGTACTGCTTCTGCTGACAAGGGACACTCCATTAACCTGATGCTTGATACAGTTTCAGCTGTTTCTATACTACCAATGGATATTTTCTTGAAATACTTTACAAAAGATCCATTTGTTGCACCTACCCTGAAACTGGTCAGTTACTTAAAGGATCCAATCCCTGTACTTGGTTGCTTGCCAGCGACTGTACAATTTGAATAAAATACTGCAAAATGTGACTTTTACATTGTGGATAAGGGTACTGCTATACTTGGAAGGTAGTAATTCAACCTAATCCAAATGCTTCGGCAGGAACAGAAATCTGAAACCAGCTTGGGCACTGCAAAAATGTAAAACTGGTCTTTTAAAAGTAATTTTGGCGTCAAAATTCGAATTTCGCGGTCACTGATGGTGTGAGCGTGACGACGCTCAGAATCAATGCTGGTGAAGTTAGGCCAGTGTCACTTTAAGGAAGATGACCTCACCACTGGGCACACCTGCGCCCCAATGCAAAGGAAAAGACGTGCCAGGAGGTAAGAATACCAAGAGATCTTACACACAACCCATATTTGGCAGCCGTAGAAAATTTTTGCATGCTTGTGTTGCTCTCTAACTTTTTGAAATTCAAATTATTTAAAGGGATATCAGTATTAAACTCATTGCCCATTGTTAGGTTCTATTTGGAAAGTTCCTAGGTGCCTTGCCTTGTGTATCCTATTTGATATTACTGGTTTTGACCCTTGCTTTGCCTGTGACTATTCTGATCCTCTCCTATCCTGACCTTTGCCTGCCTGATTACTCCGACCTTTCAGATCCTGATCCTAGCCTGCTTGTCACTACTCTGACCTTTCCAATCCGATCTTTGCCTGTCCACTGACTATTCTACGTTCTCCTATCCTGATTCCAGCATGCCTGATGATTCTCTGCTTGTGCTGGCCCGGCCTGCCTGTTCATGGTGGTGTTCTTCCTTCCAATATATTTAATGGTGGCAGTTGCTTCCCTAGAGATACTCCCTTCTGTCAAGCATTGTTCTAAGTCTCGTTCTGCGTTACATAGTTCCCTATCGGCAGCTACGTCTGCTCAGAAAAGTGCAGCTGATAAGACCCTTAGGGAAGTATCCTAATTTTAGGTTGGGGACTTGGTTTGGCTATCCACAGGGAATATCAATCTTAAAATTCCATCTCTTAAGCGGGGGGGCCAGATTTATAGGTCCATACCCTATTGTGGAAATTGTGAACCCAACCTCTGTCCGTCTTGAGTTACCTGAGATGTTTATGTTATCTAACCTGTTTCATGTTTCTGTGTTAAAACCAGCCATACAGGTTCACCGGCAGTCCTGTCCTCTTCCAGTGTTGGTGGAAAGTCTGGTCAAATCTGATGAGCGTTGACCATCTTAGGAGACAGTACCATCTCTGGTCTCCTGGTAGGCTTGAGGGTCCAGTGGCCCCTCCTAGAGGGGGGGAATGTAAGGAATCACCCTGGTGGTCTAGTGGGCGCCGGGGTCCCCTGCCACGGCTCAGGTGGGGATGCCCGCCGCATGTGTCCTCTTTCCTTCTGTGCCGGCTTCCCTAATGCGCGTGCGGCAAGCACTTCCGGGTTTTATGCGCCGGCGTGATGACGTCATCGTGCAACGGCGCGAAATTCAAACTATTTAAAGGGATATCAGTATTAAACTCATTGCCCATTTTTAGTTTCTATTTGGAAAGTTCCTAGGTGCCTTGCTGATTTTGACCCTTGCTTTGCCTGTGACTATTCTGCTCCTCTCCTATCCTGACCTTTGCCTGCCTGATTACTCCGACCTCTCCAATCTTGATCTGAGCCTGCTTGTGACTACTCTGCCCTCTCCAATCCGACCTTTGCCTGTCCACTGACTATTCTATATTCTCCTATCCTGATTCCGGCCTGTCTGATGATTCTCTGCTTGTGCTGGCCCAGCCTGCCTGTTCCTGGTGGTGTTCTTCCTTCCAATATCCTGGTGAGATGATTGTGCCCCTTTGCTCGACCGGCATCCGATTAGCTGAGGGCTCCTCCTGAGGTAAAAGGCGGTGGTTATAGACAAGTGAGAGCCGAGACCAGGGAGCTTAGCTTGGGTTCTGGATATGGGTGCCGAACATGACAGGTTTGATCTGTGCATGCATGTTAGAACCAGCGTCGTGGTAAGAGCACTCACACCACCACCCTGGGAAATGGAAAGGCCATGGATCTTTAAACACATTAACATGAAAGCACACTTCATTTGTTTAAAAGATAAAAATCCTGGCTCTGATACGTGACTTCTCTTACAAATTGTCTTTCATACTAGTTTAAACATAGCAAACACAGTATGACCTACTCTATATCAAATATCCTTTTAATCTTGCAGCATAAAAGGCATTCATAAACGCCAAAGCAAGGCTGGGGTAAACAGAAAGTTGACTTCTCTTTTATTGATAAAACAAGGTGATTTGCAATGATCAACAGTTCAAGATTTAACATGAACATAGCAACTTAGCAAGTAAAGATAAAAATACATAATTTCATTACTTCAGCCACTGCAAATCAATCAATTGCCTGAAGACTAACTGACAATGACAAAACAGTGCTAGTAGTAATGATTATGACCGGATACTGGGTCATTTTATTTTTATATCTAAACAATCATGCTCAACCATTAGGGATGTAGCGAACTGTTCGCCGGCGAACTTGTTCGCGCGAACTTCGACCGTTCGCGTCCGCCGAATGTTCGCGAACGTTGCGCGGCGTTCGCATTTTGAGTTCGCGTTCGATTCGAATACAAATCGTTCGACCATTCGACCATTCAAATTCCTTCGACCGCTAAAAATCGAACGATTTCCATTCGTTCGAACGATTAAAATCCTTCGATCGTTCGAATCGAACGATTTTAGCTGGTGTTCGAAGTTCGCAAACTGTTCGCGAACACCAAATCGGCAGTTCGCTACATCCCTATCAACCATACTGGGCATTTTAAATTTTGCTGCTAATTCCAATTCACTATTAACATGGGAGCTGTACATCAGCAACATCATTCAGAATAAAGCTTAACTTAACCTCTTCAGGGTCACTGACATAATTAAGACAAGACTTCAGTATAAATTGCACTGAATATGTGTGTTCCTGCAACTGTAGCTGGAAGCATGTCTCATGTCTGATTACAGGAAGCCAATACAGTTTTCTCTTAATCCTAACAGATAACAGCAAAATGACTTATGGGGTGCAGGTAAGCTAGATTCTTATAATGAGTACTTTTGCATATTTTATTACATTTTTGGCACCTATTTTAGTATTCCCTTTAAGGTTTCTGACTGATCTGACTGTGGGACTAAAGGATAAATATTTTATAATAGGGTGTTACACTGCTGGCCAAATACCGTTGTTCTCTTTGTTGGGACTCTGTAGCTCTAACAGGCATGTCTCATCTCCTTATCTGCCTTTGTACCATGTAGTTGATAACAAGGTGATTCAGCAGATGTAATTTTCATC
The DNA here is from genome assembly GCF_017654675.1 of Xenopus laevis. Taxonomy (NCBI): domain Eukaryota; kingdom Metazoa; phylum Chordata; class Amphibia; order Anura; family Pipidae; genus Xenopus; species Xenopus laevis. The sequence goes on along the minus strand of NC_054372.1, from coordinate 70,050,687 downwards.
TTGGACAGAACAATGCAATCAGACAGGGTCATAGTGTGGTTTGTTAAATCTGGAACCCTCCCCAACATGATATACTGTTCATGAATAGTTGGTTAAAATCTACATGGCTAGCTTTACAGACCAGTTGCATGAAATGCAGGTGCTGAGCAAATCTTATATAAATGTGCAGAGCAGAACAAATAGAAAAGCAGCCAGAGAGATTTTAAACCTGTCCTGTAAATCTTATCATAAATTAAGACAGTTTGCAATTGCTCATTTTTCAATTTGCTGTAGTTTTTCAGCTATATGCTTTTTTTCAGTATGAAATTTAAAAATGTATTTGACTGTATCAACATCAACTTTAAAGGGCATGTAAAGGCAAAAAAATAAAATCCCATTTTTACTTTCTTTAATGAAAAAGAAACCTATCTCCAATATACTTTAGTTAAAAAAATGTGGACCGTTTTTATATGAAACCTGACTGTATGCAGTGAAATTCGTCCTTCATTTACTGCTGTGGATAGGAATTGTCAGACGGTCCCTAACTGCTCTGCAGGGAAACAATCATACTTATGAACAGCAGGGGGAGCCCCTGCCTTACTTCCCAACCATGCAGAACTCAATCAGCTTTGTTTGTTTCCCTGTTTTGATAATTTATGACAATCCCTAAGCATCCCACACCACACTGTGCATGTGCTTAGTCTTGGTCTTGCATAGATGTTTAACAAAGTTGGTGACCCCCTGTGGTCAACTTTGAAAGCATAAATCATGTTTTTGATTAGGCTTGTGGTGCAGTAAGTTCATGTTTATGTTTAGTATACAAAATACAGCATATCTAGCCTTATTCTATTTTAGACTTTACTTTCCCTTTAACAACCCAGCAACTAGAAAGCAGATTTGCCTGCAGGCTTTTAAAATACCCTTCTTTATTAACATTCGAATTAGAATTGTTACCACAATTTGAGTTTGAATGAGGGTTTTTCAAAACTTTTAGAGATTTAAGCACAAAAATATTGAAAGAGTGTGCAGGGAGTGAAAGTTCTTATGGTGATCTATAGATCACCGTAAGTCATAAACGGCACATATCTAACGAATTAGGCGTGTGCTGTTTATAAAGATATAATTTATAATTTGACCAAACTGTAGATTATATAGTGAATAAAGTACCCCATATTGTAAAATATAAGGATATTATAAGTCACCAAAAAGTTCCATGGCCATAGAAAAGCACAGGGCTGAAGGCAGAGTGCTTTTATTCAGGTCATGGAACTCCAAGGTTACTTCTGATATCCTCATATTTTCCAACAAGGGGTGACATGTGTCATGTGACATCACTAAGAGCAGTTTAAAAGGATATAATTTACAGGATATTCATGGCTTTTGTGTATCATAAGGTGTTATACTGTATTTATATTCTATTATTGAGGCTCTCTCCTATATATATTATTTTGTTGTCATTAGAACAGCTACCTGGTTGCTAGGGTAAATGTGCCCTAAAAACACATAAAATATTTTTCAAGTAAAATACTCCTTTTAATGAAAGTGGGATATTACAGGAAATATAATATGAAAGATCACAGTTGAATAATCACTGTAAATATTATGTGGAAACAACATTTGAATTGGCTTTAGCCATGCTCGTTCTAAATGGGGCATAAATAATAAAGCTGCTCTTTACCTTTTCCAACAACATTAATGGAGCCATTGTATTTGTAAATGATTACAGCAAATGCTCATTGACAGAAAATCCTGTTACTGTTTGCTGAAGTGCTCCTAGTTATCTTCCATACAATGATGGGTTTCCAGGGAGGAAGCAGGACTGCTGAAGAAGATCTTCACTTACGCTCATGTCAGTGAAGCCTATGAATTAGTTGCTATAATGAATTCCCCTTTCATGTCCTTCTGCTGTAACAGTTGTCAGATCTCTTTAGTGAAATACTTTGAACTAAATGCAATAAAGGGTGTTCTGTGTCTTTAACATTAGAGATTGAGACACATTGTTGCCTGAATCTTTTTCTATGGCGAGGATACAACTTTCTACCAGTACTAACCAGGTATTATAATCTGATTTATAATCTTTGCATGTAATGCTACATGTGGATATGTCAATTATTCCTTACACTGTGGTCACCAATATAATACATGCATGAAGGGGTGGGATCCTAGAATAATTTATGAGAGAAACAAGGCATACAATAACTTAAATATAGTACTGCCAGTGTGAGAAATGTTCAGATATTATAAGACTATGCTGCAATGTGGGGATATCAGTTAAACAAAGAAATGCTGAACAATCTCAAGCCAGTGAAAGATGGCAGAGGCACTGATTAAGTGCAGACAGCTGCGTACCTGCAAATGTGTCTGGCAGCAGTATTTTGTTAGCAACTTAGCATTTAATGGAGAAGCTACGTGATGAATCAGTGTATCCTTCTATTCTCTATTCGCCACTTCCAGTCTAAATTTTTATGAAGACCTTGTTTAGATGTGTGTTTTTGGATGGGATTTCTATGTGAATGTGAAAGCTTGCTCTGATTAGTTGAACTCTGTTTTTAATTCACAGGAGTCACATGCATTCAGGGTATTGTTCAAGAATACCCTGCTATGAGTTGCATGTGAAGTGACATAATAGGTGTCACATAAGTGGAGGTGGAAATAAGAAAGGACTGATGGGAAATGCCCTTGGCTGGGGTCACAGTGGAGATCCTCTAGTTCCTGTGCATTCAGAGATGTCATATAATTTAACTGTATGTATACATATTGTAGGCAAATGCAGTTGCTCTAACAGACTATTAGAGAAAATATTTTGATAATATTACTACTTTAAATCATTACTGTGTTACAGTAGTGGTCGGACACACACTAGATGCAGAACCTTTTTCAGCAGACATTTACTTCAAATAATGCTACAGTACTATGCAGAGAGGCACAAGACCTTTTCTACTATTACCAGAGGTAAACAAGTTAGGGACCACCCACACGGTGGGTTTACCTTGATGTGGTATGGTGGCTTATCAACTTTATAATCATAACTTTGTAACTAAAAACCCCTGTCTTTGTGAACACATTCACTAGCATATATACTGAATTACATAGACAGAGGCCCAGGTATGTGCACTGATTAATTTGGCCAAGTCAGTAGCACTTCCATTATACTTTAATATATTTTTACTTAACCTTAGGAGTGCTCCCACAACCCCCCTTTTGTATTGAAATGTAGCCAGAAGATGTGGCTGAGCTTCATGTGGTTTGTAGCACCCCCCCCCCATACCTACCCCAATCAACTAATGGTGGCATCTAGTAACAATTTTGCACCTATTTACACTTACTACACCTATTACTACACTGATTTAGTTTGAATTTTTTTTAACTTACTTTTAGTGATGGGCGACTTTGCGCCATTTCGCTTTGCTGGAAAAACGGCGAATAATTCGCAAAACTGCGAATTTTTTTTGACGCCGGCAAATTTTTTTGGGCGAATTTTTACGAATATGTAGTCATGTCACTGGTTCTAATTACTTTCCAATAAAGCCATTTTTTTAATTTCAAATTTACAGTTTTACAAGAAAATTTCTATTGTCTAAGTAAGCTACAGTTTCAGACCTAAATGATCTTCAGTTATTGGTTTCCTTTCATCCCTCAGTGTATTTATAATCCTGCCCAAACCTTTCATCAGTTGCCTTACTCTAAAACTATTGCAGGGATTTGCTACACCATACAGCCTTACAGAGAACAAAAACAGTACCTGCCAACCAACAGTTCATGGTATTCTTTGACAGACTACCTTCTTTTTACTTAAAGGGCACCTGTTGCCAAAATATATTATCCCCAATCAAAGGTGCAGGCTAATAGACCCTGCACTCCTTTTGGGGGTAACAGTAGTTTTATTTAAAAAATTGTCCCCTGCCAGCGCTAGGACTATCAAACCAGGAGGGAGGTCCCAGTGCAAGTGATTATGTCAGTCAAATAGCAAACACATAACTCGCTTCTGAAGTCAAGCTCATGTGCATAATGAGCAAGTTGAGGCACTCACTTATTATGTGTATGTGTGTGCCCCAATATTGCCAACAGATGCCCTTTAAAATAAATTGTACTAAGACTGCCTCTCAATTTAACCCCACCTCCTGTTCAAATGTCACCCATTGATTCCAAGCTTTATGGTATACTTGCCACATATTAGTTTGGACACTGAACTTTTTATTAACTGCAGTGCCCTTGGGTCCCCCACTGCCACAGCCACTGTGGGAAAGTATGACCTTGATTCTGTACATGTGGTGCTGCAGAGAAATCTGTGCAATGAATCTGCCTGTATATTCTTTACACCTGATATGTGAGTGGCTCTGAAATTTATATTTTTACCCAAACACCTCAACATTAAGGGGCAGATTTATCAAGGGTAAAATTTCGAGGGTTAAAAAATTCGAAGGATTTTAGAGCAAACAGTTCGATCGAACAATCAAATAAAAATCGTTTGCTCGAACGTTTTGAACGATTTTAAGCGATCGATCGAAGGATTTTTATTCAACCAAAAAAAGCTTCGAAAAGTGCTGGGGAAGGTCCCCATAGGCTAACATTGGATTTCGGTAGGTTTAAAGTGGCGAAGTATGAAGTCAAAGGTTTTTTTTAAAGAGACAGTACTTCGATTATCGAATGGTCGAATAGTCAAACAATTTTTACTTCGAATCATTAGATTCACACCAATTTCGATGGTCGAAGTACCCAAAAAATTACTTCGAAATTCGAATATTTTTTCATTCAAATTATTCACTCGAGCTTTGTAAATCTGCCCCTAACTGTCTAAGCAGGTCATTAACTAGCGTAGATAATGCTGCTTAATTATTAAATGCATGAATTACTCTCATATTACCTGTCCATTTCCTTATTCGCAAGCTCCTTACCCCACAAATTCACTGATGCTACTGTGGGAAAAAGCTCTACAAAAATCACATTTTTTGTTAGATGCTTGCTATCACATTCTGCCACAGACCTACCCTGAAAATAGACCCCAAAACCTGTACACGCTGTCATAAGTGTGAATGTTTTAACTCTTGTTAGATTGGGCTGACTGGTCCATATAAGTCATCTTTCGCTGCTTTCGTTAACCCTATTCTCTTATTTGTCTTTTTAGATTTTGCCATCAAGCCCTCTATCCTTCTGTTTAACAATTTCCCCACAGTTGTCACCTAACAGGCAAAGTTAAGAATGCTCAAAATGTCCTTCAGCACTACTTTTTTTTGCCTAATGCACTAAGAGGGAGTGGAACTGGTCCCTGAGTTTGTGATTGTGGACAAGCAACCTGTGCACTTGTAAATGACTTCTTTCCCCCGACTGTAGGATGGCTGGGTGGAGGTGGAATGCCTGGGGAACAGTGGGCTGCTTAATGGGTGTGCACTCTCTCGCTGCCCCTTGAACTCTTGGATCTTGTGATGCCACACAGCGAGTCTAAATGTGTGCCTGCCCAAGGGGACTGATTGTTGAGCTGGTGTTAGGCGACTCACTGGGGCCCTATCAACGGATGGCACTGCATGTGTGATGGGCAAATGTGCTTGGTGGTGTTGTTGCTGCAGGGAAAAGACCAGGATGACTTATAGGGAGGGACTCTGTCTGAGGTGGTGCTAGGACTTCATGTTTGGAATCGTTCACTGGGACCCTGTGATTTAGGCTGCATGGATGATCGCAAATGAGCACGGTAGTGTTGTCTCTGTAGCGAAAGGCCCAGGGTGACTTGAGGTGGGACTTTGGCTGGCCTTGCATTTGGGCTGTGGGGAAGTACGGTATGCTGGGGTAAGATGTGACTTGGTGGGGAATGATCATTCCGGAATCTCTGTGGGCAACCTGCTGCATGCCCTGGCTGGCTTTTTTCCATCACGCAGTTCAGCCTCAGATCCTCTTTACCTCCTTCAGGTCCTTTTATACATTACAACAATCCATTTATATCAAAAAATAAACTTTAACTGTTCAATTAAAGCCCTCACTTTTTACACCTGCCCCAGTCGTGGGAGGTAGGGGGCTGCTAGCATAACTATAAAGGAAGCAGAATTCCAATGAGTTTCCTTGTGCACCAGGCCCCCTCCAAAGAATTTTTATGGGGGCATGTTATTGTTGCACAACTGGCTAACCCCTCCTCCCCATGGCAGGTTTCTAGCACCACCTCACGGCAGGGGTCCCAAGAAGGTTATTAGTACTTTAAACCATAACTACTAACATAACTACATGATAAAGTAGTGGTTGGCAACATACTGTATTAGACTATGTCCATTTTGTTTAACGATAAAGTTTTCTGTGGGGCTGCAATTAACCTGTCTGGCTAAAGAATTATTTTAATTCTTGGGATATAGAACATGAATAAATAGGGTACAACTTTTCTAAACCCAATGCTGTTGTGTTATCGTACATTTTCCAGCTCCGCCTCAACTCGGATTAGCATTATTTAATCATTGGCACTAATACTAATGCGTCCGTAGTAGTGATGGGCAAATTTATTCGCCAGGCGCGAATTCGCCGCCAGCGAATAAATTCGCGAAACGCCCGCGAAAATTCGCGTCAAAAATTCGCCGGTGTCAAAAAAAAAATTTCCAAAAAAACGGACGCCGGCGCAAAAAACGGACGCCGGCGCCAAAAACGGGCGCCGGCGTCGGAAAAACGGGCGCCGGCGTCAAAAACGAGACGCCGGCGCCATTTCGCGAATTTTTCGCCGTTTCGCGGAATTCGCGAATTTTTCGGCGAAGCGAAGCGGCGCAAATTCGCCCATCACTAGTCCGTAGTATTTGCTATTCAACATTCTCACAGTATGGGAAGCAATAATACTGGAATTGGTGGACCAGGTTGTGGTGTTTCTTAGATAATCTGATATCCAGTTCCCAAACTTTATGTCCTTAGATAAGGTAATGAAATCGAGAATAGATACTCCAATGCAGGAACTGTGCTGCTACATTCTTTATTAACACTGTGTTAATAAAGAATGTAGCAGCAAAGTTCCTGCGTTGGAGTATCTATTACCGATTTCATTAACTAGTATGGGAAGCAAGGGGGTGTGCACTTAAATCCAGCAGAGTGCAGGTAGGTAGGTGATCTGTGCTCAGGTTCACTGCTCCAGAGGCAAACATGGCATCAGCAGTGCCCTCCTAGTAAGTGAACAGCAAGTATTATTGTGCTCCACACCTCTCAATCTGCTTTATTCACAATCCACAAACGTACACTTGATCATCAACATAACTAGAAGCAAAACAGAAGGGAGGGTAAAAACGTGGTGGTGCTACACTCCCCCTCGACAGCCTATATATGAAAGATGGGTTTTTTAGAAAGAAAAAGGCACCTGCTCCCTCTGCAGCTCAGTGCTGGGAACTTGAAAGTCCATCCTGCCCACTAACCCAGAGACAACACATCTGTGGCTGCTGAACAGCATCTTCTGGCAAAGCCTCCCTCCTCCTCCTCATTGCAGCCTTCTGCTTCCCTCTGTCTTCTGTCACTCGCTTGCAATCCAGGTCAGCATTTCTACCTTATTACCTTACACATGTTTCAGTATAGCTGAACACATACATTCTGCAGTTCTAATTACTTTCCAATAAGGGTAATGCACTTTTTATATTTCAAATGTACAGCTTTGCAAGCAGATTCCAATTGTCTTGGTAACCTATAGTTTCAGTGCCGGGACGTCTTTCTCTTGTTTGTAGATTTTGTTGCGCAGTATCAAGGATTAAATATGCTGTAAAATAATTAAGTGCATTTTATTAGGTGACCTCATGCAAGGAAGGCAATTAGTGGTGAAATCTAAGTCATAGGTACGACTATTAATGTGCTTGCTGTGTAGTACAGTGGTGTACAACTCTGTGTGTGAAATTGTTGGAGAGTTTAGAAATGTATTTGTGCTAATTTGTTTAAAGCTAAACAGATAGAAGCAGAGGATACATAACTGGAAAGTTACACACACAAATATATTCACATACATAGACATGCACAAGCCCAACCTTTGAAGCATATTACAACAATCTGTTATTGTTCTAATTATTTATATTGTTCATGTTTTTTTAAAGTTGATACCTAAAAATTCTGTATACACTGCCCCCCCCATCATCACTACCACTTCACACTGAATGTTCTATAGAGAAACTTTAATAATCCTTAGAAGTTATTGCCCTTTCACTTGCTGCTTGGAAAGTCTCAGTTATTGTTTTTTTGGTCTCCTTACCTGATGATCTTGGCACTGCTGTGTCAGTCTTAATCTGAGTTCATTGAATGAAAAAAGTATAGCTGCAACAGATGCAACATAATTTTTTCCGCCAAAAATGTTATAATTTTTTACAATGTATTTTAGAAATCACAGCTGCATTGGAATCCCCCTCAGTTCTGCCTTTTGGCTGAGAGAGCATTTTATCAGTATATTAGAAGTCTTCTTCCCCTTTAAACCATGGAAAACATAACTTTTATTGGAGCAAAATCAGTAGCTGCAAGTGAGTGAAAAGGAGGCATTTAATACCCAGCACCCCTCCCAGCCTGCTTTATTCACAATCCATGACGTGCACTTGCTCATCAGCACAACTAGCACCAAAATAATAACAGAAGGGAGGGTGAAAACGTGGTGGTGCTAGGCTCCCCTCACTGCCAGCCTATATCTGGATGACTGGCTTTTTAGAAAGAAAAAAGGCACCTGCTCCCTCTACAGCTCAGAGCTGAGAAGTGTCTGTACAGAACAACTTGAGAGTGCCCACTAACCCAGATACAGAATATCTGTGGCTGCTGGACAGCATCTTCAAACACTTCCTCCTCCTCCTCAAAGCCTTCTGCTTCCCTCTGTCGTCTGTCACTCGCCTGCAATCCAGGTCAGTACCTCTACCTTATTACCTTACAGTCATCTGCTTTCAGTCTAGCTGAACACATACTGTACATTCTTCTATGTTATTCTAAATACTTTCCAAGTGCAAGGGTAATGCACTTTTTACATTTTAAATGTACAGCTCAGCAAGAATATTCCTACTGTTGTCTTGGTAACCTACAGCTTCAGAGTCGGGAAATCTTTATCTTGTTTGAAGATTTTGCTGCAAAGTAACAAGGATTAAATATGCTGTAAAATTATTTAAGTGCATATTTTAGGTGAACTCATGCAAAGAAGGTAGTTAATGGTGAAACATAAGTGATAGGCATGGCTATTAATGTGCTTGCCATGTAGTACAGTGGAGTACAGTTCTCTGTGTGTGCCACATTGATTGAGAGTTTATAAATGCATTTGAGCTCATTTGCTCTGAGCTAAACTGATAGCAGCAGAAGATACTCTTTCAGTTATATACACCATACACAAATATACAAACATATACATATACAGGTACAAGTCCAACCTGTAAAGCACATCAAGATCATTTCTGTTATAATATTTATAATGTTCATGTCTTTTTAAGACAGATAATTTAAATCATTCCAAAAATGCTGCATACACCCCTCCACTAGCTGCTGAATGTTCTATAGAGAAACTTTAATAACCTTTAGAAGTTACTGCCCTTAAACTTTCTGCTTGGAAAGCCTCTGATATTATTCATTTGATCTTTTTCCTAATGATTTTGGCTCTGCGATATCTTAACGTTTTTTTTTTATATATATTATTTTTAAAGTCACATGGGCAACTGATGCAATATCATTTATTCCACAAAACCAAATAAATTTGAAAAAAATAAGGACTACAATTGTAAAAAGTCTGACCTCACTGAAATCTCATTCAATTGTATCAGTATATTAGTAGTCTTCTTCTAGTGATGTGCGGGCCGGCCCGATACCCGCAGGACCTGCGGGTTTACCTCTGGTTCCTGCCAGCTTCCAACTTCCTTTTTTTTTGTAGACGTGCGTCCCCACTCCTTTTTGTGATGTCATCAGCGGGGTGGCGTGGGTCTATAAAAGGAACCCGGAAGTCGCGTGCGGGCTGGCAAAGGTTCACGGAGGGCGCGTCAGGGTCGGGTTCTGGTTGGGTAAAACCCAACCCACACATCACTATCTTCTTTCCCTTTGAATCATGGAAAATATAGCTTTTATTGGAGAAAATAATTCTTCTGTGTCTATGGCAATATATATATATATATATATATATATATATATATATATATATATATATATATATATATATATATATATATATATATATATATATATATATATATATATATAGGACCTAACTACTAACTCTATGATAAGGCTTAAAAACTGTGAGCACACAAACAATATGGTTGTAGGCATTTTATATCATGTAACGTACACACTTGTTATGTATGATGTATCCTATAGCATAAGCTTTTTAACCCAGCAGTAATTGCTTCTTAAAATGCCCCTTTAAATAGCATTTATGGTAATGGAAAATGTACTTTTGGTACTGACTGTAGAGAGTACGCTAATGTGTGTACTGTTTGAGCTATATTACATGTTTGTCGGCTGCACCTGTTACAGTGGCCATAAAATGCATATCATAGGGATAGGAAACATGTGTAGGCGTCTTGAATCCCTTAAACCTGCCTTTAGTATTTAGCCTCAGCATAGAGAACGGCATGTTTTATTTTCTGTTAGACAATTTTCCTACAGATAAAAATGTAACCCTCTAAACAATCTTACTCACTTCCCCCCAAATGAACATAATTAAGTAGAATTTGAATTTCAGTGTTATCCGACTGTGTACAGTGTGCTGAATGTTTACATGATAACAAGATTGTGTGCGCTGTTAGGGGACTGGTATTTTTTAGCTACAGATGCCCTCTAGTTCTACAGTAAGCACTCAGTAAGCAATATGCATCTGTTTGTCTCTCTGGGAGAGTTGTATCAAATAAAGTATTACAACTTTAGAACCCAGCAGTTTTTTCCTCTGTGTAACAGATATTTGTATTATAGATCTTAAACTAACAAATATACTTGTAATATGCACAGCATGTACATTCGTTTTATGGTGCATTACTGGATGTGATTTTTTTTAAATATTTTTACTAGGTTCATTTATGCTGTTAAATCAGCTCAGATAAAAATGCTTTACTTAAAGGAGTCTCTGTTATGGCAAGAAACACAAGGTATTAGAAGAAAGTACTTCTCAAGCTAAGAAACGATGTGAGATATAATTGTAGTTTGATATGTCGTTGTTAAATAATGAGGTGATACATGATGTCATATGGGCAACACAATTGGATACATGTTATGTTAAGCACAGCACTTCTGCATATCATTTTTATGCTAAAGGTTTCCTAGGGTCCTATGAAATCTTGACAAACCAATCTGTGCTAGATACACAGTAAGAGCTGTTATGCACAGTATGTTTATGTTAGTTTAGCTATCTGCTGCTCTACTGTTGGGACCTCACATAAGAAATAGACCATCACCATCACTGTACTGAAGAATGGTACCCCAAATCACTATTTTGCTATGGCTCAATTTGGTTTTAACATTTTTTTTAATAGTTATGCTATGCATGCAGCAGTTCCTAACATGTGCACACAGTAGCTATTCAGACACACACAGTAAACATAATTGTACTGATTGTTCTCCTACAAAACTCATACCAACTATGATTTGGGATTTTCATGGTGGAAAGTGCAAAACTCAGCAGCAATTCTGGCAGCAGCAGCCCTGATGCTGTCCCCCTCCCTCCTGCTCCACAAACTTTTGCGTCAGAGTGGGTCAAGGTTAGTGATGGGCGAATTTTGTGGCGAAACTGTTTTGACGCAAGTGACTTCTCTGATGCGAATCCTTGCAGTTTCACTAATTTATTTGCCAGCAGCGAAATGCAGAAATTCGCTGCGAATTCGCACTGGCCGAATTTATTCGCCCATCACTAGTCAAGAAACTAGATCTCTCAACATTCAGCTGTTGGGCTGTTGTGGTATGTACGGCAAATGCTTTACATATAGTGGAATTCGGGGCAAAATGCTTCATTGTGGAATAGAAAAGAAGCTGATTTGCATCCAAAAAGTGAATTTAGCACCATACTGTGTTTATAAATAATCCTTATTGTTTGTTAATTATGGGGCCTAGAAAAATTCTAAAATCAATACAACTATTATTGGTTTGTAAATGTCTTTAAGCCTTAAATTCCAGTATAAGTGTAAAGTCTGCCTTCTTACTTCAAAGATCAGAAATAAAATATGACAGTTTTTGGTTCCCTGTCTGTCCGGAAACTAAGCTAAGAATGGTTGAGATCAGCGGGACCTGTATGGCAGTTTAGCAAATCCTTCTCATTCCTCATGCCTAGACCCTTACTTAGCTTGGGAACAGTCACTGCAGGACATGGGTCACACAAAATTTTTCGTACTTTGGTCGGTTAGAAAATGAAAGCAAATATCAAAATTAGTTGTTTTGGAAAACTGCATTGATGTAGCACCTATGTAGGTAAATACATCCAATATTACTCACTTTACATCTGGGGTACATATGAATACTGGTTGTGAATCTACTGTAGCTTGGATTTAATATAAATTAAGTGTAGCCCTTGCAAAAATCTCATTTGGGAGGGCATCTTGGAAATGTTTAAATGTATCTATAAATGTATCTATATGTATACTATAAAATTCAGTAACTGAAAAATATTCGCAATTCGAAAACTTATGCCTTTGTGAGAACAAGTTTTCCTTTGCACAAATTTAATATAGCGAACCTGGAAACTGCTTAGCGACCCCTTCCAACAGTGGAAGGAGGTTTGCAAATTTTATAGTTTACGCCAATGGGCAGTGAATGTTATAAAACGTCTTACTGAAAAAGTTGTTACAGTGTATTTGCTCCAAAAGATTATTATAACTTCAAGCATTTCTTAAAAGTGGGCAACGTGCAATTAAAATTTGCAATGCAATAATAGTTAAAGGAAGAAAATTACATTGCAAAATGCTAATTATTATCCTTATTTGGGCAAATTGTTTTGCTCTTTGCGAATTTTATTACATTCCCCCAAAATGACACAATTATACAGTAGTCTCCAAGTAACAGTTCCAGCAAAACTGGAACAATTAAGTGCAAAATGATGCAGGGAAATATTGTATAACAATGGTAGTATTTTAGTACTCGTTGTGATCTCCTCATTTACACCAATCCATTTTTAACAAATTATAACCTTTACATAAAATATTTAAAGGGGTGGTTCAAACAGAAGCGGGGGATGGTGTTCAGTACGAATTTCAAACGAATTGTGTCCAATTCCCTTACAGTTGCTCTGTGCTGCAACTGCTACATGCGATCCAAAATTGAAGAAGGAAAAGGAACTCCATCAGAATTACTGCAAAAAAACTTTAATTCCTAGTGGTGGCAAACACTGCTGGAGTTCCTTTTTCAATTTTGGATAGCTTAAAGGGGTGGTTCACCTTCAGGTTAACTTTTTGTTTGATATAGAATGGGTAATTCTAAGCAACTTTTCAATTGGTCTTCATTATTTATTTATTTTATAGTTTATGAATTATTTGCCTTCTTCTCCTGACTCCTTCTAGCTTTAAAAAGGGGGTCACTGAACCCATCTAAAAACAAATGCTCTGTAAAGCTACAAATTTATTGTCATTGCTACTTTTTATTACTCATCTTTCTGTTCCGTCCCTCCTCTATTAATATTCAATATTCTCATTCAAATCAATGCATAGTTGCTAGGATAATTTGGACCCTAGCAACCAGATTGCTGATATTGCAAAGTGGAATGCTGCTGAACAAAAAGCTAACTAACTAAAAAAACACAAATAATAAAAAATGAAAACCAATTGCAAATTGTCTCCGAATATCACTCTCTACACCACACTAACTAACTCAAATCTGAACAACCCCTTTAAAACAGCTTAGCAAATTACCTGATGTTAAACTCAAATTATTATGAATGTCAGGAAATAGCCTGCAATCTCTTTTTGCATATGAACTATAATAATGTAATCCTATTTAGTTTCCTTAGTTTTATGAAAATATTGTTTAGCTGACTACTTTTTTCTGCATGTCGCTCTCTTAGACTGGCTGGCCTTGTTTAAAAGGGATGTGGCTTAAGGGCTAGTCCACTGGAGGAGATTCAGGGAGATCTCCCCGAATCTCCTCGTGTGGCCTTACCCTAAAAGTCCAAGGCCATAATCTGCACTAGCAGTGCTCTAAAAGAGATGAATTACAGCAATAAAATACAAAAATCCTGCTCTTTATGTTACCAGGGGCAGCCTCAGGCTACGATTGCACTGGTTCTTATTTGTAATGTGAGTAGCTGAACAGGGCAGGTAATTGAAGACTCCAGATATAGCAGCAAAAGGAACATGCTGTTAAGTTTGATTACACTCTACCCTAAAACTTTGCCAACATAGGTATTCACGTTTTTAAAGGGATGGTTCACCTTTAAGGTAACTTTTAGTATGTTATAGAATGGCCAATTCTAAGCAACTTTTTCAATTGGTTTTTGTTATTTTTTTTATAGGCATTTGCCTTTTTCTTTGGACAATCTGCTGCTTTCAAATGGGCATCGCTGACCCCTTCTAAAAACAAATGCTCTGTAAGGCTACACATGTATTGTTATTGTTACTTTTTATTACTCGTGTATCTATTCAGGCCTCTCCTATTCATATTCCAGTTTCTTATTCAAATCTGTGCCTGGTTGCTAGGGTAATTTGGGCCCTGGCTACCAGATTGCTTAAAATACAAATGAGCCACTGAATAAAAAGCCAAATAACTCAAAAACCTTAAATAATAAAAAATGGAAACCAATTGCAAATTGTCTCAGAATATTAGTGCCTACATCAGACTAAAAGTTATCTGAAAGGTTAACAACCCCTTTAAAGGGGCAGTATACCCCCTTTGTTCAAGATGAGTTCACTTGATATGGTATGTGCTGACCAATATATTTTAATATTGTTTAATCACGGAAAATCTGTTTTTTTTAATTTCTTGAGCTAAACAGGGGAAAAAGGGAAATATAAACTTTTTTAAGTTAATAATATTACTATTGTACAGATAATCTCCCTGCACAATGTACTTATGTTTACATTATTTGTTGTCAGTTTTGTAAGAAGGAGTCCTTTGTTGAACAAGTAGGTATACTGCCCTTTTAAAATACATTGTTGTAGTGAAGAGCCCAACCGCCTGTAAGAATTTATAGACCCTGAAGCAAAAAGCAGTTACATCACAACAAGCATACAGTACATAGGCTCAGAGACTAAGATTTAAGAAGTTGCCAATTCAGGCCATGAATTTGAGCAAATGTCTGGGGCAAAGTATTTTAACCAACCTTTACAAATAAACGTTCACTATGTTGTTTGCTCAAAGCAGTCAAAGCCTTCTGAGAACATGACTATGGTACAGTCTTTTTGATTAATGCGTGCCAGTTTTTTCTGTTTGTCAAGAAAATGTTCATGACAGTTGGAAACATATTCAGATATGGGGAAATCAAACTGCTGGGAATCTCCAATGTGATGTTTTATATTTGAGCCCTTTAATGAGTTTTTGGATAATTCTGATCAGTAAGTAATCATGACTGCTTTCCAGTTATGTTAGCAAAATGCACAGATAAATGTGCAAACTAATCTGGACCATTATGTTTAACATTTATAAAACCTGTTTAAAAATAAATTAAATGTACAGAATATCATTAACAGACTGTTAATACCTTATTCATAACGTAATTCATTCTGTTACATAAAGTCTTCTGTTTTCTTGCTTAAAACATTAGCATGCTGCCATTTAGATGATTTCGTGATTTCATTTCAATAGATTCTCATGTTTTGTAATGAGCAATAAAAAGGTAAAACAATGCACATTATTTTATGTAACTATTCAAATGGCCTGCTCGGGGTCATGTTGTGCACGAGAATATGATTATAATAGGGATGTCGCGGACTGTTCGCCCGCGAACTAATTCGCACGAACATCGACCGTTCGCGTCCGCCGAAATGTTCGCGAACGTCGCGCGACGTTCGCCAATTTGGGTTCGCCTTAGCTGGCACTTATTTTTGCCCTCTCACCCCAGAGCAGCAGATACATGGCAGCCAATCAGGAAGCTCTCCCTCCTGGACCACCCCCACACCCCCTGTCCCCTTCCATATATAAACTGAAGCCCTGCAGCGTTTTTTCATTCTGCCTGTGTGTGCTTGGAAGAGCTAGTGTAGGGAGAGAGCTGTTTAGTGATTTGAGGGACAGTTGATAGTAACTTTGCTGGCTAGTAATCTACTTGATACTGCTCTGTATTGTAGGGACAGAACTCTGCAGGGATTTGAGGGACATTTTAGGTTAGGTAGCTTTGCTGGCTAGTAATCTACCTTCTACTGCAGTGCTCTGTATGTAGCTGCTGTGGGCAGCTGTCCTGCTGCTGATCTCTCATCTGCTGACTGCTGCCTGTAACCCAATAGTCCTTGTAAGGACTGCTTTTATTTTATTTTTTGTTTTTTTTACTTTGCTACTGTAAGAGCCCAGTGCTATTAGTCTAGCTGTGTTGGGGAGTGGGACTGGTGTGCTGCTCCTCCTAGTAGTTCACCACTACCAGCACCAACCAGAGTCAAAATTGTTACAAAGTATCTTATTTGCACCTGTTAGCTGTTCTGAGCTCTCTGCCAAAAGCTAATTAAGTTAGAAACTGTTTTTTTTCTGGCTGTTCAGTTCAGAGAAAAGAGGGACTTTCCAGTACAAAAGAGGGACAGGGGGTTGAGTGGTCAAAAGAGGGACAGTTGGGAGGTATGCAAGTGCCACCTAGCTGTGTGAGCTTTTTCACATTCTGTCTAAATAACAATAATAATTCCGTGTCCGTAAACATCACCTGAGTGATGTTTTTACAGCAGCAATAATATATTCCGTACCCACTACTGTATACGTTGCCCTTGCAGGCATTGTTTGCCCAGTCTTTAACCAAGTGCCACCTAGCTGTGTGAGCTTTTTCACATTCCGTGTCCAGAAACATCACCTGAGTGACGTAGTGTGATTTCTGCCCTTTACAGCACAAAACGCAGCGCTGTGTCAACAATGTATTTTTCAGATACATTTTTGCCCTTGATCCCCCTCTGGCATGCCACTGTCCAGGTCGTTGCACCCTTTAAACAACTTTAAAATCATTTTTCTGGCCAGAAATGTCTTTTCTAGCTTTTAAAATTCGCCTTCCCATTGAAGTCTATGGGGTTCGCGACGTTCGCGAACCGTTCGAATTTTTGACGCAAGTTCGCGAATATGTTCGCGAACATTTTTTCCGCCGTTCGCTACATCCCTAATTATGTATTTGTTTCAGGAATAATATATACTAAATGTGCTTTTTGCTCTTCATTTCCCAAACTATAAAAGATTCTAAAGACACATGTCAAGCAGAGCAATTATCAGAGAGACTCACTAAAGTAAATATGGATGTAATTAAGACTAGGGATGTAGCGAACGGCGGAAAAAATGTTCGCGAACATATTCGCGAACTTGCGTCAAAAATGCGAACGGTTCGCGAACGTCGCGAACCCCATAGACTTCAATGGGAAGGCGAATTTTAAAAGCTAGAAAAGACATTTCTGGCCAGAAAAATGATTTTAAAGTTGTTTAAAGGGTGCAACGACCTGGACAGTGGCATGCCAGAGGGGGATCAAGGGCAAAAATGTATCTGAAAAATACATTGTTGACACAGCGCTGCGTTTTGTGCTGTAAAGGGCAGAAATCACACTACGTCACTCAGGTGATGTTTCTGGACACGGAATGTGAAAAAGCTCACACAGCTAGGTGGCACTTGGTTAAAGACTGGGCAAACAATGCCTGCAAGGGCAACGTATACAGTAGTGGGTACGGAATATATTATTGCTGCTGTAAAAACATCACTCAGGTGATGTTTACGGACACGGAATTATTATTGTTATTTAGACAGAATGTGAAAAAGCTCACACAGCTAGGTGGCACTTGCATACCTCCCAACTGTCCCTCTTTTGACCACTCAACCCCCTGTCCCTCTTTTGTACTGGAAAGTCCCTCTTTTCTCTGAACTGAACAGCCAGAAAAAAAACAGTTTCTAACTTAACTAGCTTTTGGCAGAGAGCTCAGAACAGCTAACAGGTGCAAATAAGATACTTTGTAACAATTTTGACTCTGGTTGGTGCTGGTAGTGGTGAACTACTAGGAGGAGCAGCACACCAGTCCCACTCCCCAACACAGCTAGACTAATAGCACTGGGCTCTTACAGTAGCAAAGTAAAAAAAACAAAAAAGAAAATAAAAGCAGTCCTTACAAGGACTATTGGGTTACAGGCAGCAGTCAGCAGATGAGAGATCAGCAGCAGGACAGCTGCCCACAGCAGCTACATACAGAGCACTGCAGTAGAAGGTGGTCAAAAGAGGGACAGTTGGGAGGTATGCAAGTGCCACCTAGCTGTGTGAGCTTTTTCACATTCTGTCTAAATAACAATAATAATTCCGTGTCCGTAAACATCACCTGAGTGATGTTTTTACAGCAGCAATAATATATTCCGTACCCACTACTGTATACGTTGCCCTTGCAGGCATTGTTTGCCCAGTCTTTAACCAAGTGCCACCTAGCTGTGTGAGCTTTTTCACATTCCGTGTCCAGAAACATCACCTGAGTGACGTAGTGTGATTTCTGCCCTTTACAGCACAAAACGCAGCGCTGTGTCAACAATGTATTTTTCAGATACATTTTTGCCCTTGATCCCCCTCTGGCATGCCACTGTCCAGGTCGTTGCACCCTTTAAACAACTTTAAAATCATTTTTCTGGCCAGAAATGTCTTTTCTAGCTTTTAAAATTCGCCTTCCCATTGAAGTCTATGGGGTTCGCGACGTTCGCGAACCGTTCGAATTTTTGACGCAAGTTCGCGAATATGTTCGCGAACATTTTTTCCGCCGTTCGCTACATCCCTAATTATGTATTTGTTTCAGGAATAATATATACTAAATGTGCTTTTTGCTCTTCATTTCCCAAACTATAAAAGATTCTAAAGACACATGTCAAGCAGAGCAATTATCAGAGAGACTCACTAAAGTAAATATGGATGTAATTAAGACTAGGGATGTAGCGAACGGCGGAAAAAATGTTCGCGAACATATTCGCGAACTTGCGTCAAAAATGCGAACGGTTCGCGAACGTCGCGAACCCCATAGACTTCAATGGGAAGGCGAATTTTAAAAGCTAGAAAAGACATTTCTGGCCAGAAAAATGATTTTAAAGTTGTTTAAAGGGTGCAACGACCTGGACAGTGGCATGCCAGAGGGGGATCAAGGGCAAAAATGTATCTGAAAAATACATTGTTGACACAGCGCTGCGTTTTGTGCTGTAAAGGGCAGAAATCACACTACGTCACTCAGGTGATGTTTCTGGACACGGAATGTGAAAAAGCTCACACAGCTAGGTGGCACTTGGTTAAAGACTGGGCAAACAATGCCTGCAAGGGCAACGTATACAGTAGTGGGTACGGAATATATTATTGCTGCTGTAAAAACATCACTCAGGTGATGTTTACGGACACGGAATTATTATTGTTATTTAGACAGAATGTGAAAAAGCTCACACAGCTAGGTGGCACTTGCATACCTCCCAACTGTCCCTCTTTTGACCACTCAACCCCCTGTCCCTCTTTTGTACTGGAAAGTCCCTCTTTTCTCTGAACTGAACAGCCAGAAAAAAAACAGTTTCTAACTTAATTAGCTTTTGGCAGAGAGCTCAGAACAGCTAACAGGTGCAAATAAGATACTTTGTAACAATTTTGACTCTGGTTGGTGCTGGTAGTGGTGAACTACTAGGAGGAGCAGCACACCAGTCCCACTCCCCAACACAGCTAGACTAATAGCACTGGGCTCTTACAGTAGCAAAGTAAAAAAAACAAAAAATAAAATAAAAGCAGTCCTTACAAGGACTATTGGGTTACAGGCAGCAGTCAGCAGATGAGAGATCAGCAGCAGGACAGCTGCCCACAGCAGCTACATACAGAGCACTGCAGTAGAAGGTAGATTACTAGCCAGCAAAGCTACCTAACCTAAAATGTCCCTCAAATCCCTGCAGAGTTCTGTCCCTACAATACAGAGCAGTATCAAGTAGATTACTAGCCAGCAAAGTTACTATCAACTGTCCCTCAAATCACTAAACAGCTCTCTCCCTACACTAGCTCTTCCAAGCACACACAGGCAGAATGAAAAAACGCTGGGCTTCAGTTTATATATGGAAGGGGAGTGGTCCAGGGGGTGTGGGGGTGGTCCAGGAGGGAGAGCTTCCTGATTGGCTGCCATGTATCTGCTGCTCTGGGGTGAGAGGGCAAAAATAAGTGCCAGCTAAGGCGAACCCAAATTGGCGAACGTCGCGCGACGTTCGCGAACATTCGGCAGACGCGAACGGTCGATGTTCGCGCAAATTAGTTCGCGGGCGAACAGTCCGCGACATCCCTAATTAAGACTGTATTTATGAAGCCTTAAAGTAGTAACCAACAGAATAGACAGCCAATTTTAAAGTAGATGTTGGAGACTTTTAAGCTGCAGATAGCTTCCTTTCTGTAGCAATAGCAATCTTTACTAGTAGCAAAGGATTCAGGGGTCAAGATGTACAACACAGACTGGCACTTGGTGGAGCAAAGATAACAAAAGTGGTATAAAGGTGATACCTTTATTGGCTAACTAATATAATCATAGCAAGCTTTCAGAACATTTTAGTTCCATTTTCAAGCTGATTACAATGAAGCTGTGGTGTTCTTTGGTATATATTCAAGTCATTTACGAGGGGATCTGCAAAAGACAAGAAGATAAGGTACAAGATAATGTGGATCAAAGAGGCTGAGTATAAATTAGGGCTGAATTATTGGAGTGTAGAATCAAATTAATTCCATATTATCTTTTAGTCCATATCCAGACATGTTGGTATTTCTGACCTGGTGCAGTCCTTTCTTAGTCTACATAATTAGTCATAAATCCAAGGCCCAGGTTTAGTCCATTCTTCAGAGAATTGACTAATTATGTAGACTAAGAAAGGACTGCACCAGGTCAGAAATACCAACATGTCTGGATATGGACTAAAATATCATATCATATGGAATTCCTTTGAAAATTAGAAAGCAGGTGACTGGAAGGAAGATGGATACACTCAAACTCAATAGTCATGGCTATCCTGTTGAGAAACCTGAAAACCCAAACAGAATACATTCTAATGAAGCCTATTCATATGGTTTCCAGGAGTTAAAACTGACTTGATGGCACTTAAGACTATTACTACTAGTAATAATAAAGTAGTTACGTTTACTAGTGATGTCAAGATCGTTGTCACTTTGGTAAAAACGACTAAAATGTGAAACATTTTAACATTTTTCACGAAAGAATTGATATGATTAATTGAAGTAGTGGGAGAAGTCTCTCATTTTGACCAAAAGAAGTTTTTCTCCCTCCTACAGGAAATAATGAGATTTTACAAGTAACATTGAATGTGATTGTTTTGGAAAAACCAACTTCTTCATTTAAAGAAACGGATTTTGAATTTTTAATTGATTGTATGTAGAAAGTTTCTTACTTCAGTCTTAGGAATTTTATATTACATTTTAATTTCTGCAATAGTTCCCCTTTAAATAATTGATCAGAATGATTCCTTCAAAATCTGATATAATCAAATACGTTATTTTCGAGTAATCTATCATCTCTATGGCTTTATTTATGGCTGCTTAATGAAACTGGCCTTAAGTTTTTTTTTTAAGGAAAAAAAATCATTGTCAGAACTTCAAGATTCTATTCTGTTTGTGTCTTACATTGCATTTACTATCCAGCATAATCAGATTTATGCATGTGACCAGAGCTTCAAATGTCAAGTTATAGAAGGTCATTTTTGTGAAGAAATAAAGATAAAATATGAAATGCAAAAATGATGCTTGTTCTCAGCCATAGAGATTATTTAACAACATTCTGTATCCAAACAAACACAATTAAAAGACCTGTCGTGTCTGTTCTCTTTTTTTAAAGCATATCTATGTTCAAGAGCTATGATGGAGCATCTGTGTTAAAAGAGGCTTGATATATTTTGTGAGTCATGTATCCTGTAATATGATAAGAATTGTTACAGTATATTGGTTGAAAAGGCCACTTCCTTTTCTAAAGCTGTTGTTTCTGAACACTAGGCTCAGCTAAAGGCTAGTGTAAGCATCAATTAATACTCAGGGGCAGATATATCAAGGGTCGAATTTCGAGGGTTAAAAAACACTCGAATTCGACCCTCGAAGTAAAATCCTTTGAATTCGAATATAAAATCGAAGGATTTTAGCGCAAAAGCTTTGATCGAAAACAACTCATATAAATCATATTGATCACGTTGCATCAAATCAACTATATGTATACTGATACAAGGGAGCACACATAAACTATACATATCATTTCTTACATTTACAATATTTGTTAATAAGAAAATCAAATAAAAGGCCCCAAAGGGATTGTTAAGAATATATTATGAATACACTGCAAATGAAACAATATAAACAGTACATCATGTACTCAACTCTGTAAGAACAGACCCACCACTGCTATAAGAATTAAAACACATCAAAACTACTACAGAAAATAACAAGTATAAGACATGAAAAAAATGAGCTACTGTTTGGGGGCCCTGGTACAGAGGATTTGTTCCTGCAGGGAATGCGTCATCAAGCCCCAGCATTCATAAAATATTAATATCGTAAACTTCGGATTGCTAATTTTATGATCTTTTATGTGAAATAAATTTATTAACTCATACACAAAATTAACGATGAGCAACATTTCTGCTAAACTAATATTTTATGCTACATAGCTCTGTTGGACTTTGAGTAGGGCTAAGTATATTCGTTTAAACCCTTGCTGCTTTATTTGTAATGTGTGCAGTGCAAAGTCACTATTTACATGAAGTAGATCCTTGCATCTTTATTAGTAAATGATTTATGTGAAGTATATTTTTAGTTCTTTTATGTTTAGTGATGAATCTATACATTCATTTTGAGACTTTGATGATTTATATTATAATGTACTACTTGTTTCTGGAGAGGTATTAAATTCACGATTGTTCACTGGATATTGTTTTGATGTGCGCCGATTTAGATTTTGGAGCTAGGGGCTGTCCCTGGTTTTTCTTTACGTTTTTTTTACCTTATCAAAACTTGTAGCATCATTCTGATGGTACCAACCCATTCTAAAATTTGAAGAAAAAATAGTAGACCCTAGTTTTATGTAGAAGATATTTGGTGGACAAGATCTGAATATGAACCATAAGAAAACCTGCTACATCTCTTTCTATTCACTATTTTCAAGGGTTATTTTCTTGCCAATTATGGATAACCTTTGTCCATTGATAGCTTGATGATTTAAATAAAAAAATAAAGGTATCATACCCCACTTAACCTCTGAATTAAATGTAGTGATATACACATGTGTAATTGATGCATATGTGCATATATTTAGAAGTTGTATTATTTAATAGAAGGAGAAAACAATATCACGAGTAACCAGCAATATTACATTTGGGTGCAGCAACATTGCTATAGATTATGTTATTTCCCCTTTGGCAAAGGAAGGGTTTTATGAAGGGTTCACCCTTCCTTTAAGGAAACATAGTTTTGTATACCTTTAATATAAAGTACTATTAAAGGAAAAGGAAAGGCTAAGTTTACTTGGGGGGGGGGGCAAAGGTCCCCATGAGTGCAGAGCAGCTCATTAATTCAGTATATATTGCAGTAGTGTTTCTGAATTAAAAATAAAGCATTTTTTTGCTAGTATGCACTAAAGCAGAAGGAAAGGCTGAGTTTACTTGGGAGGGCCAAAAGTTATTGCATATACTTACCTGAAACCCCATGCCAGTGCTCCTATCAGCATAAAACTGCACTGGTCTGGGGGTTCTCCCATCGAGCACCATGGATCGATTGCTTCCTTCTTCATCTTTCTTTGTGCTGGTACGCATGCGCAATAGCGCGAAAGGCGAACTTCTAGAAGTTAGCTATGTCGTTCTACTGTGCATACATCTTCCCCCGGGAAATTGGAAGAAAGAAGAATATGGAAGCGATCGCTCTGTTGCACTCACTGGAATAACCCCCAAACCAGTGTCGTTTTCTGCTGATAGGAGCAGGTAAGTATATATAATCACTTGGAGGAGCCTAAAAAAATGCTTTGTTTTTGCTTCAGAAACACTACTGCAATATATATTAATGAGCTGCTATGCACTCATGGGGACAGCCATTCAAGCCAAATAGGGCAAACAAGTGTATGATTTTACAGCAGATAAAGTGTGCAGAATACATTTGGTTTAGTTATTGCAGAAGAAGATCATACAGGGGAAAGCAGAATGTAATGCTACAGAATTACAGAGATTTCACTGGTCGCTTAATCTGTAAAATACAGTATCTGAACAGATAAGCACAGCCTTAGCTGAGCCATACTGCAGTATTCAGTGACTTACATCTGGTATTGCCTCACTGGACCAACTACTGCATGAAGTTCAAATGAAGACAGACAGATAGCTCAGAGGAAAATGCTAAAGGATATCTTCATTATTTCAGAAATTAAACAAAATTTTTAATTGATTGTTTGTCAAAAGTTAGTTACTTCTGTGAGATTAACTCATATTAAATTGTAATCTTTGCAATAAAAAATGTAAATAAACAAGCAGGTCATAACCGAATCACAAATATAAATTTAAACTTTTTATGCAAACTGATATGTTCACTTATAAATGAAAACTTAAAGGCATACAAGTGAAATAGTTTAAATTGTTAGCAGTCACAGATCAAATGTCATTTGCCACATATTGATAGAAAAAACACAAAAAAACAATTCAGTGCCTCAAATCATTGAAATGTATTAAAAATCTGACAATATTCATAAGCATAACTTAAAACTAATTATGTGCTAATAAATAGAGAGGAAGCTATCTTAATGATCTACATCTTTGTGGATGAAATTAAATTTTACATTTAAAAGACAGCGAGAGTCACCTTATAATTGATTCCACAAAACCTTATTTGATTCTATTGTTTTTGCTGGAAATGTCACTCAACAATAAATTGAATTCTGTTTGTGCCTGTTCCAGGACCTACGCACATTTGCATGCTTAAATTATTACATTTAATTTCTCACTTTATGGTGTGTGCCCAAAATTGATTCAGCAATCTTGTTTTGTGGCTGAAAACTTCAATTTAAATTTGCCATCAAGTTTTATTTATTCAATAAGATGGAGAAACTAAATAAACTGTTTCATTCTGTACATTAACGCATAACCACTCATTGAGAGGAACAGCATGAAATTAGTACTTAATACCTGTATTGGCAGTGCTCTACATTTGACCTCTACAGCAAAGGTATACCGTTAGATAATGAAAGGTAAAAAAAACTATTAATTCTATTTTATAAGTAATTTCAAAGTGAATATTGCACTTAAGTCAAGGGTGTTTGGATCCTAAAGTGCTCTATATTTAAACACTCATAGAACAAAATTTGACGTATTGTTTTAAATGTTGGAGAAAAATATGCTGTTCACATTGAAAAATAGCAAATATACATTAAGATTGTTTTTAATTCTATTTTGTTGTGGACTTTTTATGGCTATGTGTATACAGTGCAGACTACTAAAAACTGATGAAGTGCAGCGGTGTGCATAATCCACACTGAAAGAGCATTCCATTAAGCCTTGTTTATCTCTGAATTCTTCATTGGGATCAGAGTTTCTTAAAACCCATTGAATAAATGTGAATAAACCTGGGGATGGAATTTCTCCAAATATACGCAATATACTGTATTAACAATAATAATTAATTAAATTGTTGATGTTAATAAACAGGAACACCATCATGATGGGGGATAAGGGGTACAGATGTCCCCGGTCCTTTTTGGGTCTTATGAGGGGTCCAGCCATGCTGTGCTGACTCTGTGGCCGGGCCCCGTTTCTGTCAATCTGTTCAGCTGCAGAGTCAGGTAGGGAGGGTGGTGGTGATTGGATAGGCAGGGAGGGGATGTTCACTCATGCTGGATGGACTGTCTAGGGACCAGGCTGGCAAATTCATAAGGGAAGTTGTAAAAATGAGTCTTTTACTGCCGGCACATTCCCCATCCCCTCTCCAGTGTTGTCAGTGTAGTCTACAGGCTTAAAGTTAAAAACAATTATTAATTGTCCTTGTTCGTTCTGTTTATTTCCTGTGTCTGCCTACCCAAAATGCTCCCGTTATCTAGCAAACATTTGACTCACCTCTGGCTCTTCCTTTTTTCCATAAAGATACATTAACCCTTTTGTGGCCTAACCATCTGTGCTTTTTTTGTGATTTATGTGCTGAGGTTCATATATTGGTGCATAGGAATCAATTATCAATAATATTGCCACTACATTTAACCAACTATATGTTCTGCAACAGTGTATGCAAAAGTAATTGAGAACACAGAGAAGTGTGACAGGGGAAGGTAGGTGGGTAGGATTTAAACTTAAGGCAAATGCCACTGATCCACAATGAACTGTTAATTAGCTCATTAATTAATGGAACTCTTTGTAACCCTGCTTGCTATAGAGTAACATCAGTTTATATTGCAAAAACAAGGGTGTGGCCAACATTTTTGTAGTGCCTGTGTAATATAAATAACTTGTATGGGGCCCTAAATTTTCTGATGGGGGACCTGTTCACAAAAAGTTTGGTTTGGTGCACTCAGAGTCACAGTCAATGCCTGTGTGCAGGTACTAAAAAACAATTATATTTCCATCAGTAAACAGACCGCACTAGACAGGACTTGGTTCAAAAGTGAAAATTAATTAAATTTATTCATCATGACGGCTCAAGTAGACGTGCCGAAACGTTGATCTAAATAAATACATTTGAATACATTTGATGTTTTTTCCCTTTTATACGAATATTGTAGAAGACATCTACCATTTGTAGATATCAAAAGAAAAATCTCAAGATTTATTTAAAACATTCTGTGAGGAATTACAAAATGTTTTTTTCATAATTGGGCAAAACATTTTTTAAGAAGACTTATTTCCTCTTTTCACAATCAAAACTTTCTCAATTCCAGTTTCAAGGCTGTTTCACAAGCAGATTATGCCTATACATAGGGATGTAGCGAACCGCCGAGTATGTGTTCGCGAACGCCGTTCGCGAACACCGGCAAAAATTGCGAACAGTTCGCGAACTGTTCGCGAACTTCGAACATCCGAAAATCGTTCGATTCGAACGATCGAAGGATTTTAATCGTTCGATCGAACGATTTTCGTTCGAATCGAACGAAAATCGTTCGATTTTAGCGATCGAATGGTCGAACGATTTTGACGCGAACGCCTATTGGCGAACGTCGCGCGACGTTCGCGAACTTGCGGCGGACGCGAACAGTCGAAGTTCGCGCGAACTAGTTCGCCGGCGAACAGTTCGCTACATCCCTACCTATACAGTCTCTACAAGAGTCAACTAAAACTGGAAAAAAAAATTACGGTGATACGTTTCTTCTATAAGTAGAAAGAGAACATTTGTTTTATAAATTGGGCCTCTGTTTCAAACTAAAATAGCTTATTATGGAATTGTAGGTAAAATTAAAGTGTAGCAATCTTCTTAAAACCTTTTCCTGTCTCTGTATCTTGCTTTGATTTTGTAAATCTGTTTAGATTGTTCTGAAGCAGTGCCTTGTACATTATAAAGTAGCTAAGGGGGAGAAATGGTTCGATCCAGGTGGAATACAGTAGTTCCTTCCAGCAAAATGTCTAATCAAAGCCACATAATGTTCCTCAAATAAGAGACTTGTATGGTCGATTTCATTTCAACTGTTCTCCCTTCCAATCATTCTGTTTAATCATACAAGCTTGATTTAAGATCTCTGCTTCTTGAGTGCTGTCAAGTGGGAGATGTTAATTGTATCTCCCACATCACTTGTCAGTCACCAGGAGGAACCTTAAAGACAAAATCTTTTTTCATATCTGTTTGTTTTTTTTAGTTGCCTTAGGGATCATGAAGATGGACATTTGGGACACAGTTTTCAGATCTGTCGACAGTCCACTAGTCAAATTGGACTGCTGGGAGTACAGAAAATGTACAAAAAAAATAAATAACCATACAAAGAACTATATAAAGCACTGATGTAAAGATAATGCTTTCATAAAGACAACAGAATAACAAGCATACCACATATCATAGAAAAAAAAGTTGAAGCTAGGAAGTTGTTTAATTAAAGGGATACTGTCATGGGAAAAACATTTTTTATCAAAATGAATCAGTAAATAGTGCTACTCCAGCAGAATTCTGCACTGAAATCCATTTCTCAAAAGAGCAAACAGATTTTTTTTATATTCAATTTTGAAATCTGGGGCTAGACATTTTGTCAATTTCCCAGCTGCCCCAAGTCATGTGACTTGTGCTCTGATAAACTTCAATCACTCTTTACTGCTGTACTGCAAGTTGGAGTGATATCACCCCCCTCCCTTTTCCCCCCCAGCAGCCTAACAAAAGAACAATGGGAAGGTAACCAGATAACAGCTCCCTAACACAAGATAACAGCTGCCTGGTAGATCTAAGAACAACACTCAATAGTAAAAACCCATGTCCCACTGAGACACATTCAGTTACATTGAGAAGGAAAAACAGCAGCCTGCCAGAAAGCATTTCTCTCTAAAGTGCAGGCACAAGTCACATGACCAGGGGCAGCTGGGAAATTGACAAAATGTCTAGGCCCATGTCAGATTTCAAAATTGAATATAAAAAAATCTGTTTGCTCTTTTGAGAAATGGATTTCAGTGCAGAATTCTGCTCGAGCAGCACTATTAACTGATTCATTTTGAAAAAATATTTTTTTCCCATGACAGTATCCCTTTAAGGACTTGCAAAACCTTGGGAAAGTTAGAGGGCCCCCAAATACATGATCTTATCTTCAAAATCAAAATGTAATGATATATATATATATATATATATATATATATATATATATATATATATATATATATATATATATATATATATATATATATATATATATATATATATATAAAATATGAGTGAGAAAACAAAATGCACCTATTGTTTTTTAACTAAAACGAGAGTGCTAATTAAACCATACATGCATTTCTGCTTGATTCTTTTGATAAGCCTAAGGATTTTTTATTGCATACAAAATATATTACCAGCCTTTTTCCATATGCTACATTTTCACTAAAGAAAGAATATTGCAATTCATCTCATTTTAAATCAAGAGCTTTAATTGACACGATTTAAATTGATTGTATCTTTAATTTGCAGCTGTATTTTATCTGAATCAAGCAAAAGTAAATTAAGTACACCAATATAAAAAAAGATATTCAGGAAATACAAGCAGACAGTTACCTATCACAAGCAGTAGTAGCATCTATATCAATCAACCCATCGTTACCCTGGCAAGGTTCTACTGCTACTGTGACAATTCGGATCTCTTGTCCGAAAAACTCGAATCAAGTTTTTTAAATTCAAATCTAATTCCATTCGAATTTTCGGGTCTATCTAATTCATCCAAATTGTAAGAATCTGATTTTTTTATTACATTTCAATTGGTCAATTTTCAAATTTATGGGAGTTTAGGGGAGTTTTTAAAAATTAGAAATTCGACCTTTGATAAATGTGCCTCTAAATTCGACCTCTGATTAATCTGCCCCTAAGTGTAAAACGAAGACAACCTCTAATACAAAATTTCAACAGGTAAAAGTTGTATAAAACAAGTCCTATAGAAGTCAATGTATAGAAGTCAATGGGAATTGTTTTGATCCTATTTCTTAATCAGTTTGAGCTTTTAAAGGAACAGTTCAGTGTGAAAATAAAAACTGTGTAAATAGATAGGCTGTGCAAAATAAAAAATGTTTCTAATATAGTTGGTTAGCCAAAAATGTAATATATAAAGGCTGGAGTGAACAGATGTCTAATAAAACAGCCAGAATCCAACTTCCTGCTTTTCAGCTCTAAAACTCTGAGCTAGTCAGCGACTTGAAGGGGGGCCACGTGGTTCATTTCTGTTCAGTGAGTTTGCAATTGATCCTCAGCATTCAGCTCAGATTCAAAAGCAACAGATATGACCCATGTGGCCCCCTTCAAGTCTCTGATTGGTTACTGCCTGGTAACCAGGGTAACCAGTCAGTGTAAACCAAGAGAGCTGAAAAGCACTGACATGACTGACATGTTATACATCAAATCACTCCAGCCTTTATACATTACATTTTTGGCTAACTAACTATATTAGAAACATTTTTTATTTTGCACAGCCTATTTATTTATCCAGTTTTTATGTTTACACTGAACAATTCCTTTAAGGTTTGCTCATTTTTTTGCTAGACATTGTCAGAAAAATTTAAATTTTTTGAGGTTTAAGAGGCGTTCGTATGTTTTTTTTGGATTATTCAGAACTTTTTTTTTTCAGTTCTTTTCAAATACGGTTCTTTTAATAAATCCATGGCCATGGTTTTAGAGAAAGTGAGTTTATTCATGGTTTCAAAAACCTCTAAATCCACTAAAATGAGACTGTTGATAAATAGGCATCCCAATATCACTACAATGTAAATACTACAAAAAAATCAAGTGAATCCATTCCTGAATTTCGTCATGCAATCTGTTTCACTGGAGAAAATGCATTCTGTTGTGCTGGGGGAAAAAAAGTACCTGTTATGCCTCCCTAGCCTTTCACATCAGCCACTGAGAATTGAGTCCTCCCCAGCCCTTCCCCTGTGCAGATGCCATGTTTGGAAGTAATTGGCAAAATGGAAAATTGTTTTATGTGGACAAGTTGTAGAACAGTGTAAAGGAGCTTCTATAAAAAGGTAAGGCAGTTTTCCCTTGCCATTTACTCTAAAGCATTATGGTGAAAAAAAGATTGATTTGACTGATAAATATATATATATAAAGAAAGATAGATAGATAGATAGATAGATAGATAGAGAGATTCAGAGGTTTTGTTAAACCCCCAGAAATTACATGCCTTTATTTATTTTATTGCAATCATCTGCTACATGACATCTGATATAGAAGAGTTGTGAAAATGTGCATTTTCTATAGGGATGTCGCGGACTGTTCGCCGGCGAACTTGTTCGCGCGAACATCGGCTGTTCGCGTCCGCCGCAAGTTCGCGAACGTCGCGCGACGTTCGCCAATAGGCGTTCGCGTCAAAATCGTTCGACCATTCGACCATTCGAGCGCTAAAATCGAAGGATTTTCGTTCGAATCGAACGATCGAAGCATTGGATCGAATGAAATCATTCGATCCAATGGCTTCGATCGTTCGACTCGAACGAAAATCGTTCGATCGAACGATTACAATCCTTCGATCGTTCGAATCGAACGATTTTCGGATGATCGAAGTTCGCGAACAGTTCGCGAACTGTTCGCAAATTTTGCCGGTGTTCGCGAACGGCGTTCGCGAACACATCGGCGGCGGTTCGCTACATCCCTAATTTTCTATTCCTTTTATTAAAATTGCTTTTGGGAACTAGCACATGGTCTATGAATTAACTGGAGATCTCATTATTGCTTTAATATAATCTCATTTAATTTTCGCCTATTGTTAGAATGAAGTGAAATCTGTTTAAAAATGAGGTGTGTTTTACTGCTGTGAATCATTTTTCTTTTTCAAATTTTGATATTGCTTTTAATGCATTCTTATGCAATACATCCAATTAAAATCTTGCGGCTACCTTAGATTTTACATATTAACATGGACAAATATTGTCCAACTATTAAGTTATAAACATTGTATTTGTGTCTTTCGGCTTCTTCATTCTTCAAATTTCCCAGGGCAGACAAATGGACAGTAGAATGGCTTTTTGTTAAAGGAAAACTATACCCCCAAAATGAATACTTAAGCAACAGATAGTTTATATCAAATTGAATGACATATTAAAGAATCTTACCAAACTGGAGTATATATTTACATAAATATTGCCCTTTTACATCTCTTGCCTTGAGCCACCATTTCGTGACTCTATCTGTGCTGCCTCAGAGATCACCTGACCAGAAATACTACAACACTAACTGTAACAGGAAGAAGTGAGGAAGCAAAAGGCAGAACTCTGTCTGTTAATTGGCTCATGTGACCTTACATGTGGTTTGTATGTGTGCACAGTGAATCTTACGATCTCAGGGGGCGGCCCTTATTTTTTAAAATGGAAATTTTCTATTTATGATTACCCAATGGCACATACTACTAAAAAAGTATATTATTATGATAATGGTTCATTTACATGAAGCAGGGTTTTACACATGAGCTGTTTTACTCAGTATCTTTTAATAGAGACCTACATTGTTTGGGGGGTATAGTTTTCCTTTAAAGCTCACCTATTTGCTCTACTGCACATGCGCAGCTGCAAGAATATATTGTTGCTCCCCGAATCATCCTGCATGGATAACCCTGCTTAAATAATCCCTACACAAAAAGTTTGATAGAATATGGTCAACATAATGAGTTAACCAAATTACAGTAATTACAGTAATAACTAATTTTCCTTTCCTCAACTCCCCCACCTTTTTCTCCCCCTGCTCTCTAAAGCTATGGTCTAGTAGTGAAAAACAAGACTAGGATAAGGAAACTGTAAAAACTATTGTTATTGTAGTTAGATTGAAATGTTTGGTTTAAAGGAGAAAGTGTCAGAATAATAAGCAAAATGTAATGGTCTAAATAAAGATACATTCTATACACACATACATAATATTGATGTTTACTTAAGCATTGTCAAATTTAATTTCATGGCCGACTGTTCCTATTTTACCCCTCCTCTTTCTCCTTTTTCTTTTTATTCTCCCTTTTCTTTTTCCTTTTTTTTCCTATACTCTTCACCTTCCCATTCCCACCTTTCCTACTTGTCCTCCTTTCCCCATACCCTTCCCTCTTCTTTCATTTCCCCCCTGTTACCCTCTTTTTGCCTTTTTTTACTCATATATTTGAGCCTCATGATCTCTATGTTTGTATTCTATTCTAGCTTGCACTAAGCTATTGGTAATATACAGGCTTGGTATCTTTCCATGAAATACAAATTTACAAATATTATGACTCTTCAGACTTGATATCAAAAACCGGGCAAACCTGGACGAGGTTATAGTCAAAGTGATATATGGGGGACTGTAATAAAAGTCGCAAAGAGCAAAACAATTTGCACAAATAAGAATAAAATTTTTTTGAAAGTGTCATAATCTTTTGGAGCAAACATAACTACTTTCTCAGAAAGAAGTTTTATTCACTGGCACAAACAATAACATTTGAAAACCTTCTTCCACTGTTTGTCGCTAAACAGTTTCCGAGTTTGCAAAAGCTTAAATTTGCGCAACAGAAAATTTGCTTGCACAAAGGCAAACTTTGCATTGTGAATATTTTTTTCTGTTAGCAACTTTTATTACATTCCCCCAATAATGTACAATTGACTGCTTTTTAAACATCATTTTAGAGAACATTCTTTGTTGATATGTATATATATGTAACGGACTAATTGACTTCAATCTGAATGGGTCTTATTGGCCCATTACTAAGTTTCTATGTAATACTCTCTAGTTTTTTCTCAATTACATAAGTCTGCCCCCACCTTTGTTTAAAATTTAACTGGGCTGGGTGCAACAGACTGCACTGTAACCTCCTGATGGTGGCCTGGAAATAGGAATATAAGGAGATTTTTAGATACATCTTTCAAGCCTTGTTATGCCCTGAACCTGCTTAAAGTCTGAATCTAAAACCTGCCAAATTCATGTAAAAGTCAAAGGAAACTGTCCCTTTAACCTATTGAAGATATTTTTAAATTTTAGAAAACCTCTAAAAGTCCAAACTGATTAAAAATGGTCCAATAGGATCAGCGCAGCTCCCACTGATATCTACGGGACCTTGATGGCCTTTGCTTTGCATTGCTTTGTGGTTTTTACACTTAAAATATCTAGATTTCTTCGAGTTTTAAAGAAAAAAAAAAGAAATTTGATTGCTAGTTAATAGGCCCCAGAGTGTCTCATTTTTAGTTTGTGCAGATGTTTGAGGCATACTGCACATAGGCATATGTAAGTTGTTTGTGCACGTGTGATTTAGTTTTTTGGTATACCATGCAAAGTCTAATATGCATATTTACCAGATATTGTGTGGTATGCCAATATTTATTTGGTGCTTTATATAATTTAAAGTAATTTATTTCTTGCAAATTATAGTATTCAATTATAAAGTCCAGAAATATGTCTGTTAGTCAGCAGAGCTGTATCTGGTTTCATGCACAGTATAACATGTAGGCCAATAACTAGTGTTTTATATGTACAGTATATATCGATCAAGGACGTTTCAGCACACCTATGAAAATAGATATACAGTATGAGCCAGTTGCTACCAAACATGGCTGCATACAAAAAAATACCAAAGATAGCAAGGTGCTTGGTAATGGTCTTGATAAGGTCTTAGAAAAGGACCAAAACATTTACTTAGATATATTATATATATATATATATATATATATATATATATATATATATATATATATATATATATATTTATATATATATATATATTTATATATATTTATATTTATAATTTGTGGTTCTTTACCTGGTGTCATGTATAATGTGCAAAGCTTTATCTGGTTTCATATCTAGTGATGAGGGAATTTGTCCTGTTTTGCTTTGCCAAACAATTTGCGAAATGCAATGAAGTCAATGGGAGTAGAAAAAAATTCCACGCAACAATTTATTTCCCTTCAAATGAATTTAAGTCAATGGGTGTTTATTCTTAAGGTGACTTTTTTGTCCAAATGCATTAAATTCAATGGGCGTTTTTTTTCTTAAGGCAACCTTTTTATCCAAATACATTAAAGTCAGAGGGTGTTTTTTTCTTAAGGCAACTTTTTTGGCCAAATGCCAAATGGGAGTGTTTATTTTGTTGCAGTGAATTTTTTGTTGCAAAACTTTTTTGTCACCGCAAATCCATGGCTGGCTTAAAAATTCACTCATCACTATTCATATCAAGAACAGAGATCTCAGAAGATGTAGTAGATCAGCTGAGCGACGGTGGAGAAAGTCACGAACTGACCCTGACTTCATCCACTTCAAATTCATGCTCTCCTGCTATAACCGAGCTCTATCATTAGCCAAAGAACAATACTTCTCTTATCTAATATCTACTATGTCCTGCAAACCACAGCAGCTGTTTGCCACATTTAACTCACTCCTATGCCCCCCTCCACCTCCTCCACCTATTAATGTTACCGCCCAAGACCTTGCTCATTTCTTTAATGAAAAAATCAATCTCATTAGGCTGAGCATACCGTCCGACAACAATCTCAGACCAACGTGCAGTCCACTCACATCTACCTTGCACTCCTTCACCCCTGCAACTCTAGATGAAGTTAGCAAACTTCTAGCCAGCTCAAAACCCACCACCTGCTCCCTTGACCCCATACCCTCTCGCCTTCTCCACCCAATCTCTGATACACTCTCTCCTGCACTTACCCACCTATTCAATCTTTCACTCTCTACTGGTACCTTTCCATCATTATACAAACAAGCACTAATCACTCCTATGCTCAAAAAACCTTCCCTTGATCCCAGCTCTCCCACTAACTATCGACCGGTCTCCCTTCTTCCATTCGCATCCAAATTACTAGAAAGGCTTGTATACAAACGCCTGATCCAGCATCTCACTCACAACTCCCTTCTCGACCCATTGCAATCTGGCTTCCGCCCATCACACTCGACTGAAACTGCACTCACCAAAGTAACCAATGATCTTCTATTGGCAAAGTCTAAAGGTCATTATTCCATTCTAATCCTTCTAGATCTCTCTGCAGCCTTTGACACAGTTGACCACACACTCCTCCTTGACATTCTACACTCAGCTGGCATTCGGGACACTGCTCTTTCATGGTTTACATCTTATCTGTCTGACCGTTCCTTAAAAGTTTCCTTCTCTAACTCTACTTCTACTACTTTCCCACTCTCTGTTGGAGTTCCTCAAGGCTCTGTTCTTGGCCCCCTGCTGTTCTCGCTCTATACAACTTCACTAGGGAAACTCATTCAGTCATTTGGACTTCAGTATCACCTTTATGCTGATGACACCCAGCTCTACTTGTCTACTCCTGATCTTTCTAATTCTGTCCTTTCCCAAGTCACAGACTGTCTCTCTGCTGTCTCCTCCTGGATGTCACAGCGCCACATGAAACTCAACCTTTCTAAAACAGAACTCATCATATTTCCTCCAAGATCTTCCCCTGTCCCTCAGATATCACTCACCGTAAACAACACCACCTTTCATTCCACCACACAGGCACGCTGCCTAGGAGTCATCTTAGACTCTCATCTGTCTTTTTCACCACACATTCAAACACTTGCAAAATCTTGCCGTATTCAACTGCGCAACATTGCTCGAATACGACCCTATCTCAGTTCAGAATCAACTAAAACACTGACTCAGTCTCTCATCATCTCCCGCCTTGATTACTGCAACTTACTCCTCACAGGTATTCCAACAAGTCACCTTTCACAACTCCAATCTATTCTAAACGCGGCCGCTAGATCATTTATCTAGCTCGCCGCTCAACATCAGCTGCTCCCATATGTATGTCCCTTCACTGGCTCCCAATCTCTTCTAGAATCAAATTCAAATTACATACACTCACATTCAAGGCCCTTAATAATGAAACCCCTCCCTATATTTCATCTCTAATCTCCAAATACACTCCTTCACGAAACCTACGCTCTGCTTCTGATCTTCGCCTCACTTCTCCTCTGGTCACTTCTGCCCATTCTCGTCTACAAGACTTCTCTCCGGCTTCTGCTTTTCTCTGGAACTCTCTGCCACAAGCTGTCAGACTTTCTCCTTCCTTCCAAACTTTCAAGCGCTCCTTAAAGACCCATCTGTTTAAAGAGGCCTATTCGATGTACCTTAATTAATCTGTATCAAAAATTACAAAGTGTTTATACAATCCTAATGTCTCAATTGTACCCTAACCTTTTAGTTTGTAAACCCTATTGTACTCTGTAATCCTTGTCTGTTATCCACCATTTATTCCCTGTTTGCTATAACTGCAGTAAAGCACTGCGTATCTTGATAGCGCTATATAAATAAATGATGATGATGATGATGAAGATTTAGTTTGTACAAAATGAATAGCTATATTTGTACTAGTATAATAAGCAGATCAATATCTGGTGCCACATTTTAAACTATGCTGTGTTGTGCCTTTTATCTTACCTACATGTTATAGGTTTGTAATATTTTCTTTTTGCAGAGCTCTGCTAGAAAGCTGTAAAAAAGGTCATTGTTGTTTTCATATATCTTATAAGAATTATAAATGCATACAAATTTCTTGCCCAAGATCCTCGAACTACCCAACCTTATATACAGATTGTTCACAAAAAAATGATAAAGGATTTTCAGTCAACCTAGATAAGAAATAGACAAGTTATTTATTTTGAAAATGTGGTAAAACAGAGAAGGGATTAGGCTATAAATAGAATAAATACTTTGATTTAGACGTTAGATAAAAATAATTGAAATACTTTAAGTGGAATATATTTATAGCCTGGCAGCCTTGTATTGATAAGTATCTTAAATAAAAGGATACTAAAGTCAAGCTTGTATCCAGCAGAATCCTGGATATTAAAGTATTGCTGACTTTAAATTTGCCTGTCTTAATTTCCTTCTTATAGGAACATACAAGAATCTGAAACTTGTAAAGAAACAATATCAATATATGCAGTGGAGTAACTATAGCACCAGCAGACCCAATGGTCACAGTGGGGACAGGGGGCCCCAAACCACAGGTCTGCTGAAATAAATCATCCTACTGCAGCCATATTTAAACAATAGGTAGCATTTTTCATAATAGGATTTATTAAGGAATGCAAACACTTGCAAAATTGCCACAATTCACTTACTTCTATAAATCAGGTACTTAGTTCTGTACATGGTTCTCTATACAGTATGTGTCTTGCATTAACACTCAGGCCGCTTCCACTTTAAAGAAAAAGGAACAATATGCAGAATACAGGGCGCATGGATGCAAGGGAACCCTGAATTGAACATATGCTTTGAGATAATATGTTGCCTGTCAGGTCCACCTTCTGCTGGCTGACTGCCCACCAGATATAGATTGGTTGACATGCTACAGTGCTGCAGGCTTCACACTATAATGTAGTCCCAATTTTCGTGTGTTGAGATCTCCACACAACGTTTCAATGGTTTTTTATTATTTTTTTTTATTATTTATTATTATTCAGTAATAAATATGGAGGTAATCGGGGTAGTAGATTACATGCAATGTTATGCCCCCTTAGAAGCACATAACCCAAAGGGTCAGTGGGGCCTAAATCGGTGGGGTTGTGTAAGTCGCTCACTTAGTTAGCACCCCCGATGTGTACAACAATAGTATGGGTATAGGTGCTGCTAATCGTTGGAGAGGCAGGCTTGGTAAATCCCAGAGCTTGTGTCTCTATTGGAACAACCCCGTTGTGCAGCCCTTGATCAGCCAACCGCTTCACCCACAGGACAACCCTCCCAATTGGTGGATATCTGCTCTGATATGAGCGTTGAAGCTTCCACCTGAAGCAGTACCTTGTAAACCAACCCCTTCACCAACAGCGTAGCCCCCCCCAATTGGCAAAGCTGCCTTAAGTTACAATTGGCAAAAGTTGCCTTAAGTTACAATTGGCAAAAGCTGCCTTAAATTACAAGAAGGTGGCGGTTGCAGAGAGTTATAGCTGCAGGTTGCGAGCAGCCCTTGGTCAGCCAACCCCTTCACCCACAGCACAACCCTCACAATTATTAATGAATTCAAATGGTTAATATATTATTATGAGGGTTACGGGGCATGTATGTATGTTTGTATGATCTCCAAATCATTTGCAGTGCTTTTATATATATATATTTATTTTTGGACTATTTTACTTTTATAATTTTTATCAGTTTTTTAAGAAATTATTCCTTGTAATATTTCTTGTCATTTGTTATATATAATTTTCTTGTAATTTTGTATTTTTTATATATATTGTTTTGTATTTTTTATATTCTTTGTTATAATAAAATTTCTATTTACTTGTATATATCTGTGGTGTTTATACAAATGGCCTGCAGGTGTCACAGTTTACATGGGTTACTGTGCATACTTCCTGTCAGCTTGAAAGTGAAAGCTTACTGTTGTGTAATGCCTGCATGACTCTGCTAATAAAGCACTGTTATACACTACTCATCCTTGGCTACCCAAAACATAACAATTTCTCTTGTATATTTTTCTTTATGAGGCCTGAATAGAATAAAGAAGCAAATATATATTTGATCAACTGTTATGTTGAAACTCAGTTAGAATAGAGGATCAAGTATATATTCAATCAATTGCTCCTTAGTGGGATGGCTAGTCTATAAAATACTTAATATCACACTCTTTGTTCAACCCTTTAGGTGCAACTGTATCCAAAACAGACATCCACTTGATCTCCCTTTTGGATATTAATGTTTCAATGTCTCCTTTTCTCTTTCCAAAACTCGCTATCTCAATTCCCTGGAAAGATACAAAATATTCATTAGCATCGTGTGTCTCAATTACATGTTCAGCTAGGGCAGAGTACACATCCAGTCTGTTTATACAAGCTATATGTTCCAGGACTCGATCCTTAAATTTTCTAAGGGTCCTGCCAACATACTGCTTGCCACACCTGCAAGTAGCTAGATAAATAACATTTGTTGTGTGACAATTCACATACGTTTTACATTTGTGTATTCTTTTGGTCACTGTACTCTGTATTTCTCTAGATGTTTTTATAAAACTGCAACATTTGCACACATTTGCACCACATCTATAAGTACCAACCGTACTCCGCCAATTTGTCTGTCCTTTCTTATCTGGTAACATACTCAGTGAAATTCTGTCTCTCAAGTTAAAACCCCGTCAATAGACAAATTGTGGTTTTTTCAAATCCAGTTGTGCTAAAACCGGATCTGATTTCAGTATGTCCCAATGTTACAAGATGATATGTTGTATCTCTTTTGCCTCCGAGGTGTACGTGGTGATAAATCTCATTCTCCTGTCTGAATTCTCTTTTCTATCCCTACTGTGTTTATTCGTCAACAGTTCCTCCCTTTTACATGAAACTGCTTTGTCATATGCTTTCTTAATACTCACAGTATGATAGCCTCTGGATAGCAGTCGGTCCCATAAATCCATAGATCTCTCCGGGAAGGCAACCCAAATGGAACAGATCCGCAACCTGATGAACTGTCCAGTTGGTATGCCCTCCAAGAGAGGTCCCAGATGACTGCTCTGTCTCTGCAATAGGGAGTTCCTACTAATAGGTTTACTATATATGTCAGTATGTATATTCTCTCCAATAGAGGTAAACCGTATATCCAAGAATTCAATGGTCTTACAGTCACATTTATATGTAAACCTGATGTTATTCTCATTGGTTAATAAATGCTTGTAACTGTGTTTCTGTACCCTCCCATATCAGTATTAGATCATCAATGAAACGATAATATGCTTTAACATTGGATATACATGGTGTATTATCTCCAAAAATATAGCATGTCTCAAACCAACCCATGAATAAATTTGCATATGAGGGTGCAAAGCATGCCCCCATAGCTGTCCCACACTTCTGGAGATAATACTCCCCATTAAACATAAAATAGTTGTGTGTAAGTAGATATTCAACTGCTTCTACTATGAATTGGGTTTGTTCAGTTGTATATAGTTCACTATCCCTTAGCCAATATTCAAGAGCACACATATAGGGCCGTGACATCCATCGTTACCCACATGTACCCCTGTTTCCACTCAATCTTCCCCAATTTATTGATAGCGTCGCCACTGTCCCTTATATATGAGGGTAACCAGGTGACTATAGATTGTATCAACTTGTCTACATACTCGCTAAGTCCTTCATTCAATGAGCCTATCCCCTCTACTATAGGGTGGCCCTTTGGTTGTTCTAGATTTTTGTGTACTTTGGGAAAGGTGTGGAATATGGGTATTTTTGGATATTGTCGCCAAATATACCCAAATTCATTGTGATTCAAAATGCCCATACTCTTAACATACTGTAAAAACCGTTGTAAATTCCTCTGGAAATGTTCTGTTGGATCTCTATCAAGTTTGAAATTCAAACCATATTCAGATATTGGTTCCATAATATCTGACTCATAGTATTCCCTATTTAACACTACTATTGAGCCTCCCTTATCGGAGCTCCTTACTACTATGTCACGATTTTTGGAGAGAGATTCCATTGCCTGGTATTCTTCCTTGGATAAATTGCTTTTCTTAATTTTCCATTGTTTTGTTCACATTTGTTAGCCAAAGCTTTTAAAGCTTTCATTACCAGGTCATAGGATCTCTCTACAAAGGGACCTCTATGTGTTCGAGGTTGAAATTGGATTTCATTTTTAAATCAGTGTGCACTATCCCCGTGCCATCATCAATCATCAAAGAAGTTTGTTGTATAGAATTATTTATATCTACATTAATCTCCTCAATAGCTTCCAATACATCTTGTGTTTGATAAGTCATATCCTGTGCATCTAGTACTTCTCTTTGTAAAGTATCTTTTGGATGAAAGAACCTCTTAAGGGCTAATATTCTGGTGAATCTATTCATATCTATAGTGGTGTCTATAAAGGAAAAGTGAGCCGTGGGACAGAACTTTAAACCCTTGTTGAGTACAGATATTCCCCCAACAGTCAATTCATGATCCGATAAATAAATTACCAGATTTTCGGTCTCTCTGATTTTAGTCCTTATTTGTTCCTCTGTTTCCCTCTTGTTGATCTCGTTCCTTTCTTTCCGCTTTTTGATTCCTCCTCTCTTGCCCCTTTTCGGTATCTTGGTTTTCTTCGGTTCATCTGGTCCTCCATCCAATCTTTGTCCTCCTCTTCTTGACTAATTTCCAGTTCGCTTCCAGATGTTACTAAAAAAGACACACTGGGAGAAACACTGCTATATTCCACATCATTCACATTATTTGCGGTTCCCTGGTACTTTTAAAGCTGGTTTTAGGCTTCCCATCTGCCTTTTTGTTGTGTTTAGTTGCAACCTCCTTTTCTAAATATGATTCTTAAACACATTTGTTCTTTCTATTTAAGAAACTCTGGTCCACAAGATATTTTCTGAAAGTTTGTGGGAGGTATAGTTCAAATTGTAGACTCTTTAAGTGATCTGCAAAGACCTAGATTTGGATAGCTAAATCAAATGAAGATACATTATAATCATCTATAGCCATAAGAACCATAAAGTGGTGTGTCTGCGCTACTCTTCACTCTACAACTACAGTAACTTTAAATCCATATTTTCTTGGAATTTAGATTTACATATCCCCTGGGGAATAAATATATTGTTAAGTTAAGATGAGCTGAAATACAGATCATCACATGCAAATGTTGAACATTTTAAGCCTATCAATTCCATATACTGTATATACTTATTGGTATTCTGATAATGTATTCATTAGTATTCTGTGTTTTGACATTTTTGCTTTGTATAAAGAGCATTTCAAAAGATGTAGAACATGAGATGTCATTACATTCATATTTGCCTCCTTTTGCATAACATTTTTGGACAAGATGCCTTAAGTGCATTTTCTTTCTCTGATTTTTACACTTTGATTTTTGCAAACTTAAAACAAATATATATATATATACAATATATAATAAGAACTCCAAAGAGCAGAATATTCTATGTGGAAGTTTCAGAGCCCATTTGAGTTTCCAAAACACAAAATTGGCATCTAAAAGTAAGTGAGTTTGGTAAGTCAATGGTAATTGTATTTTAAAAAAATGTGTTTTCCATAATATTTTGAAAATTTGGCATTGAAAATAAAATGTAGAATTAGATTTTACTGCATTTGAGTTGTTTTCTTCACATTTTTTTCCCAAAGTAGGCAAACATTTGAATTTTATTAATTGCCACATTTTTCTGAATTTGAAAAATCTAATTTCTATAAATCTGCCTCCATATGACTTTAACGTGTTAAAAATGTATTCATGTTAAATTTGTTTTGAATTATATCTAATAGCTTCTAAATTATGAAGTATAGTAGGATTTTACAGTATATTTATATTAGGATTGAAGTAATTGTAGCTATTGTCCTTTATATATTGCCGAAATTTCAGTGTAACACTTTACAAAGACCCATGACAGCAAAATTGTATATATTCACAGAAAACAAAGTGAATTGGGGCCAGTTAGCCTTCTCTTCTATTTTTGGGGAGTGTGTGGAAGCCAAATTATGAAAAGGAAACCTATACAGACACAGAGAAAATATACTAGTGTAATGTTAAGTCTGAGTTACAAAATTACAGTTTGTGTTACAGGTGGTGCTTTAGAATTGCCCCAGTTTTTTTTTTTTTCAAAATATTTTTATTGAACAAAAAGTAAAACATCACCATAAAAGTGTACAGTATTTTCACATTTGGCATAACATATCACAGTATACAGAGGAAAACATTATTGTATAGGACACATATGAAAGTCTTCTCCAATTAACAATCACTCAGAAAGTGTAATCCCGCACCTGGAAATCAAATGGCACAGTGTACACAATAAGGCGGAAGTGATGAAAAATAAGAAACATAAAACTCAACATAGCAATACACACAAATGAGTTTCAGCATAGCAGCAGCAACATCTCAGATACAGGACACCCCGAGCAGACATAACAAAGTGGTACGAACATCCCAGCATGATATGGTTGGGTAAATAAGGAAGGTAGTATGAGTGGCAAAATATTTCAACCAGAAAGTACCTCCTGAGCTATATCCCAATTGCCCCAAATGCTATTAAAACGGTCAATTGTGTCACTACGTAAAGCTGTTAAAAAGTCCATCCGTCTGACATATCGAATCCGATTTAACAACTCTTGTTCAGAAGGTGGGGATGTCCCCTTCCATTTACTGGCTATGCAGCATCTAGCCGCTGACAGAATAGAGTTTGCCAGTCTCTGCAGCGGAGTTGCAACGTGAGGTATGGTATCCCCTAAGACAAATATAATCGGATCTTTAGGTACAGGTGAGGGAAGTACTTTTCCTAACCATTTACTCACAGAGTCCCAGAAGCCTAAAATCACCGGGCACGACCAGAAAATGTGTAAAATAGTACCCTCCCCAGTATTGCATCTCCAACAATTGGGAGAAGAAGTTTGAGGGAACAATTGATTCAGTAGTGCTGGAGTATGATACCACCTCATTTGCAATTTGTATATATTTTCCTTGATAATAGTGCATATAGAACTTTTTGAAGCATTCTCCCACATTCTCTGCCATCTAGGCAAATCTATAGTACTTTGCAGATCAGCCTCCCACTTTCGCATGTAAGCATGAGGATGTGTTTCCAAATCAATAGAGTTCAGTAAGTAATACCACCGTGATGTTAGCCCCCTTTGAATATAACCTAGGCGGCACAGTGCTGACAGCGGGTCAATAGGAGGTAGTATGCCCTTAGGAACAATAGCTAAAACAAAATGCCTCAATTGAAGATAGC
The DNA here is from genome assembly GCF_017654675.1 of Xenopus laevis. NCBI lineage: Eukaryota > Metazoa > Chordata > Amphibia > Anura > Pipidae > Xenopus > Xenopus laevis. Next base: position 70,006,406 of record NC_054372.1, on the reverse strand, counting down.
GAAATCTCGAAAGGTTAACTTCCCCCGTATCTGAACTACAATCCTGGTAGCTTTTTAACTTCCTAGTGAGTGGGTGAAACATCTTAGAGAGTTGGAATAAAGGAATGGTTAAGTTAGGAGAAACATTAGTGTGTTGTAAGTTTGCTGACAAATCTGGATTACCCCAAAGAGGTAACAGCGGAGGTGGGCTGGGTAAAAGTTTATGTTTAGCTATTGTTCGTTGCCATAAGGTTAGTGTATGAAAAGTCGGCCTCAACAGAGTAGGGTAGCAAGGAGGTTTATGTGTAGTCCATAAGTAATTAGCCAGATGTGGGGTATGACAGTGAGAAAGTTCCAAAGACGCCCATTTAGTGCATGGAACATAATCAACCCAGTCCATTGCCTGTTGAAGTTGCGCAGCCTTATAATAATTTGACAAGTTAGGGATTGCCAATCCGCCTTGCGTGTGATGGGCAAACAATGTGTGACGTGCTATACGATGTCTTTTACCCGCCCATACAAAGTTCATGATCGCCCTTTGTAAATTATCTATTGCTGATTTTGGTACCATCAAAGGCAGGGTGTCAAAAAAATACAAGAGTCGCGGAAGTAGATTCATCTTAGTTGCGGCTATTCTACCCACCCATGATAAATTATAAGTATGCCACGTTTGGAGATCACGTTTCAAAGCTGTCAAGAGGGGCACATAATTCTGTTTATATAAGGAAGTATAGTCTGCTGTAAGCTTGATACCCAAGTATTTGACAGATTCTAAAGGCCAGCGGTATGGGAAATTAATCTGCAAAAGTTTTAGGTTTGAGCCCGTGATGTGAAGAGGGAGTGCCTCAGACTTATCATGGTTAACTTTATACCCTGATAAGTGTCCATAGTTCTCCAAGATCTGGTGAAGGTTTGGTAAAGAAGTTTGCGGAGAAGTAAGTGTTAGCAAAATATCATCTGCATACAGTCCTATCTTAAATGTCTGTGTACCCACTACAACTCCAAATATGTCAGGGGATTGCCTTATGGCTGCTGCAAGTGGCTCAATACATAAAGCAAACAGTAGTGGGGATAAAGGACAGCCCTGTCGTGTACCATTACCTATCTGCAAAGGCTGAGACAAGACCCCTGGAAGTTTTACCTGTGCAGATGGCGTAGAATAAAGGGAATGCAAGGCTGAAATAAAGGGGCCGTGAAATCCCATACTGTGAAGCGTCCGAAACATAAAACTCCACCGCAAGCGATCAAACGCCTTTTCTGCGTCTAAACTAAGCAGAAGTGATGGTATCTTATGTTTGTTAATAATCAGTTATCGATATCGCCCTACGGATGTTATCACTCGCTTTTCTACCTAATATGAAACCCACTTGGTCCAAATCTATCAATTTCGGGAGGATAATGTTCAGCCGAGAGGCTAACAATTTGGTGAATATTTTCAGATCAGAGTTAAGTAAAGCAATGGGACGGTAATTGGCACAGAGGGTATGATCTTTCTCCGGCTTCGGAATGAGGGTAATGTAGGAGTTGAGCACTGTATTAGGTATTGGTGTACCTGACATCCAATCATTAAATAATGGAACCATATGCGGTACTAACAATTCCTGAAATGTTTTATAGTAGCCATATGGCAGCCCATCCGGACCCGGTGATTTATTCGCCGGCATGCCTTTTAACACCTCAAGAAGTTCCGCGGCAGTAACCGGTTTGTTAAGGGATTCCACATCTAAGGGATCTAATTTAGGGAGACTGGCTTTAAGGAGAAAGTCGTCCTGTTTCTGCGACAAGGTGTCACTACCCCCAGCAGGAAATAAATTATACAGTTGGGCATAATAATTATGAAATGCCTTAGCAATATCTTGCGGTGCACTAACCAGCCCTCCGTTAGTACGAATAAGCTGTGGAGTTTGGAGAGCCTGCTTAGTTCTAAGCTTGTTCGCTAACAGCGTGTGTGCCTTATTGGCTTTTTCATAATAGATCTGTCTGTACATAGTTAACAGTTTATCCGCATCCGCTATCTTCAAATCTCGCAATGCATTTCTTAAGGAAATAATTTTAGATAAGGTATGTATTGTTGGGTGATTGGCCTGCCTCTTCACCTCCTTTTGTAAGGCTGCCATGAGTTGATCATATTGCAAAGCCTTATTTTTCTTAAGAGAAGAAGAAGAGGCAATGCATATACCCCGTATAACAGCCTTATGTGCCTCCCAAAGTGTATTTTGCGAAGACACCGAGGGCTGATTAATAAGAAAGTATTCCTTCAGTTGAGCAGCAATGTGATCCCTGACAGCTGGAGACTTCAACAAATGATCATTCATCCTCCAGTGACTCTTGTGGGTATGCAGATTGGTAGTGTGAACATTCAATTCTATCGGAGCATGATCTGCCCATGAAATGGGATGTAATTTCGCAGTATAATCCAGAGAGGTAAGTGGAGACGTTAAGAATATATAATCTATCCTAGTATGCACTTTGTGTGCATGCGAATAGAATGTATATTCTCTAGAAGAGGGGTTTTGGAGCCTCCACACATCTTGTAAATAATAGGAACGCAATAGTGTTCGGAATTGAACAGAAGTCTGATCAGTAACCGAGGGTGGTGAAGAATTATGTAGGGCTTGTCTATCCCTGGACGGGGTATGAATCATATTGAAGTCTCCAGCTACAATCATATTTGCATTGTTAAATGAAGCAGTCTTTAACAGGACTTTCCTAAGGAAAGCCAATGGTCTCTTATTCGGTACATACACATTCAACAAAATTACAGGAACAGTACCCAGGTGTCCAGAAAGGATAAGGTAATGAACAGAGGGGTCAGCTAATTTTGTCGAGCAAGTAAAATTACTATTTTTATGAATCAAAATAGCGACCCCCGCTTTTTCCGTGGGTCCTGACGCTCGGTAACAATGCAGGTAGTCCCTATGTTTAATATACCAGGGATCAGACTGCCTATGATGCGTCTCCTGAATACAAAAAATAGAGGAATTCAAGGATTTGAGTTCCCTATAAAGTAAAGTTCGTTTGAGCGGGGAATTCAAGCCATTGACATTCAATGAGGTAATGTTAGCCATTAAAAAATTTGAATGGGTCATGCAACTTATCCTTCCAGACTTGGACTATCAGCAAAGGCAAATATGCAAAGGTAAATAAACATTTCCAACAAACATTATACCACCTAAATGCACAAGTAAATATCAGAGACCATTTACGAAAACACGTCAAAAATCGTGCAACCATCCTCAACACAATCTGACGAAGCAGACGATCACTGGGACCTCCAGGAAAAAAAGGGATTAGTCCAGCCACAGGGCTCATTTGTGTGTGCCATAAAAAAAATAAAAAGAGCAAAAAAGTAATAAACGGAACAGAATCAAAATAGAAAAACCAACCAGAAAGTCGAAAAAGTTCCCGTCTTGCCAGCATTATCAGTATGGAAAAACAAAACTTGGTGACCCTTCAAGGCCTCAGCAAGGGGAAGACGAGAAAGTGAGCGGGGTTACCCTGCTCGTGGTGGGTGAGATGGTGTGAAGGCCTACCAGTAGGCAAATGAGTTGAATAGGAGAAAATTACGTACATCCGACTGCAATTGTGGATGGTGGGCATCAGGGGGTCGTGGTGAACAGCAGAGATGACCATGTCTCCTTCATTCAGCAAATCCAGAAATTAACACAAAATTGTATGGGCCAGAGTCCTCATGTAGGCGACGTCGGCGTAGATCTCTCAGCAGGAGAGCCTTGAGTGCGTGGCGGCTTCGGCGATACTGCGGTCCATAAAGGAGAGGGCCTAGAACACGGTGGAGAAGGAGCTTTCGGTGGGGACTCTCTCCCTCCAATCCCCAACTGTGAGAGTAGTTGGGATCCCAATTTGGGGTCTCGAAGCACATATTGACGCCCATCTTTAGTGACAGTTAGTCTGAATGGGAAGCCCCATCGATAGTTGAGATGGTGTTCACGCAGTTTCTGCGTAATAGGCTGTAATAATCTCCGTTTTGCCAAGGTGGTCAAAGAGAGATCATTAAATATTTGTATAGTTGCACCCTGGTGGGAGAGTTGCTGTTGATTACGGAGCTTCTGTATAATTGAGTCTTTACTCTCGAAATAGTGGAGACGAACCACCACATCCTTGGGTAAGTTGGAGGAATTGCTTCCCAGAGCTCTATGAGCTCTATCCATTCTCCATGCTTCTGGGGGTAAGTCTGGGTTTATGGAGGAAAAAAGGCCCCTGAGATATGTGCGCAGATCAGGAGTCGAGACTGTTAAAACGCAGATTGTTTCTCCGCTCCCTGTTCTCAATATCCTCCTGTTGCGTCTTCAAATGTTCAATTTCCTCTCTAAGGGCTGCATTCTCATCCTCCAGAAAAACTTGACGCTGCAAAAGCTCATCAGCATTCCCCTCCAATTTATCTGTGCGTTCGCCAAGAGAAATTAAATCAGCCTTAAAGTCCGAGATAGCAGACTTTATAGATTGGGAAATGGAGGCCGTAAGCTGATCATGAAGGGATTGCAGCTGCGTCATAAGATAGGTAGTGGTGATCGCTTCAGCAGATTCTTCTGCTATATCAGGCATCTCCATCTGACTATATGTTTGGGGAGAGGAGGCCCCCGGATCCCCTGAACTTTCACTTACTGAAGACTGCGCCGGGGAATTAGGTGCCGAGGGTCTCAGATCGCCTCCATCTTGTTTCTCCCGTCTGGCGCGGCCTGACTGTGAACGCTTAAGGTAGGGTAAAATGGTGCCATTCGGGTCTTTATGTTTCCTCCGGCCCATAGCAAGTGCTGCCCCTTACGTCCTTACGGCAGCCCGGATGTGAAGAAGCTGTTGTAAAAGCTGTATTCAGGCTTAAATGTCGGCTTAGGTACGGAGCTCACTGACTAAGCAGCCATCTTGTTTGCGCGCCAAACCACGCCCCCCAGAATTGCCCCAGTTTTAACAAATATCTATAACTAAAATGCTTAGATGTTATTTGAGCAAATCATTTTGCATGAATGCATTGTTTTTGTAGTATTTTATGGACATAATTTAGTGTCTCAACAAAGTCTAATTTGTGTTATGTACTGTATATAAGAGTATTCAGTTTGTTATTTTCTGAGATGTTTTTATTATTTATGTTACAATTTAATTTACTAAGGGAAAGCATTTTATAATACGGTTAAGGAACCTGGATAGTATTCAGATACCATCTGTGTATATGTACCTAATATTTCAGCACTTGTTATTAACAGGGTATCACTTGTTATTAAGGGCGAACTGTAGGTTTATGAGATATCCTTCATGGCACTCCAACATTCGCATAAAATATATTCTATATCAGACCATTGAAGATTGCCTGTTATAGCTTTCTTTTGATAAGGTGAGAACATTTCCAGCAAATCAGATTCAATAGACAAACAGTAGCACACGTTTCTATTATCAAAGCCCAAGCTTGCTTTATAAGTCTCTTTTCAAAATTTTTACTTTGAAAAGCTTATTCTTAAAGGAGATTTTAATACTATTGCAGCTTCTTTATTCTTGGAAATACTTTTCAGTCTTTTCCTTATATTTTAGTATTGTAGTGACTCTACATTCCAATACAGACCCAATTTATTTTTATTTTACTATTTACACATTCTGTAATAGTAATTATTGATTGTCATTTTGATATTGATTGTCATTTCAATATCAGAAGGATAAAATGAATTTATATTTTATATGGAAAACTTTGTTTTGCAGGGAATATCAGTGTAAAGATCCAAAAAAGCCATAGTGTAGACAAAGTTGACAGAGGTAATTTTACTGTATTAGGGAAAATATCCTATATAAAAAGGAGCTAAAAAAAGCAGCCAATAAACTGTGGTGATATTGCTTGGACAATTGTTTGCACAGAAATCCTTGCTTTTAAGTTGATAAAAAACTGCTCTCAATGCATTTGACAAAAGTTCTCTAAATGTATAATACCAGAAAGGGCATATGGTATTTGTGAAATACACAGCTGTTAACTAATGTTATATTGCTTAAAGTTGAAATTAAAGGGATACTGTCATGACAAAACATGTTTTTTTTCGGAATGCATCACAAAATAGTGCTGTTCCAGCAGACTTCTGCACTGCAATCCATTTTTCAAAAGAGCAAACTGATTTTTTTATATTTAATTTTGAAATATGACTGGGGGCTAGACATATTGTCAGTTTCCCAGGTGCGCCCAGTCATGTGATTTGTGCTGCACTGCAAGTTGAAGTGACATCACCTTCTCCCCCAGTAGCCCATCATCAGAACAATGGGAAGGTAACCAGATAACTCTTCCCTGGTAGATATAAGAACAGCAGTAAAAACCCATGTCCCACTGTGACTCCTTCAGTTACATTGAGTAGGAGAAACAATAGCCTGTCAGAAAGCAGTTTCATTGTGCAGCACATGACCAAGCAAAATGACCTGAGATGGCTTAGAAGTCGAAGGATTTAGCGCTATTCGTTCAGTCGAACGATCAAAGGAATAATCATTCAATCGAATGATTAAATCCTTCGAATTCGAAGGATTTTAATCCATCGATCGAACTAAATTCCTTCGATCAAAAAAAGCTTTGAAAGCCTATGGGAACCTTCCCCATAGGCTAACATTGAGGTTCGGTAGGTTTTAGGTGGCGAAGTAGGAGGTCGAAGTTTTTTTTAAAGAGACAGTACTTTGACTATCGAATGGTCAAATAGTCGAACGATTTTTAGTTCGAATCGTTCGATTCGAAGTCGTAGTCGAAGGTTGAAGTAGACAATTCAATGGTCGAAGTAGCCAAAAAAAACATTAGAAATTCTAAGTATTTTTTTCTTTTATTCATTCACTCGAGCAAATGTGCCCCCAATAGTTTTTGAAAAAATAAAATTTTAAGGCAGGAAAAAAAGCAGAACAATCTATATATTACGTGTGCTTGAGTATTATAGCATACATTAAAATGAAGATTGAGCTGAATTGTATGTCCGCTATGAAATATAAACCTGTGCTTCTGTCATAATGTTCATAAAGATTCTTTCGTTGGCATTTATCAAATTGCAGATTTCTAGACATCGTAGCCTTTCCATTGATAGCAATCATCTTTTATTGCCTTTATTCATATTACATTTGGAAAATTCTCATGTGTTTTGTTTATTACAACTTTCCCATCCCTTGCTGAATTTGTAGACAGATTTGTTTAAATTGGATAGAAATTATCTGCAGTTATTGTCATTATCTGTTGCTACCTTCATTTGTTTACTGTACCTTAAAAAAACTTCAAGTGTACCAGTTATTTCGTAGTCATCCTCTAACTTTTGTTGTCTTTAAAGTGGTTGTTCACTTTTAAATTAACTTTTTTATTCAGCAATTATTCAGTTTGCAATTTCAGCAATCTGGTTGCTAAGGTCTACATTACCCTAGCAACCATGCATTGATTTGAATAAGTGACTGGAAGAACAGTACATTTGTAGCTTGGTTTTTAGTGACCTCCATTTGAATACTGGAAAGAGCCAACAGAAGAAGGCAAATAATTAAAAAATTATAAAAACAAAAGAACCAATTGAAACGTGGCTTAGGAATTTTAATCATGTCAAATTTGCTTGCTTTTCAAATGATATTAAGAAAGGAATTATATAAACAGGGGTCTTTATTTCTAATATAGTTTTCCAAATTGTAGCTTTGTCCTAATTTGGCTTGATCATCGGTAGAGGCTTCCTCTCTTTAGATCAAATATGGTGTTTTGTACATTTATTTTCTGTCATGAATGCTCCTGTACAGTACTGTATGTAGTGAAGCTTGTCTTGTCCAAGACTTTATGACAGTAATCATAATGCAGCTCCTCTTGAAATGAGTGATTGTGTAAAAATAGTGATTCTGATGTACAATGTTGACCACAAATTACCCTCCCCTCTTCTAGCACGGTTTTACACTAGAAGATGGAACATAGTTTGATGAGAGTTGCTTTAATTCATATTAAAGAGGTTGGGCACTGATGTTCTAATTAATACCACAGTTATCCAATTAAGTCAAGAGCAGGACACTGTGCAGGTCAAGTTCTATCACTTTAAGCAAACTCTATGGACCACATTTTGTACCTTTACCTGTAGGGGAATTGTGCTAACATTTGAAAGCATTGATAGGTATGGTTTAAATAACCTATTGAAATACATTAGGTGTGTTTGTGTGTAGCATCTAGTTCTTGATTGGCAGCTGCAAGTCTGCAACAGGTAGAGAGAGAGGAGATGAAATTGAATCTTCAGTTACAATCATGAACAATAGAACATAATTCTGGTGAGGAGAGAGCAGTCTGCTCAATTACATGGGATGTTAAGGATTCATTAAGTGCAATTCATCTTATTTATCAGATGCTGACTGTAATCAATAGTGATAATTATTCTTCAGACTGTTAAAGAGAATATACAGATGGAGTAAAAGTCATGCACATATGGTGCCTGTTCTTGTGTGTTATCAAGATATGGAGTGACTGCAAAAACAATGGATTATTTAATGCATAAAAAAAGTCAAATGTTTCTCATAAATAAAACAGATGAGATGAACTGAAAGACAATTCAATAAAGGATTTTTAAAGGGAGGAATGGGTTAAATTCTTGTTAATTTTCAACCTCAAATAC